>NC_058123.1:6050000-6372500 GCF_914725855.1 Thunnus albacares
TGTGCTTTGTATGAGGTTGTGACTAGTAGCACAACAAGCTAATAAAGCTCTGTAAACTGAACCGCGTTCCTGCGTCTGCCGTCCAAGGAACCACTCTCCGACTGAAAATGTGATCGCTGTTATTAGTCTATGGAGCCGTTTCTAAACAAACTAACATGACTGTAATCTTCATAATGAAGGAACATGTCGCCTAGTGCAGCGGTGCGGCTCACTGACGTGTTTTTAATAGTTTTTGGACAACGACGGAGGTCTACGGGATAAAGGAATAAGATATATCAGGCTTTGGATACACACATAATACTCGTTAGTCAGTTCATTGTTGGTTTGGCTCCAAACATGAGATTTGTTGACAATAAGAAAAACAGACATGTGGTTTACTGTCTCTAAAGTGCTGGAGAACGATGAAGAGAATTATTCATGAAGATGTTTAAACTGTGGTTTTAATTTAGCTGTTATGTAATATAAACTGGACTTTTGTGGCTCCTCTTTAGAATTATTATGTTGTTCTATGTCTCAACATCCTAATCGGAAAACAATCATCACAGTCTTTGATTTCCAACAGAAACCATAATTAATACCAGATATCAAACTCTGATTACCAAAGTATATTGCACAGTATTTTCCTTTCTCTCTCTCTGAGGAGGTTGTCATGTCTGTGGTGTGCGTTCATAAGGAAGAATACTGGGTGTGGACATTGTAGTTGATTAGGAGAGACAACAAATATTTTTTTTTTCTGACATAAAAAGACATTATTTTCATTTTTAAAACACCACATGACTTTTGTTTTGTTTCGTAACCTCTCAGGAATATCTGATTTTCTCACATGCAGCAGAAAAGGTACAGTGTTAACCTCCAAAAAAGTGAACTGGAGCGTGGGAACCATGAGTCACACCAGATAGGTTGAAATATGCAGAAGCCTCGACACAAAATAAAAAGCTCTGTGGCTGAGGCAGTTCAGTGGCCTTTCTCTGTCACTTTTAACTCTTTTATCTGTCAGTTTGAATGGAATAAAAGCTTTGAACTATACAATAGAAATAAAGTGCTGTCACAGAAATACTTTGGCTTTAATCAGCCATAAATCTGTTAAGTATACATTATACTTAAATCCCTTCCAGACAGGTTTTAAGATATATGAATATACTCCTCTTGGAATAATAATTTGTGTCTGATTTCCAAACTAATAGTTAAACTACCTTGTTAAAATCATCAAAATTTCATCTAATTCATCAAATTTCCACTACTATCACTTTTGTATGAGTTGCATACTGAACCACGATTGCCTCCAAAGTAGTTGTGATGTCACAAATCATACTCGTACATACGCGTGTTAAACTGAGATTTATGGCGAGCACAGAAAAACTTCAACTTCTTGGAGCAGATGAATGTGAACACAAACTTTGCAACTGTCAACTGATGTGTAATCATGGTTTTTCCCCTAAAAAATATTTGTAAATTTAATAGAACAAATCTCTTTCAGACACACACACACAGACATGTTTCATCAAACGGGGGCAGATGGCTGATAGATGTAGGATGAGGAGGCTTGTTTGGTTTGTTTGGTGCTTCCAGTACTGGCAACATGCAGATTAGCTTAGCTAGGCTGGTTAGCGTTGCTTTACTTGATCAACAAATGAAGCTACTCAGCTAAAAGGTAAGCCATTCCGGAAACAGGAAATCAGTCAAATGTTTGCATTCATTCTAAATTCAACAAAAAGATAAATATGAGTAAGAATCTCAAAATAAAAATGAGATTAATGAATAACTGGTCATTGAGATGCAGCCTTAAATATAGTTTTTAAAATGAAACTATCTTGATTCACCCCTGCGGGAAAAAAGACATAATTTCAGGCAGCCGGTTCTATTTGCAGACAATATCATCATCATCATTCATTTTCATTTTATTTATTTAAAACCTCTGAAAATATCTCGAGGGAGAATCCTCATTTTCAATGTTGCCGACGTGCAGACAAACAATAAATACAGACGCAACTAAAATCAAACAGCAATAAAAGAAGAATACGAGGCTCTATCAATTGAAAACAAGGTCAAATTAACAATGCTAAAGAGTTGAAGTGTAGGAACTAACAATGGGACAAATACATAAATAAAACAATAAGAATAAGAACAATTAAAAAAAAAAAATAAGAGCAATGACAGTCACAATTAATACAATTAGCAATTAAACCTTGACATTGACTCAATGGTATTAAAGAGATCAACTACAGCTGTATGTGTTGCCTGTGCTGTTTGTTCTTTTTCTGTGCTGTCTTCTACACCTGATTAGTCCTCCATGAGGTGAACCCAGTCCAGGAAAGGTAGTGGTTTAACGCTCCTAGTTCCTGTTGCAGAGAGAAGCTTCTGGTTTGTGGACTTGCTTCCTCTCAGCCTGGGATTTTATGTAGTGTTACTGTTGTCTTTTGACTGTTTTTAATTAGTGTCTTGGTTGCTTTGTATGTCTTTATGGTAATAAATCTCATGGTTATGGTATTTTTAAAAGGTGTTGTTAGAGTTTTGCTTTGTGTCGATGGTGGGTTGTTGTTCGCCCCATAGAGCTGACTAAGGGTGGGGTGTAACAAGGAGGCAGGCCAGTTTTTTGATGGTGTGTCTCATAACGATCTCCAGTGATTAATCTGAATGCAGAGTGATATAATGCATCTAAATATGAAGTTCAAAGTTGCAGAATTAAAGAAAGAATTTAAAAAAAAACAACTTCTCCGAGCTGTAATTAAATGACTGCACATTATGCATGTCAGGGTGGGTGAGTGAGTGGAGCAGGTGGACCCAAATGCAGAGATGGTAGGCAAGGACAATCCGATGCAGATATTTTTTAATGACAGAGCAAAAAGTCATGGGAACGAACCAGAACGCAGGCGACACAGGAACATCAAACAAAAGCAGAACAGAAGCAGACACCTCAACAAAGACGGAACTGAAAACTGGACTATAAATACACAGGGAGTGATTGCAAATGAAACACGGGTGAGACACATGAAATGATCAAACACAGGAGGTAAAGTGACCAGACACAAGGAGGAAATGTTACAAAATAAAACAGGAACAAGTGACATAAAAAAAAACACAGGAGGAACACACAAGGGAGCAGAGAAAACCAAAAACCAGGAAACAAATGCAACACAAATGAAAGAGCCCCTCAAAAAGTCCAACTAAAAACAGAAAAAGTCTCAGGGCATCAGGAGGATAACAAAAACCAAGGAAGTCAAATGAACAAAGACACAAAGAGTCCAAAAAACAGAAAAAGTCCTGGTAGGACGTGACAGTGCATCTGTGAAGTTTTCAAAGCTGCTCATTGTCATCATGTTGTCATACTCATACTGAGTTAAGTAATTAGTAGATTCCAACTCTTCTTTTTTCATAATATAACACTTCATTGTGTGCCATTGTTTTATCATCATTTAAATACTTTTAAATTATTCAAGTTTACACACTGATCAGAAATACATTTGGATATTAAATCTGTATCCTAAAAATAAAATAAAAAAAGAAAGAGGAGTATTTGCAACTTACACAGTGAAAAGTTTAATACAATTTAAAAAAAAAAAAAAAAAAAAGCTGACATATACACTGTGTATCCCTGTTGGTTTTAGCAGATATAGCAGCCGGAGTAATGCAGTTTACACAGAAGCCACAGTGTGGCAGTGTGCTTCAATCACCAGGGGAAAGTGAACCACAGCAGTGGAAATCATTAAATCTAATTTTAGGATATTGTGCAACATTCAAAATAACTACATACCTCCTTGAATGAAAAACATAAACCTCTTAATCAACCTCTTCAAGTGAAAACTGAAACTTCATGTAGATACTCAGAGTTACCAAACAGGCATAATAACAGTTTTAAAATAACAGTCAAAGCCTCCTCTGAAAGAGATGGTGCCACTTTCATTCAACAGTCTTTGTTACATGTCATAGATCCGGGAAGACAGGATCTGCTGCCTTTGGAGTGGTACTGTGTCAACTTAAGGCTCAACTTGAACTTGAATGCAGTGATTATATTAGTCAACAGCATAAATCCCACTTGACTACTTGACTGTGCAACTGTAGCTGAAAGTACAGCTCCTGTAATGAGGACTTCCTTTCTAACAAAGTTCAACAAGTTCTGCAAAATCTTTGATTAAAAAAAAAAACTGAGCAAGTCTCAGTACATTTTTGAAATGTATGATGCAGTCACATCAAAACATTACAGCAAAATGAAGAGATAAGACCTGTTTTGCTACAACTGAATTTCCTGCTCTTAAGATTTTCATCACTGACTGTCTCACTGGGGCCTAAAAATTTCTTTTCAGGCTTCCTCTTTAAGGGCAGCCGTCTTTGGCTGACTTAATGTACCTAATGGGTTCAAAATCCAGCTCCATGTGCTTTAATGGTTTACATTTGCATGTCTGAAAGCAAATCAGCCAAACCAAAATGATAGAATCTGTTTTATTACTCTGTGAGGGCAATCAGAGGACATTGACCGGAAGTCAAACTAACATAAACACAAACACAGTCAACAGTGGTTATTAGTCATATTACATATGCTAAATGTGTGAACATGATTCATATTACTCTTGTGCATGAGCAGAGCAGTTGCAACCCAGATAGAAACCTGACACTTGTGAGACACGTGGATAGTAAGGGGCCACAGAGAGCTATTCAAAGCCTCTGGCATGACTCACCTTTTCTTCTGCAGCACCAGCACCAGCCTGTAAAAGCCTCAGCAGCTTGATTTTTCCGAGTTCCAGTTTTACATTTGGCTGACAAACAGTTTCTCAGACATTCACTTATTCCTCCTCTTTGACTCACATGTTAAATATTCTTTTACTGCGACTTGTGAATTAAGGCCACCATCAATAGAGAATAATGAAAAAAAAATATGAACATAGAAGTGGAAAAGAAATTTACATTTTAATAACCGCTGACGTTGCGGTGGGAGCAAAATAGGGTGAACAGGAAGTGCGTATCTAACCACGCGAGTGTGTAAATTCTTTATATCATGAAACAAACAGGAAGATGGAAAATATTATTTACTGACTGTGTTGAACATGAAAAGAAAAGACCCAGTCCAGCCCAGCCCATGTTTTTCAATCCAGAAGCAGTTACATCATAAGCTCTACTATGAGGACAACTACAAGCTGAGCGTACCAATATACTGTACAACTTGAGTGACCTTTTCATGAAGAAAAGGGAAAAAAAAAGTGATGCATTCTGGTAAATAACTGTTGCTGAGTTGAAGACAGGAGAAGAGAGTGAGAAATTGTTGTATTTCAGTCATCAGTTCCCCAGCAGAGTGCACATGGCTTCAGCAGTTAAAGGGGACATATCATGCTTTTTGTGATTCTCTGTTACATACTGTTATAATGTCGGATGCTAAACGTGGTAAAAGTTCCAAAACTTGAGGTGAACATATGTAGAAATGCTCCCTATGAGTCAAAAGCCAACTACTTCAATAGTTTGTTGCATGGTTTGTTGATGTAGCCTCTTAAAGAGACAGGAGCTAAAACAGCCTGTTTCAGACAGAGGCTGAGCTGAAGGGCCACTATAAGATAAATAAGTGTTTTTTTGAAATGTAAATGATGCAAAAATATTCCAGTAGAGCCCCGGATTAAAAATATAGACCTGGAAATGTGCATGATTTGTCCCCTTTAAGTTGAACCCAGACACAGCTGAGTGGCTATGGGAGAGAGATGATGAAATAAATACTATATGTCAACTCAGTCTCTAGTTCTGCTTTTACAGTAAGAAAAAAATATATCTGAATCTCCTTACACGAGTTACAACTGTTGCAACTATGAGGTCTTTTCAGTCTTGAACAGTATTTTTTTTTTAGTATTAAGGAAGTGGTTTGATCTGATGTGTGGCTTCAGTTTCTGTGGAAACTGTCTCCAGCTGTGTCTAGCTGCTGAGTAAAATGTTGTCATAACCAATAGGAATGTTGTGGCAAAACCATGAAAAAAAAAGAGAAAGACCTGGGTTGTGAGAACAACAAGGCTGGTGATCTTGTGTATTATGCTGGTGAGTTTGTGAATTATAATATCTCACACTTCAAGGAGAGTCATCTACAGTAGTTTAAAGTTTCAGTTCAAACAGAACAAGGACCAAGAGTGTTTCAGCTGTAGAGTTCACCTGACTTTGTCAGGGGTCTTTTTTTTGTCAGACAATCAAAATTTTGTATGTTCACTTCCTCTTTAACTCTTGTCTCTTTTATATGCACACACACACACACATAGAGACTGATTGCAATTGTTCGCTTTAATGAATATGTATTTGCTGACTTGCCTGAAACCAAACTTGTATCATGAATTTTTCTCTGACTTTTACAATTGTTACAAATATTAGGTTAAAATGAATATATGTTGTCAGAATAAATGTCACAAGAAAATAAATGTATAATAACCTGTAGGTAATGTGCTCTGCTTGAACTTGAAAACCTTTTATTTTTCATTTAGCTCCTAACTAATAATCTTTCACTATAACATCAGAGCTCACCTGAGAGGCCGCAGCTCACCTGTCTGTGTGTCTCTGTGCTGCTCAGGCTGCTGCTGACAGAATTTTCATGATGAAATGATGCCTGACATTCACAAACAGATCAGTTGGACAAGCTGTGGCTAATTTTAGTTTATAAATAATGTTCATGTATTAATGACACACATGCAATAATAACTCTAAGCTCTTTATCCACTCATGGAAAAGGGGAGTGGTGGCATTGTATAGTAAATATTTCTCCCACTAATTTGAAAGAAGATCATTTAGATTGCTGACACCCTCAGCAAAGGTTCCTGGTTCCTCTTCGGGAGGCATCCAACAGTATTAAAGGTGTTCAATAAAATGTCACGTCAGAGCAACTTAGCTATCATATAATATCAAATGATCTTACTTTTGTCCAGTGAAGACGTTTTCAGTTCTGTTATGTTTTTTTAAATTATTTTTTCTTCTTGTTCCTACACTCGAATGTTTGAACTTCACTGTGCAGAATGATGTATGTGCAGAGTTTGACACTAAAAGGCTTTTTTCACATTAATCTGCTGACAGTGGAAAGTTTCTCTCTGCTCGCTCTGCTCAGATTTTAAGGGGGTGGGCCTCCGAGCATGACGTGTGACATCACAAATAGTTTGGAAGACAGTCCTGGCCCGGTGTATAACTTTTACAAGTGTAATGTGGAAACTTGAAGCCTCCACTGCACAAACACTGAGAAAAGACTTTACAGTGAAGTAGAAGACATCTTTTGTCCAGCAGTTAAACTTCTGAAATGAAAAACATTTGCATATTTATAGATTTTGGAATTTTTAATGAGGGAGAAGGAGTAGACGTAATTTTAAGGATTTTAACAAGATAATTTAACTTTTTGCGGAAAAACCATATCAGACACACATTATTATTTTAAGTAGAGTATTTTATATACATCTTATAACATGTCTGGAGGGGATCTTTAAAATATAACTGCGTCACATCATTGACTCCACTACTACTGCTGCCGGGCTGCAGCTGGCTGACATTGTGTAAAACAGCCAGCTGAGGGTTGGCAGAGCATCACTCTTGATCATGATAACCCACTTTTTGCAGAAAACCCACAAACCTTACAACTCTGCAGTGATCTTACTGATAACGCTAGGAGTAATTCAAATTGCAAGATCGTTCAGCGCTGTTAAAAATATTGGTGGGGACAATTCAGCAACACATTGATATTGGTAGGGACATGTCCCCACCGCCCATACCCAAATCCATGGTAATGTAATGTTATACCTATAAGTTTTCCGTCACTTTGCCTGTCAGTCTTACAGTAGTAGCACTGGGTGACTGAAGCCCTGGTGGTGTGGTTCATTGATGTGTTTTTAATAGTTTTTGGACAACAATGGAGGTTTTTTGCTAACAAATACATTATAGTGTGTTATGAACCATTTATTAACTGTTTATACTGCTTATAAATGCAAAATAGGGGGACTTAAAATGTTACCTATGTTTGGGTTATATTTGAGTCACTTCATTACCTTCCAGTGTATCATGTACACTGACCACACTTACATACATGCTTGCAAATGCTCTCATTTATGTATAAACGGTTTGCTTTACGTTTCTCTGTCAGCCTACACTGCAACTGGAAACATTACGCCAATACTGTAGATGACAATATAGGAGATCAGTGGGGATCATGAAATTTATTGTTTTTTGCAGTTGTTCAGTTATGAGTAAATATGATCCAGGTTAATATACTACACAAGCTGTAACAGATCATGAAAAATAAAAAAAAATTATGAAGATGCTTTGACAGGATTTTTTCTATATCTGTTCAGCGGATAGGATGTTGTTGGAGGAAGAGAGAGGTTTCCTTGTTTTCTTGTTTTCTTGTTTTCTTATTTACTCACGATATTTTTCAGAAAGCAGAAGTTAAAAAAAAAAGTGCTTGTGACTGCAATGTTTTCACATTCACATTCTTTTGTAAAACTAAACTCTCACGCCAACATGAATAGTACAATGACAGCACTGTCGGTCACTCTAATTGACATCCCTTCTTTAAAGCAATTTCAGAGTAAGACATTGGGGTCATATAGTCCATATTCATTCTGTGCAAAAATTAATTCCAAATTTCAGCCAATGAGGCAGTCTGAAGTAACATATGTAAGCAGTAGGTGATATGTTCATTTTTAACAGGGGAGATGCCCCAGTTGGAGCAACCCCCTCTGCCCCCGAACCACTAACCAACACATACATCCATGTACACCTCCGAAAGGACATTGTTGCAGGATGCCTTAATATTTTATCCAGTTATCTTCCTTCTCTCCCTGCTACAATTGTCTTTAAGTAATTGTAGTAAGTGTAAATACACCTAAATTTTATGCAGCAGAGTTTATTCAGGCAGCGTTTTCTCATGTTTCCCACAATACACTAAAAGCAAGGACATTTTAGGTTACATGACCCACATGACCCCTTCCCTTCTCCACCTTGTTGCCCAACTCCTGCTGCTATCTGACTCTGTTCATTCTCTACTAAAGTAATGACATTTTTAAAGTAATTACATCTGAACCTGAGTAACACGAGCCAATTTTCATGCATATTTAATTGTCTGGACATGAATCAAATCCAAGCTTATTTCTCACTTGTCTTTGTCTTTTTGAAAAGTAAACGAAGGTCAAGCTGTCCTCTGGGCTGGGGGGTTGGGTGGAGGGTTTCCTTGTGTTTGTCCTTACTTTTTTTTCAGAGGGTAGCCTATTTTTTTGGCCCTTGAACTGATTTTTAGGCACATTTACTAAACTCTGAAATGATGTATAATTATTTACCTTGAATTATGTAGCTGTTGCATCTGAGCGCGATGAGGTCAGTGCACATTAATTTCCTCTGTCACTTTACCTGCTCCACTCCCAGGTTTCACCAAACATCTATAGTAAAAACTATATCTGTAAGTAATGTCTCCCCTAAAATATTTTGTTACAGAGGTGGCTTGGACTGGGGGTGTATATTCAGCAGCACAGACATTACTGAATGATCATAGAAATATTATAGGAATATTATAGGAATACTACAGGCAGCAGTGTGTTTCTATGATCCTCTCGCTCTTCCGCAACTACATGTTGCTACTTGTCACTTTGATCATGAAGGTGACACTACTTTATAGAGTATATAGGCTACAATATGGTATAGAATTTATAGTATATAGTTTAGAGAATATTATAGATCCAATACGAAACTGACAGAAGGGCAGGACTGAGAGAAAAAGGGGCGATCGTAAATCCGTCTGCTACTTCAGCACCACGGACAGCGCCATGGATTTATCAATACACAGCACAGTTAGGCTGCTGATATTTCAGAGCCATAGTCAGGGCCATAGATTCTAACTTGCACAAACCTCAGTCAGATAAAGGATCAATGAGTCAGGCAGACTAGACTAACATATTCAACGAAGCAACCCCTCTGCCCCTGCAACTCTCTCTGCTAATGGGGAATGGAGAGGGGGATGTCAGGTTAACAAGGGGGATGCATTTTGGTCATTTTACTAAAAAGGGGGGTTGAATCCCCCTTCAAATAGCTAAAATAAGGCTAGGTTCACAATTTTTCAAGTCTGTCCTAAAACAATAGTTTTTCTTGCTGTAATCATTCCTCCTGTTCATACATTACAAGATCCCTTCATAGTGCTCTTTAAATGTTGAGTGATGGGAGCCAAAGTCCACAGTCCTCCTTCTGTGCAAAAATGTATTTAAAAGTTTATTTGAAGCTAATATGAAGCTTCAGCCATCCAAGTGAGTCAAAACATCTTTCAAAGTTCCCAAATTCCCTCTTTTTGTTACTGTCCTTTCACTGCAGCTGCACAGGAAAACACTGTCCATCTGATTATAACTGTGGAAGATATCCACTTTATATGACTAACTCAGGTGACTGTAGCCTCATATTATCTTCAGATAAACTTTTAGATGCATTTTTTTTTTCAAGGACTGTGGACTTTCTCCCCATCACTTACATCATAAATATATTTGGAGGGGATCTTCTAATGGTCAGTATGAATGGGAGGAATGATTACAGCAAGAAAAACCTGTTTCAATGCTTAAATGTTTTAAGACAGACTGGAAAAATTGTCTACACAAGTGTACACAGGAAACATACAGCTCATTGTGTGACCTTGAAATTGTTCACAACATTTTTATTACATCCTGTAAACTTAACATTTAAATGTAGATGCAATGTTGAACAATCTGGTGATGGAAACACAGTTATTCACTGACAGAAGGAATGTAGTTTGAACATGTATTACTGTATGGTATGTACAGTATGTACCACTTTTCTGATTTCCATGACTGCTTGTCCGCATACATCCTCAATATGTCCCCTTCTCTATTGTACTGTTCGTCTTTTTGGTTTTTGTTTTCATACTGTACATTTGAAAAGACACATTATATTCACTCCACAAAATTCTCATTTCTTTCTGCACATATGCTCCCTGAGATAAAAAAAAATATTTGAAACAATTGTCCCCACACCCATTTCCCAAAACAAAATCAGTCATTACAGCCTAAGAAAGCCAAACAAACAAAACAATCATAAAAACCAAACAATATAATCTTCTGCTTACATTGCATTTGACACAAATACAGACACCATCACAATCATCACATATTTAGTTAGTTTAGTGAAGTTTAGTTTAGTTACATTTTATTAACTGATTTTGAAGCAAACTCAAAACTGATATGATCACAAGTTTCTTTATGTCCCAAAACTTTATCATATTTAAAACATTTCCACATTCATCAGAGGTGTAAGAAATGGGCAGGGAATGTTAGATCTCAAATGTAACTACTCATTACATTCTAATAACTCATCATAAAAGAGTAATTCACCCACATAACAAAACAAAAACATATTTTCTCACTTACTTCCTCACTTCTTTAATAAAAACTGCTCACAGGGATACAGGATGGTCAATTAAAACAAAAATATGTATGACTAGACACCACGAGAGGTGAGAGAGAACGTGTTTTTCAGTAATTTGGGTGAAAGGAACCTTTAAGGTGACAGGTGTTTATGATACAAAATTCCCGCACTACATTCACGTCGACTTTTAAAAAGCTCTAAAATGTTTGCATCCTTTGAAACTGAATGTCAGTGAGAAAGAAACCATCTCTTTGATGTCATATTAAGGCAGTCCTGCTACCAAATATTACATACTTTAATAGAGCTGAAACAGTTTTCATTATTGATTAATCTGCCGAATATTTAGACAAGATAAAGCAGCAATTTGAGAAGCTGGAACTATCAAATATTTTTCATTTTTTTCTTCACAAATAATTAATCCATTAGTTGATCGACAGAAAATTCATCACCAACCATTTTGATAATCAATTACTCATTTTGAGTTATTTTTTAAGAAAAAGTGCAAAAATTCTCTTGTTCCAGCTTCTCAAATGGGAATATTTTCTGGTTTCTTTAGTCCTCTGTCACAGTAAACTGTGTATCTTTGGGTTTTGGACTGTTGGTCGAGACAAAACAAGACATTTGAAGACGTCATCTTGGGTTTTGGGAAACATCTTCTGACATTTTATAGACCAATCGATTAATTGAGAAAACAATTGACAGATTAATCCGTAATGAAAACGACTACCTAATTAAATTATTGATTGATTTTCTGAAAATTTTCTGTCAACTCAATAGTTAATTGACTAATTATTCCAGCTTCATACTGTAGCTTAGGTAGATTATCCTTTCCGGCAGGCTGGTGATACTGATCGGAAAAACCTTTGTTTTTCCTCCAGCTTCTCTTCAAGGCACTGAATGACAATGGGGTCCACTTTGGGGTCAAATTTATTGGCGAACCAGTGACCGTAGTTCAGTAACCAACGTGTCTCCGCTGCACCATAAATACAAACGCTGCGAATGTGTTTCCCTGTGCAGGGTGGGTAGAGGTTCTCCTCCAGATACTGCCACTTCACCAGCCTGGTCTTACTCATCAGGTCAGTGATATCAGGCTGGGATCTGGGCACCTCCCCAGGTACACCAGGCAGTCGCACAAGCGTGGCCCAGAAGTGTTCATCAGGTGAGAAGGTGTCCTCTGACCACGCCAAAAAATCTTTCACCACAACGGAGGAGTCCATGTACACAACAAAGTCATGTGACAAGACAAAGTAGGCATTGCCAGAGAACATCTCAATACCATGGGGTGGCGGGGTCTTAGTCTGGTCCGTTTTCACCGGTAGTTTTTGATACTCAAAGCTGATGTCTCTCAGCTCGTGGTGAAAGGTGAACCTCTGCTTCTTCTGCTCACTTGGTCGGCTTGTCTCCAACATATTAGTGCCATTTAATTTCTTCAGTTCTGAGATTAGCTCGATATTGGACTTGAGGGGGAAATCTTGGCCGCAGAGATTGATGACATACTTCCACTTAACTTCTGACCTCAAAAGGTCAGACAGACAGTTCAGATCAGCTTTCAGTCGACTGATGCTTGCATAAAAGACTGCCTCGCGTTTGGAGGCGATGAAGATGTTGGGCAAACAGCGCGCTAAACCCTCCATGGCTGCGATAAATTGAGCTGGAGACTTCTGATCATAGTGGATACAGTAGATATTACTCGGTGAGTATATTGCTTTGATGAGTCTCTCCACCATCCATGCAGATTTATGCACAACCACAGAATAAGCAAGAGGGAAGTCTTTCTCCTCCTCTAAGAGACACACTTTATCATAACCTCTGGATTTGATGAAGAAAGGGCAGTTTGAAGTGAGGTTAACCAGACTTTCATCCTTGTCTTCCACAATTTGGTTCTCCCTGATGATCAGTGATTTACCCACCTCCATTGGGTCCATGTCATATACAGCTGAGCAGTCAATATCGTATTTTTGACCTGGAACAGCGAAGGGAGGTAAAGATTCAGTGATGGAGCTGTACTTCATGCTGACCAATAGCAGGACACAGATAGTGACCAGTGACAGGAGTGAAGGGATGTACTGCTTTCTTCTTAGTCTCAGAAATGACATCATTCATTCTGTGATGAGAGAAAACATGATGTGAGGGAAAAGAAACTGACATAAAAACATTAATCAACATAAAGATTAAATATCCCATTCAGACACATTTTAAAACTGAATATAAAAATACTGTGCTTGGAATCATTTATTCCTGATGTAGTTTTTCCGCAAAAAAAGTCCCAAATATACAGTATTTGTCAAAGGTTTGGACACACTTTCCCGAGGGAATGGGAGAATGTGGCTAAGCTTTTGACTTGCACAATATGCAACCATTGTTTATTTCAACAGTTTAACAGTTAAACACCAGTTCGTTCTCAGTGTATGTGCACTGGGGGCTTCATGATTTCCACATCACACTTGAATAATTTGCATACTGGACCATAATTATCTTCCAAACTAGTTGGGGTGTCACCAAATCTTGTCTTTCACTCAGACTCGAGATGAACACAGAGACGTTTTCCTCCTTCAGCAGACAAATGTGAGAACATGTTCTGCACAGTGAAGCTCAAGCATCTCAACTCATTTTTGCGTGATGGGGAGGGAGGGGGAGGGGACTTTAAACCTTGAGAGTATGAAAATCACATGAAACCCAAAACATCAAATGTGCGGATTTGACAAGACAAACATAAATATGCAAAGCTCACCCACCTTGGTCTACACGCAGCTGCCGGTCTGCCGAACACCTCGCAAAGTTTCATAAAGTCACACCCTGAAAGTTGTAAAAAATAAAAATAAACATAAAAAAAACCCGAGTTTAAATTAAGTAGTCATCCGTGTGCTACCTCTGTCCCTGCTCAGACAATAAAGCTTTATAATTATAAATAAGCAAGACCTTATAGATGTCAGGACAAGAGGGGGACTGTATCTTCCGTGCCATTTTTACGCACAACTCGTGCGACATCTACCAGCTTGAGGCATCTCTCCGTTGATCGTGTTGCGAGATTTAATTTGCCACATGGTTATCCGGAGCCCAGTCCTATCTCAGAAATAACCCGGAAAGGGGGGGCGGGACATACCCACTACTATTTATGTGCTGCAAACATGCCGTTTCATGTCACT
The DNA here is from genome assembly GCF_914725855.1 of Thunnus albacares. Lineage (NCBI taxonomy): Eukaryota > Metazoa > Chordata > Actinopteri > Scombriformes > Scombridae > Thunnus > Thunnus albacares. The sequence continues at coordinate 6,064,499 of NC_058123.1, forward strand.
ACCAATGTCAATCAGACACCATCTCATGTAGCATGTTGTGAGGGTGAATAAACAGCGCCGATAAAGAACTAGAGCTGTGGCAGATATGTCTAATGGCAGACCTGCTACTGATTAAAGAATTAAAGATGAATGAAAACCCCGTGGCTAGAGTCATCTGAACTCACTAAAAGAGAGAGAGAGAGACATAGGGAGAGAGACATAGAGAGAGAGAGAGAGAGAGAGAGAGAGAGAGAGACGTATGTGGCTGAGCAAGTCAGGATTATATCAAAAATTTGATTTTTGTGGCGCAACATTCATTTCTCCAACATTTTAAAATGTATACCAGTCAGACAGGTGAGATCAAGCCAGATGAAGGCTGCATGAAAGATGTGGACTAAAACTGTACAGAATATTTACCATGTGATCCTCCCTTCATTGTTTGTGCTTATGGTAACTGGAATCAGTCATTCGTGTGAGAGAGAAAGAAGTTAGTAATTACAGTTAAGTAGATATTGCAAAGCATGTCAGAGTCAGTGACACAAATAAAAACACACGAGCTTTAGAAATATCAACACTGATGTCACCGGGCTGTGAAAGTTGTGTCTTCATACAGGTTCTGCTGGCTCCGAAAGACCTAACCAAACAGATACTGAAACAACAGGGGATCAACTTCTAACTGTGCGTTTAGAAAATTAGTTTTCAGATGTGTTTGAAAAGAAGCAGACAGACATCATGTCTCTCCGGGCAGTTTTGGACACACTTCTGTGGGGTGGAACACAATGTTTGGTCTTTGTTTTTGGCGCAGAAAAGAAACCTTAGATTTATAATGTTTCATTGTGTTCATATAAAGCAGATAAAATCTTAATAATACAAAATAAGGACAGGCTTGCTGTGTTTTATGAAATTAATTTAAAAAATATACTGCAATCCATCATAGCCTGGATTAGAAACATGTATAGGACGAGTGAAAGAGATTTTAGTGCTGGAAAGGAAGAATGCAGCTTTGAATTACTTCAAAAACAACTTTTTCTCTAGAGGCTGTCCATGATAGAAGAGGAATAACATGATCTAACCGTATTTCTCTGTTTTAATTGGCAGTCAATATGACGATTATTCTCATTTTTTAAAATTATTAGCAAGTTTAAGAATTGTCCTCCACCACCATAAACATTAAAATGCAAATTTAGAAAAGAGAGAACAACCTTTTTATCCACGTTTGATGTTTTAATTGAATCACCCATGAAGTGTGTCTGAAGTGAACTCTGCAAATCCACCACTTCAGACCAGGTGTACAACACAGACACAACAGTTGAAGAATCAGAGAGATAGTCAGGTGTATATCAGACAGAAGTCAAGAAATAAACAGGCAAAATAGCCTGACACTTTAAAGGTTAAACTTTGTGACTAAAAACAAGAGTTAAGAACATCTGCATGTCTCGGAGGAGACATCTAGTGGCTTCAGAGCCCTGAACACCAGCTTCTACTACTTCAGACTGTTCATAAATACTTGTACTGATATTTACAGCTGTGTATTTGCAGCATGAAAAATAATGTCCATGAATAATATGAGGTCACGACTCTATAATGCTCACTGATAAACCCCTCTAGTGTTTGAACATGGTGCCACGACTGTCTGACAGTAATAATAGAATAGTAATAAAGAAAGAACAGACGTACATTCAGCATGTTTTGCACATAATAATGACAGTTTACCACTGAGCATAAATCACAAAGAAACAAATATTTTCATCACTGCCTATTGCTATCTCACCGTCTCATGGCAGTGTTTGCACAGTTTTTTTTTGCAAAAGCATAATGTGATATAACTTCAATTAAAGTATTTTGAAACACTTCTTATGACTGAATCGATCAACAATTTATGTGTAAAGTATATTTATGCGCAAATCTAAATGTTCTAAATCTTTCTAATCAAAAAAACATGTTAGACTTGTTCACACTTATTGACTCGCCAGCATAAAATCATATCTGCATCATGAAACATGACATGTGTGACGTCCATTGTCCAGAAAGAAGAAGTTAGACTCTTTCATGGCTGAATAACTCATACAATAAAACACACTTTTATAAACTTTACAGATTAATAGAATAATATTTGAACAACTGTGTTGCAAACTTTGTCGCTAAGAAATGAATTTGAAAGAGTGAGAATATAGGAAGAATATTTGAAGTGTGACGCCCCCCTGTCTAACCTACCTTCAGTGTATTGATGCTGGAGTGGAAGTGAGTTTTTGCTCTTCTTTTGTGTCTATAAGGGTGTCTGTGAGAATGTAGGTGTGAATCTTTCTCTTCCATCTTGACTCATTCGAACAACCAACCACAACAACCACAGGCAGGCTATCATTGCACATGCATTCACACTTACATTACTGATGTTGTTCACTTTATTATAACAAATATTTTTAATTTATTGCCATCTGTCGTGTCTGTTCCCACATTTGTGATGGCCTAGGAGCCAGGTTATGACATTAAATGATTCCTTTATTTGTTGCTGTCCAGAGAAAAAACATCTCTCCAAATTTGATGATATTGAATTTTTCAGACAAACTGAAAGGTGAAGTGTTCCTTTATGGGTTGAGAAATTTTCTGTAGAGCTAAATAAACCATCCAAAAACAATTTGGATAGTCTGGAAAATGCATTGTCACAAGCTGAAAACAGAGCTGTTTGTCTCGGCTAGTGAAAAGTTTTACATTTTGAAGTTTACATTTTAGAGAAACATGGACGGTGACAATGTTAGTTTTATGATTATTATAAAATTATACATCTAAAAACAATAAAGTAAGACCTCCAGATATTTGGGAATATGGTATTAACCCATAAAATAACATGGTAGCAATATAGACTATAGCATCAATAAAGTTATTCATAAGTACAGCAGATATGTGGTTCTCTTTTATTGTAAAAGGAAATATTGCTGCACCACTATCTACCGGAAAGATGACTTTTATGAAACAGCAGTGAGTATCTGTCATAATCAGATAAACCTGTTTGGGGACTTTGGTTCCTATTAAGTGTATGTCTAGAAACTAGATACCAGCACTACTGGAATAATACTACTGTGCCTCAACCCCCCCCCCCCCCCCACCAAGGACCACAGGATCAAGTAATAATGCAAGACCTGCTGTTGCTGATGTAGTTTTAGAGGTGGAAATTTATAACTTTTAGAACAAATTTGCAATTAACCGAATGGTGAACTGAGGGCTCTTTGGCCTCCTCGTGGTCTGAGGCAACAGTGGAAAGTACATTTAATAAGGTAATGCACTTATGTACAGTTGTGAATACAAATACATTGTTCTGCAAAGCACAAAGAGTGTTTTTTTGAACGAACATTTATCTCATACAAATATTTTAAAAATTGTTTGTTTTCAGGAAGAAAAAAAAAACATGTAAATACCAGCACACAGGTCGGTTACATCGCTATCTCAGTCTCTCTCCTCTGCTCCAGTGTGACATCTGTGTTGTTCCTCCTTCCCACAAAGTTGAATCGATAATGAAATGAAAAGTGCAAAGTAAGAATCGACATTGAATTCCTCTCTACATGTTACATGCTGTGCTGTCTCTGTGCTGTGGGTGTATAAATAGGTCGAGGTCTGTCTACACATCTGCTCAGTAGTCAGTGTAGTTATCTATGATCTGGAAGTCTCGATTTAGAAACCCGTGTTGAAACTTTCTCTGTTAGGTAGTTTACTCATAAACACTTATTTTAAAACTTTAATATCCTATAATTAAAAGCGTAATAAAAAACAAAAACTGGATTTTTACACCTATTTCCAATTTTATTCGAATACAAATACAAATGTAAATAATTTTGCTGCCTCAACAAATACAAATACTGGGCTCTTTGCACATCCCTAGTTTTGAGATACTTGTACTTTTCTGGAGTATCGCATTTTTTTTGCTGCTTTATACTTCTACTCTACATTTCAGAGGGAAATATTGTACTTTATCTAAGTACCAAAGTTACTTTTCATATTAAGATTTTACATACAAAATATATAACCAGTTTATAGAATATGATGGATAGATACAGCAGTATATAAAGTAGTTAGAATTAGCTCCACCTCAACTGTAATGTTAATATACTGTGTACATGTTAATGCATAATGATCCAGTAGCATAACAATATAAGTCTGACAAGTCCCAATCTGCATTATTTTTTTTCTTTTGGACACTTTTGTCATTAATACTAAATTTCTGACATGGGATTTTTATTTTAATTAAGTAATATTATATTGTGTTATATTGGTTCTTTTACTTAAGTAAATTATCTGAATTCTTACTGGTTGGTCCTGAAGTCTATAGCTTAAAAGTTAAATACTATTTAACATTTATTGTATGCAAAGTTATTATGATTCTGGGTTGTGTTTGAAAATAAAACTCACCACGCCCTCTGACGTCAGGCCAAATGACGTTGCACGTCGTTACGTTTTCCGGGTGGCCATGTTGGCTTCTTGCGTAATGTAGCTAGGACGATATCACTATGGGAAGGACTCTCTGACCACGGTGAAACTAACCTTCGGAAGTACGTGAATTTGTATATTTTTTAATAACACAGTAACTATAAAGCTGTCGTAAGGCTGAGGGACGGAATGACCTTGGGGACAGGCTGTGTAAAACTAGTCTGGGTGTGACAGCTAATGTGGCTAATGCTAATGCTAACCAATGACAACGTTAACTATATTACCACACAGTCCCACATATCCGTCTTAAACCAAAGGAAACTACTAACTTACTTAGGTTTAAGACCTTAATGTGGGACTGTATGTTCATACAGTTAACATTGTCTTTGGTTAGAATTAGCATTAGCCGCGTTAGCTGTCACACCCAGACTGATAAGGGGCTGCTATTATTTTCAATATCGAATAACGTCTCGATCAGTTCCTCGATTAGTCGTTTGGTCTAGATAGTTCTTTAATTTATAAATGCTAACGACAATACCGTAGTTATTGTGCAGTTTTTGAACTATATGACTGCAACTAACGATTATTTTCATTATTGGTTTGTTGTTTGGTCCATAAAATGTCAGGAAATGATGAAACACATGCATCACTATTTCTTAAAGCCCAGTGGTTCAGTCAGAGGGACCAAACCACTAATTTAATTACATCAAGCTGATAATACTTGGACATTTTTTATCTTAAAGAAACGATTGGCTGTCAAAATAGTTTGCGAACAATTTATAATAGATGGCAACTAATCGATTAATCATTGCAGCTCTATTAGAGACAGTTTGTAGGTTTGGTTTTGTCAGTGTCGCCCAATCAGTAGTATCTACATTTAGTGTCAACATCTTTTATTTTACAATATGGATGTGCTGGTATCAAATGTTCAAGCCACAATTATCATAGGTATAAGTATCACAGTAAATGGTACGATCACAGCTTTGTTGGACTATATTTTCAGAAACTGCAATTTGTAAACACACACAGAACATAACACCATGATTATTATACAGAAAGTTTGGACTCTCTCTCGCTGAACATTACGATTAAACACCTGTCAACTAGCCGCGCTTCAGTGTGTTTACAACTAATGTTAATACACAAAGTCATGTCCAGGCGGTGGTATAGATACCGTCAGCATGTTTCTTTGTGGTATATAGTAAAAATTGTATATCTGCAAATCTATACGTGCACGTTAAAGTTAGATCAATTAATGGGATGATTCACTCCTCCTTTTTTTTTTAATACAGCAGAAAGGTGCGAGTCTGACACCATGTTGGCACGTCTGTTCAGGCTGCACGGCCTGCTGGTGGCCTCCCACCCGTGGGAGGTGATAATAGGCACCCTCGCTGTCACCGTCTGCCTCATGTCCATGAACAGCCTGGCAGCAAACAGCCAGATGTGCAGCTGGAACGAATGTCCCAAAGTGGAAGAGGTGAGTGCGCTAGAGAGAGAGAGAGAGAGAGAGAGAGAGAGGAGAGACAGGTGTGGGTGCGGCTGAGGAAGAATTACTGCTCAAGTTGTGTCTAGATGTTAACGAGAACACACGTCTGTGCCTTTTTTTGTCTTGTAGAAAGTCCACAGCAGTGACGTCATCATCTTAACGGTCACACGCTGCATCGCGATCGTTTACATCTATTTCCAGTTTAAGAATCTTCGACAGCTGGGATCCAAATATATACTGGGTCAGTATGATGTGAATGAGTTTGTGCAGGTGCATGTGATGACACTCAGCTTTACTATAAATACAACACACAGTTTATGTTTAAACTGTCAGTAATCTGTTTGTTTTCTCTTCTGCAGGTATCGCAGGTTTATTCACAGTGTTTTCCAGCTTTGTTTTCAGTACAGTGGTCATCCACTTCTTCGGGAAAGAGCTGACAGGCCTCAAGTAAGTGTTCAATATGCACTAATATATATTGCATATACTGATGGTTCGCTAGCTTAGCATTGCTGTTGAGTATATAGTGCTTTCCCTTTCCAGAGATCAAGAAAATTGAGATTAGAGCTGCAACAATTAGTCAATTAACCATTAAATTAATCTCCAACTGTTTTGATAGTTGTTTGGAGTCATTCTTTAAGAAAAAAGCCCTAGTCGAGATTGTCAATAGTAAAAGCAAAGATATTACTGAATGCATGTTGTTGCCAGAGGACTCTTTGCTCCAGTTTTTGGAACGCTTTGGCTTTCCAGAAATGTGGACAGAGGTTGCAGTGAGAATAACTCCTCATTCCCTGATTGTCATCATTGACTCTTCTCCCTCGCAGTGAAGCGCTGCCGTTCTTCCTCCTGCTCATCGATCTGTCCAAAGCCTGCGCGTTGGCCAAGTTCGCCCTCAGCTCAAACTCTCAGGTAACATCACACACTTTGTCTTGGCACATGTGCAAACTGTGACCGAACTAAAATTCATATGTTCATATGGAGAATGTAGTTGAGGTGTCACTGACTGTGTGTGTTGTGTGCAGGAGGAGGTGAGGGAGAATATCTCCCAGGGAATGGCCATCCTGGGTCCCACCTTCACCCTGGATGCTCTGGTGGAGTGTCTGGTCATCGGCATCGGCACCATGTCGGGTAAAGAATGTTTATATTCTTCTCTGAAAGTGGCAGCTGTGCCTTTTTTTTTTGATGGACAGAAAATTATCTGGAAACTATTTTATAATGAAATAATCAATTTTTCAAGCAAAAAGTTGCTCTAAAATGTGCCAATTTGTTGTTTTTCTTGGTTTTACATGAGTGTATATTTAATATTTTGGGATTTTGGACTATTTGTTGGACCAAATTAGATGTTTGAGGATCTCAGCTTGGACTCCAGGATGTTGTAACAAGTGTTTTTCACCATTTTAATGATGTTTTATTGACTGAATGATTGTCAGATTAATCAATAATGAAGTAATCATTAGTTGCAGCTCTAGTTCCACTTATGACAGGTCTCAACATTTCAGTCAGACAAAACAAGCAATTTGAAGACATTACTGTGGCCTCTGAGAAATGATGATTATGAATATATGTCATAGACTAAACGACTCATCAATTAATCGGGAAAATAATCAGCAGATTGATTGCTGATGTAAATAATCTTTAGCTGCAGCCTTAATATTCATGAATTGACAGCAGTTCTCCTCTCTGTTATTTTCCAGGTGTGCCTCAGTTAGAGATCATGTGTTGTTTTGGCTGTATGTCTGTTCTGGCCAATTACTTCGTCTTCATGACCTTCTTCCCTGCCTGCGTCTCGCTGGTCCTGGAGGTAAGAATGATCCGTGACTTTCGGGAGGATTATAAGATGTGGAAGTGAGTTTTTTGCGTCTCGGTGCTCATGAGTGATTTTTTTTTGTGTGAACAGCTGTCCAGGGAAAGTCGTGAAGGCCGTCCTATCTGGCAGCTGAGCCACTTCGCCCGTGTGCTGGCTGAAGAAGAAGACAACAAACCAAATCCTGTCACCCAGAGGGTTAAAATCATCATGGTGAGGAACTACTTTGTTAGAGGGGCTATTAAGTCAAAGCGTTATTCCTCTGGATCCACATCAGGCTAAATATGTTATTGTGTGATGTCACCTCTCAGTCTCTGGGCCTGGCTTTGGTTCACGCTCACACTCGACTAGCGGCCGAGCGTTCGGGTCAGAACCGCACAGTGGAGGGACCCGTAGAGAAGAGACTGGACTCCGGTGGCACCATGTGGCCTCTGCAGCTCTCCAGGTGAAATATGTTTCATTCTCTAAATACTTCGCATATTAATCCCGTTCATAACCCGCCGATAAACAACTCCGTTCATCTCTCCTCACCGTCTACCAGCATGGACCTGGAGCAGGTGATAACTCTGGGTCTGGCCCTGCTCCTGGCCGTGAAGTACGTCTTCTTCGAGCAAACGGAGACAGAATCCTCCCTGTCCCTCAAGAGTCCCATTATCAGCTCCCCTCCTACCCAGAAGCCCAGAGCAGCCGAGGACTGCTGCCGGAGGGAATTCCCACCTCAGAAACCCCAGAACAGCACCACAGCAACCAGCAACCCTCCCTCCTCCGCAGCCGTGTCAGACTCTAAACTTTCCACTGAGGCCGACGCGCCGTTCAGAGAGAAGGGTGAGACTTATAATTAGTCCCGCAAGCTTTAATAACGTCTGCACTCACTCGCTCACTGCTTTATTTATTTATTTATTTATTTTTTGTGCTTAACCTGACCTTCGTCTCCTTCCTGCTTCCTTTACAACAGATGCGACTCAACCTACAGCAGCCTCGGGGGAGAACAACGGCCCCTGTGTCTCATGTTTCGAGGAGTCTCTCGCTCCTTGTAGCTCTGATCCGGAGCCCCGACCGCTGGAGGAATGCATGAGCATCCTCTCAGATCCTCAGGTAAAAGTCACCAGAGCAGATTCTACAAAGCACAAGATACACTTTTTGTATTTATCCAAAGGTTTAACAAATGCGCCGGTTCGCTCTCGATGCTTTTCCAGAGAGGTGCTCGTTTCCTTAGCGACGCAGAGGTGATGAACCTCGTCGCCTCGCGTAACATCTTGAACTATAAGCTTGAAACTGTCCTGGAGACTCCGGAGAGGGGCGTCGCCATCAGGAGGGAATTGTTATCACCTAAGCTACCCGTCACCTCCGCCTTGACTCATCTGCCTTATAAAGACTACGACTACTCTAAGGTGCCGGCAGCGTCTTCTAACCTTCTAGCAGATTTCATTTACTCACATTTTTTCAGCAGATGAAATGTTTCTGTGTTCTCTCGACGCAGCTGAAGCAGCTTGTGTTTTTTTGCTCTCTTGTCCCGTAGGTGATGGGTACCTGCTGCGAGAACGTCATCGGCTACATGCCGGTGCCGGTAGGAGTGGCTGGTCCTCTTCTGTTAGATGAGAAGCAGTTTCACATTCCTATGGCGACCACAGAGGGCTGCCTGGTAGCGAGCACGAACAGAGGATGCAGGGCGCTTTCTGTAAGTGAGGAATAACTGTTTTTTTTGTCTGCTACAGCAACATATCTGCTTTCATGATGGGGGCCCTGTAGTTTTACATGACATCATCTGCTTACGTAGCTGGAGTCCTTGTTTCAATACAGCAAATCAAATCTTGCATAAAGTGTTAACATGTTCTATCACAGGCAGAGCAGCTGTCCCCAAAGACCTTTTTTCCTCATTCTTATAATACAAAACTATTAATAATACAAGTAAAAAAACATTGTTTTTCACTGCAGAGATGATTAAATGAGATTTCTGGGTGTGTGTTTTATCTGTGTGTCTGTTTTCCTTCCTGTCTAGCTGAGCGGTGGATGTCGCAGCAGGATCCTAGCTGACAGTATGACCCGGGGTCCTGTTGTGAGGCTGCCCTCAGCGTGCCGGGCCGCAGAGGTCAAAGTCTGGCTCGAGACCTCCGACGGTTTCAGCGCGATCAAAGAGGCCTTCCAACAGACCAGCAGGTCAGTGGAAACACTGCGGCTGAAAACATTACACGCGCGATTGAAGATATCACAGTTTCCCGTAGTCACAACTGTGAAATGCTTTTGTTAGTACTGCAGGATTTACACTCCTTAAATGAACGTTTGCACTCGCTAGGTTCGCTCGTCTGGAGAAGCTGATGGTCGGATTAGCCGGGAGGAACTTGTACATCCGCTTCCAGTCGCAGACAGGAGACGCCATGGGCATGAACATGCTCTCCAAGGTATGACCCAATCTTGTGTGGCAAGTCAGACGTCAATGCAACGTTTGTTCCTCTCTTTAGTCAGTCAGTAAGCCTTTAAAATAGACAGTAGACAGATAGACAGGAAGTGACGGAGAGAGATGCAACAAAGGTCCCAGTCAGACCTGAACCGGGGACGTGATGTTTTCTTGCACGTCTGCTTCGATAAAACAGTGAAGAGTGTGTTGTCGTCTCCCAGGGGAGCGAGCAGGCTCTGCTCAGGCTCAAGCAGCAGTATCCAGAAATGGAGGTGTTGTCCGTCAGCGGCAACTACTGCACCGACAAGAAGTCTGCCGCCATAAACTGGATCATGGGCCGCGGCAAGTCTGCTGTGTGTGAGGCCACCATCCCCGCCAAAGTGGTCAGAGAGGTAAAGACATGGAATACAAACTCCTCTGTTAGCATTACCCTAACCCAAGTCACCAGTGTATCTGTATCAAATCATACATTTCTCACTAAAACAAACCTTTCATGTGTCTGGTAGGTGCTGAAGAGCAGCACGGCGGCTCTGGTGGAGCTGAACATCAACAAGAACCTGGTGGGCTCAGCCATGGCGGGAAGCATCGGGGGCTTTAATGCTCATGCTGCCAACATTGTAGCAGCCATCTACATCGCCTGCGGACAGGTGATTAATCACTACGATCAGCTGAACTTTAAAGTTTTATTTGGCAAAGATGACAAACGACTGAGAAACAAGGCTGTAACTCACTGATACGGACACAGAATACTTGTAACTGCAGAGCATCTTCAGAATACTAAAATAATAACTTATTTTATGTCAAAACATATATTTTGATTAAGGCTTCAAATAGTGATTATTTTCATCATCTAATGATCTGTAGATTATTTTCTCAGTTAGTCGTTTGGTCGATAAAATGTCAGAAAATAGTGAAAAATGTCGATCACTGTTTCCCAAAACCGACATGACGCCCTCACATGTCTTCTTTTGTCCCGACATTCAGTTTATTATCATAAAGGACTAAAGAAACCAGAAAAATATTCAGTTATGAAGCTGAAACAAGAGAATTGTTTCACGATTAATTCATAATAAAACAATCAAAAAAAGCAACAAATCTTCTGTCCGTTGACTAATTTTTGTAGCACCGATTTTGATTAGATATTTAAAACAATGGCTGATAGGAATGTACTACTTTCCAAAATGTGTCACAGATTAAAAGTGATCACTATGACGACCTGATCCATCCATAAATGATGGATCATGTATTGACAGAGACAAGTGTTTCTGTTTAGATATAAAAGACAAACTTGGAATCAAAGTCACAGGTGAGCATTGATTTATCATTGATATTATATTTCAGGACCCGGCTCAGACGGTGGGGAGCTCCAACTGTATCACTCAGATGGAGCCTGCTGGTCCAGACGGGGAGGACCTGTACATCAGCTGCACCATGCCCTCCATAGAACTGGGAACTGTGGGAGGAGGCACCAACCTGCCGCCACAGCAGGCCTGTCTGCAGGTAACCGTCACTTATACACATCGACAACTTCCTGTCATGACGACTTAATGCTCTGAACTATTAGAAATGTTTGTTTGCAGTAACTACACAAGGAAACTGCTTGAGAAAATTAAAGGGATAGTTTGCACTTTTTGAAGTGAGATTGTATCTATAGTCAGTGTGAAACTGTTTGTACACAACCAGGAACATACTGGTAAATGATTTGTCCTTCTCTCTGGTTATTCAGCACTCAGATGTTCCATTAATTTAAAACCTTCACATTAATGATCCATCTTTCTCTTTAGATGCTCGGTGTTCAAGGCAGCAGCCCCCACGAGCCCGGCGAGAACGCCCGTCAGCTGGCCCGGGTGGTTTGTGCCACTGTCCTGGCGGGAGAGCTCTCCCTGATGGCCGCTCTGGCTGCCGGACACCTCGTCAAGAGCCACATGATCCACAACAGGTCAGAAATATCACTCGCTCCGCTATTTGGCGCCCGAAAAATGTCGTGGTCCTCCCATAGAGTGCTGACTTTGTTTATCTCTCTTCTAGATCTAAAACGAACTTAGCACAAACGCCTTCGTCAAAGCCAGAAAGCTGCGTGACATAAAAATGTCGCCGCTTCATCCTTGGAATCAGTCAGAGTGGACGAAAAAAAAACACTCCAGACACCAGCAGAAGGCTTTGCTGAGAGGACTGAAGCGTCTCTGAATGAAGGAAGTGCTGCGGGGTCGAGGAAATCCAAACAACAACAAACAAAAAAAGACTATTAAAGCAGACTCGACACGTGCTGAAAGACCTCGACCCGACGTCTGCTTGCTTTGTTTGTCGCCCGACTGATTGCAAAAAGACCTTTTTTTTTTTTTTTCCAGTTGAGATGTTATGTTGCAGCTACTTATTCGTGCCATTTGTCTGCATCTGAATGTTGCACTAGTGAGACAAGTTGACTTACATTTTTTCGAGAGAGGCCACAACTGTGAATCACCGACGGTGTTTTGGATTAGTTCAAATCCACCAAGCTGCACAAAGAACACGTCAACCCGTGCCTCCAAAAAAAGCAACACAGCTGAAACTTTTTTTTGTTTTTTTGCACTTGCCAAAGGTTCGCTTGAGACAGCGCTGTAACAAGTTTAAAATGCCAACTTTCTGCCTGAATGTATGTTGTATGATATCAGTGTTGTAGGATATCTCTTGCACAAACTTTCCTGAATGAGGCGCTGCTGTATAAGCAAGTGTACCCGAGAAAAAGCAGCTGCCGTTAAGAGATTTCTGTTACTAAACGTTTCCTTCTGACTCTGAATAACTGACTTGATAAATTGTTAAAGGCAGGATGATTCTTTGTGTCGAGGCCAAATAGGAAAACCGGAAAATCAAAGCCATATAATGTAACTTAATGAGCTTTTATGGTGCACTAATTATATGTTCAAGTTGGATGATGGGTTTAATGCATAATGTGATCACTGACCAGAGACTCTGCAGGGCCTTGAACTGTTCAGAACTGGCCTTACGTGTCTCTAAAGATAACCCTTCACATGTTCTCTGATAAGTTTTTAAGCTATTTAACATCAAAAGATTGTACTATGTTTTATTTAAAAAAAATAATAAAATGAAACGCTATGTTCCCTCTTTGTCTCACTTATCGTATTGCAGCATGAAGAAACGTCTCCAAACAGACAACTGGAGGATAAACTTATTTATTTCACTTTTAAAACAGGGCAGGAGAGATGCCACCTTGTCACAGTACATTTTATAAGTTGATCCCACAGCGTTAGTATGAACAAATTATTTACAAAATAATGTATTTCTAATTACATTCAGTTTCAACAACTTAAACTAAAACTTGTATTAGAAACGTCTGCTTTAGATGAAGGGGTTTCACTCTGTCTCTCATCCACATCATTTACAGTAGATACAAGCTCTGATTCCATTGAAGGATTGATAAAATAGCTTCACATCTATCATCATTGATTTGACCAAAGAAAAACATTTTTTTTGTGCTGTTTACAGGTGGAAATATTACTAAACAAAGTCAGGCAGGTACTGATGCTCCAGTTTGAATCAAATGAGAAGAGTCTGCAAAACTATGAAGGTGATGAAAACTGAATTCTGTCTGCTTTAATCTATATCATCTGCAAAACTGCAAAGTCCAGAGTTTTACTTTTAAAAGCATTTAAAAATGTTCACGGATGAGTAAATAAAAACAGCCAATAAAGATAATAAGTAATAAGTAAACTGTTACTATGAAAAAAAAAATCCTTATTAAACTCTGGATTTTGCAGCCCTGCTCATATATTAGCAACGTTTTTTAAGACAGAAAACACAAGATACAAAGGTCTGACTCCACCAAATGAACAGAAAAGGTTAAATACTGTAACTGTCAGTACACATGAAGCACATGTAAAGAATAACAGAAACACTGACAGAAAGGTCGGGGTGGAAAACGCTGATACTAAAATGAAATTGAAATGAATCTGAAGACTTCTTATAATACTGGTAAAAAAATATCCTGCCAGTCCTCTCACACGCAGATGAAATACCGTTTGTAAGATCAATTTTAAAAAGACTCCAAAAGGAGAAAAGACAGTAAGGGGAGCACAGCCATGAGGCACTTCTCTAGTGATTTAACAGGTGCACTAACAGCACGCTTCATCTCGTCTGATGTGAAACTAGATTTCTTCTAACGCTAAGGCATTCGGGCTCGACTTCAGAAATGTTAGTGACGCTATTTACAGTTCATTAAACATTCACATGTGCTGTTTCACTACAACACATTTAAAAAAAAAAAAAAAAAAAAAAAAGACACAATTATAAAGCCAAGCAAATAATGTACATGAAATATCTTTTGTACATTAAATATATGACTCGTCCCACCATCGGCACCGACAGCAGGTGTTTTCATGAGAGAGACTGAAGTCAGAACGGTCAAGTCTTATATCATTGGGGTCATGTGTTGACATGACAACCCTCTGGACTTGAGACGAATAAGATAATAATTATCTTAATTTGAAGTTTTACTAGCAAAAAATTAGCAGCATCAAAGAACGCTAGGGAATTATTTATTATGAAAACACAAAATAAGAACTATAAATGGCAAGAAGAAAATAGTTCAGTCTATTAGCGAAGAGTTTTTTTTGCTTATTCTTTTTTACAAACCTCTTATGGAACATACGTACATTTATATATTAATATATCTGCCAGAAAAGAGACACGACCTGTCTGACTTCTACAGGAGCATGAAAGAAACTGCGGCTGAAAGGGAGGGAAGGTGACACGTCAGCCCACTGCTGAGTGCATTCATTCAGGAGACTGATTTAGCTTTCTATTATATAACTATTTCTACTATAATACTCAATATAACGTAGTATTTTATCAGTTAAATCACAAGGAAGAGGAGGAACGAGTAGTTATGTCTCTTTAAAGGTTTTTAAAATGATATCACTGCAACATTTTACTTTACTCAATTGTTTGAATGCAGCCACCAGAGGGCGCCATCATGACCCTTCTCTCCCCTACTGGAACTAACCTGCAGCTAAGAAAGAACAAAAAACAAACAAACAAAAAAACATCACTTGAGGATGTTGACTGGTTACTGGTTCTGCAGACAGCAGCTCCTCAAAGCTTCTCGTGCAGTTCTGTTCTTGTGCTCTAGAAAAAAAAAAAAAAAAAAAAAGATGCTTTATGTTGTCATTTTGCAAGATCCAGAGGTGGCAGATGAAAAACATGAACAGATTAGTAAAGTCTTGTGTCTTGTGTTACCTGTGAGCCTCAGAATAAGATGGGTTTGCCAGCAGTTTTCTCTTGGACGTAGGAGGTGAAGCGCTTGAGGAACTTGGGGTATTCCCTCTTAGCCACGGCCCTGAGCACGGAGGCGGGAGCCCAGCCTCCGGGATTCACTGCGCACATCAAACATCATTCTTCAAAAAAAAGCTTTCTATAGTTTGTCCTCACAAGGCTAACATCACATAATATTAACTCTGAAGAGGAAAAAATATGCCCTAAAACATGAGTATAGTGTTTCTGCAGCGTTCAACAAAAAATTACCTTGACCTTTTTAAGACCACAGTGGAAGCAATTTAATATCTTTATGTATGATCATACTGGTCAAAGAATGATGGAAAACCACTATTTACATTAAATTATTGAGACTTCCCAGCTGGTTATAATAATAATAATAATAATAGTAATAATAATTCCTACTGAGGAATGGATTTAACAGTTACAAATGTTTTATTTTTCAGTAGAACTTGTTTCAGCACTGATATACAAGTGTTTCCTTTTTCAGTTTTAGTGTTTTTTACTTTTCAATGCCAGATCTTATTTTTGATGCCAAAATTTAACTGCCGCTGTTGTTGCCTCATACTGTAGCTGCAGCAGTGACAGATCTGATGCTGCTGACTGAGACTCTACAAAAAACTGCTTCCTGCAGCACAATCCACTGTTGCACCAGCTTTACATGTAGTTTATAGATGTAAAACGTCTCCCAACAGCCCCAAAACACATACATGAAACGCATAACTCATGTTACTATCAACAGCAGGCGAGAGAAAATATTTAAGACTTTTTAATAGATTCTGAGGCCTTTTTGGGGGGTGGGGGGTCTTTTCAAGACCTGCCGATAAAAATCTGATAAAAATCCAATTTCAGGCACTCAAGAAGATGTTGAAAATTAAAAAAAAGCCTTAGAGACACTCTGAGGAAGGATAGAAGAGTGTACTGATATGCGTTGGTGTATTTTTTGTAACGCACTAACGCAAATTTATAAAAGTCTTAATTTTTTACCATCAACTTGAGTGCCTGGAATTGGATTTTTATTGATTTTTAAGGGCATATTTTTATTCCTCTCTGCCAGAACCAGTGTTTGTACAGCTCCTGTTTGCACTTTCATATCAGTTTATGCCAGCTCATTCATAACATGAACTGAGGCCAAAAGCTTGACGGACACGCACCATTGGCGACGTAGGTGATTTTACACAGGATGTTGTCTCTGCTGATCTCTTTATCTCCTTCTGGTGGGCTGACCAGGGTCTGACAGATCATGGCGATGTTGATTTTGGCACGGACGCACTTGTTGGTCGGCTGTAGGACGACGGGACGGGACAGAGAATTAAGAAAAGGAGCAGCAGCGTTGTTGATATAAAGTTCTTACTGAGAGTCTTACTCGACGGCTCACCTGTGCATCCTCGTGATCCACAGAGAAATTGCAGACCAGCCACGTGTCTGGGTCGTTCTCGTTGTTGGCCAGGATCTTTCTCATGGCAGACAGATACAGCACGTCCCTCTGAGACGCAGGCCACACCCGCTGCAACACACGTAATATAAATCATTAAAAAACAAGCACTTCCTATATCATCATTCTGTCTACAAACACAGAGTCTTGCAGCTCCTACCTTGTGCGTTTGATATGTGATTACTGCGTTGTCCGACAACTTCTCCACAACATTGAAGTTTTCAATGGTGGCTGAAAGAGGCAGAGAACATGATTATTATTATGAAGCTGTCTTAATTGTAAGAAACCGCTTATTGATTTAGAGTTAGAAGACTTACTCTCCCAGTCGTTGCGGTAGGCAGTGTCCCAGAAGTAGTGGCAGACCTCGTGACCGGTCACCCCCTTAACTGAATGTGTGGCCTTCAGAGGGTCCAAAACAATCCCGTTTTCTTCCACCTCTCTCCTGTAAACCTGCACACACACACATTCATTATCACATTTACTAATGAGGTACTTGTAGAAATGTAGAAGCCTTTGGTCCGATTATACATTCCAGATAAATATATTGTAAGAATTAATTCAATTCACTTGAGATTTCTAAAATGATCTCACAAATTACTGCATATAAATCTGCTCTAATCTCTTAAAAACATGATTCAACCTTTATTTAGCCAGCAGAGCCTCGCTAAGATTAAGAATCTTGTTTTCAAGGATTATAACAACCTGACTCTCCGTACCTTCATCTCTCCTTCCTCTACGACCAGCTGCCAGTTGGCATCTCCACCGACGTCCTGCAAGGAGTAGGTCATGTGATTCTGCACCATCTCCTCCACCTGTAACACAAGGCCGAGGACAGAGAGAGGAGGTGATATTGATTATGTGACGACAACTACGTCAGCGTAGAATAATGGGGTGAATGTGTGCAGAGAAAAGGACGGAGACAACAACGCTGCTTTATATTCTGCTTCTATACTCTGCACGCTATTTCTTGTGAGGACACCAGTGTTCTTTTAGACAACAAACACTATGACAGTATATGTGTTAAAGACCTTTTTTTTCACAACGATAAGGAGACTAAAAAGAACTGACATGTAGCCTTTGAAATCAACAACAATGATGAAATGTGTGACAATTTTCATCAACAAATAAACACCAAACGATATAATGTGACAGATGGACATACAGATAAATGAAGTGATTACTGGTTTAATGCAAAGTCGTATTTGATGACCTACATTCATCTGTATGTAGATCAGATGAATGCACCTCTTCTTTAAAGTCAATTAGCTGATTGATTAGCTTGACCTGTTGCACTAATAAGCAGCATCTTGTATTTCAGGAACGTTACGTCACTGCCAGTAATGTTGGCGGATGTTAACGGTTCTTGGGAGACATAAATCACACTAAAAATTAGAGGAAGCATCAAAAAGCAGCTGGATTAAACACCAAAACATGCACGCTGACATTTATAAGAAGTTAACTTTAATGTTTTATCATGAAGAGCTGTGAATGTGGATGTAATATGTTACTTTACAGCGAGTGAGCAGCTCTGTAAGAAACTTTGGTAATTGGGAATAAAAACTGGATTTACTGGTGAGAATGAGTCTAATATTAATCAAGTTTCAAATTTCACTGACAAAAATGTTTTGTTGACTAAAACTAACAAAAGTCAAATGACTGGCTGAAACTAATTTTTGTTAAAAGACTAAAACTAAATCAAAATCAGGAGCAAAAATGAACTCTGGAGAATGAAACTGGCCAGGTAGCATCTCTAAACATGAGTTCACACATAGATTTAAAGGGAGCACCTGCTTCATGCTGCTACAGTGAGTTAGAGGATCCTTCATCATATTCCTGATTCAGCTGATGCAGTTACTGGGAGTCAAGCAGTGGTGCAAACACAGTGTTTAAAGCAGTGCAGGTGAAACATAGAGGAGAGAGGAAAGATGACTGTCTGGGGCTTTGTATTGAGTTACCTCTGCGCTGAATCTGTGGACTTCCTGAGGAGGAGCCCTGACTATCAGAGCAGGGGAGGACTGACTATGAAGCTACAGGAGAGATGAGATGATGGGATGATGGACAAAAAAAAAAAAAAAAAAAAAAAAAAAAAGATGGGAAAAAAAAGAGACAATTTTTACACAGAAGGATGTGAGATGTAAAAATCAAAATAAGTGTGAAATGAGAAGGAAGAAATGGAGATGGAATGATGGAAGTAGCAAGTATGTACAGTTGTAGAGAGTGAAGCGTTTAACAACCTTGTCAGAGAATCTGTGTGTGCCGGTGCTGGAATAGACGTCTCCAGGAGGAACTGGACTGGATCTCTGTATTCTTGTCTTCTCAGTTTGAGACTGCTTTGAAAAAAAAAACCCCCAAAAAACACAGAATTTACATCAAAAACATAACCAAAAAGAATTTTATTTCCTTTTTTTTTAAAGCAAAAATGCCAAAAATTAGCTTGTTTTAGCTTCTCAAATGTGAAGATTTAATGCTTATATTTGATGTACATGATAGTAAATTAATCGATGAAACAGGCATCAGATTAATGAATGATGAGAATAATTTGTATCCCTTACCTGTTCTTCTATTTTGTCTTGTCTGTCAAGAGCAGCTTCAACTGCATCGAAAAATTCGTCTTCGTTTATGAGGCTGTTTGGACCTTCCTGTCGATGGAGAGGAGAGGGAACGTTACTTCAAAAGTTCAGACACAACCTGAGATTTATGTTGCGTAACGGAAGAATTTCACAATTACTTCACCTCATAATCGGGACCTCCGAAGTGAGACTTCTTCTTCAACTCATTTATGGCTGATTTATAGCCTTCTTCTATTCTTCTCCTCTTCTCCATCTCCTACACACACAAACATCCAGTCAATCCAGTGAGGAAGTCGGAAATATATGTGCACTGACATAAAATCAAACTATACAATAACTCTCTCTCCTACATTTCATTTTTTTTCCTCCCCCCCTCAGATACATTTTCTTTTGTTACACACCTTATCCAGTCTCTTTTGCCAGCTGTCTTCTCTCTTCACCATGAGGTCGATACAGTGGGACAGAGTGGCCAGGATCCCGGCTGTGGTGGCCTTGAATGTGATGGCCTCACCCTTAAAGTCTATGCCATTAATTCCCTTGGGACTCAAGGACTGGAACACTGCACAAGAAGAGCACAAGGACTAAAGCACATGCTACTTACATTAAAGTAAATCTGTACGCATGTGGCTTAAGTGCTGGGTCAAGTCTTAACGTCCTCTAATTTTCCTATTTTTTCAGTCATCTTACTATGATAATGTGGTCCAACATGAAAAACTGGAACATTCTTTTGTTATTTCACATAACATTTCTGTATTTCTGCTTTTGTGTGAGCTCTTTTTGCTGGTTTAGTGTTGGAAAAAGCTGATTGAGCAAGAGGATTTAGTAATATTTGAACCAATATCGCATGACGGTTGTTGATCAAACCGCACCCACACAGTCTTGATGAAGCAGCGTTAAACTCTAAATAAACTCTTCGTTTTTTCTGAAGTTTTACTTTGGTTTTGCTTATTTAGACATGAATATTAAAGGCTGTAGAGAAATACTCTAAAACCGAGTTTTCAGGGGGCTTTAAGTAAGAATTCTGCATGACTCACATTTTTCTTTGCTGCCATTGTTGTTGTGCAGAAACTCTCCGTCTGTCCGGGTGTTGGGGAAGTCATCCTCATCATCCTCCACAACTGGAAAAAAAAAAAATAAACAGAAAAGTGTGATTCAGGGAGGAAAAGCAAACATAAAAACACCAAACAGGTAGTCAGCACACACACAAGCCTTTTCTTGTAGGACCCTACTGAAAGTCATTCAGGGTTGCGGGGCAGGGAAGCGAGCGCCTAATGCCCCATTCACAACTTAAGCTACAGCGCAGCACGCCATCAGACTGACAGGACTCTGCTGTGCTAGACAAGATGACAATGGTCTGGTTTCATCTTCAGAATGGAGAGAGAGGGTGAGAGAGCAAGGGGGAGAGAGAGCGAGGGACGGAGAGAGGGAGGTGAAGAGAACAAAAGCAGGGCTTCATTCACTGCGGTCATCCGCAGGCGCCCAGCGCAGGCTGCCATGAGCAAATGTTCAGCCAGCCAAGATGAGGTGAGGGTGAGGGGGCTCGTAGAATGACTGCTTTCTGAGTCGCAACACACACAAACACATTCATTTCAAAATTCAGTACATGTTTATCCCAAACTACAAATATTTTCATGATCTTTATATGGAATATGCTAGCTAAAGATTCTCTTAGTGACACCAGTGTCTTGTAAGACGTTTTTTGTGATTAATTGCCAGTTTTTGGTTCCCAGAATTCACCAATTATAAATGTTTACCTTCTATTCTAATATTGAACTACCAGTCTGTCTACACATTGGTACAATTAATGTAGTAATGCAGAAACAAAGGAATGCAATAGGTCTGTAACAATTAGTCGATCCACAGAAAATTATTTTGATAATCAACTAATCATTTTGAGTCATTTTTTAAAGAAAAAATGTCCAAATTCTCTGATTCCAGCTTCTCAAACGTGAATATTTTCTGGTTTATTTAGTCTTCTGTGATAGTAAACTGTTGGTCTGGACAAAACAAGACATTTTTGGTTGCATCTTGGGCTTCGGGAAACAATGATTGTCTATCATTTTATAGACCAAATGATTCATCGATTAATCAAGAAAATAAATGACAGATTACTGGATAATGAAAATAATAGTTGCAGCTCTTGAACGCGCAGATGACAACAAGAAAACATAAAAGAGGATTCATATCTCAACAGAAAAAAATCTTGACTTTCTGTCCAAAATCCACCCATGAAAACACAAAAAACATGACCCTGAAGATGCTGTGGATTAGAGTGTAGCAGGTTCTTACTTTTGTCTCTCTGCAGCTCATCTTTGGACACGCCGTCTGCACAGCTGTCAAAGTATTTCTGAAGCGTGTCCACCTGTCTGCACAAGATATCTCTGAAGGTCTCCATCTCTGCCAGCTTCTCTCTCAGGCTGTGGCCCTTCTAAAGAAACAATGAAAATGTGGTTGAAGGGCTTGTGTTTATTTTCCATAGACTACTATTCAACCATTCCGCTACACGTGTGACAAAATTAAAAGCTTTTAAGTGTGTGTACAAACATCCACACGACATTCACATGTGCAGAAACGAAACTAGTGCCAATGTCCTCTGCAAAAAGTAAACATTAACCAGAACTCTCACCTTGAAGGAGGATGTGGAGGTGGCGGAGTAGCCGCTGGTGGCTGATGTGAGAGACAGCATGGAGCCATGTCTCCGCAGACTGGACTCTGAGCCATATCCAGAATCAGCCTGTAGGAAAACCCACAGGTGTGGGGACAAACAGACACAGCAAAGAGGAAACAAGTCAGTGATGTTGTCACAAAGTCGCCTAGCTTAATGAAACACATTAGAATTATTCATTTAAACCAAATGTAGACATTAAAATCTGTCTTTTGTGAGTCCTTTAACTTCATGAAAGTATAATATGTAATTATTGGAGTAATTTTTGAATGTAATTGTGAGCCATGTCTCTTGTAATCAAGTCAATTTCATTCATATTCATTTTCAGATTTGATTTAACATAACATCAAATTTTAAAGATAATTTATTCTCTTTCTATTCAGTAACAAACTATGACATTACATTTTTTGATGATTTTTTGTGCTATATCCAAAAGTGTGTTGTTAAATTTCTACTGCAAACTGCACAAACTGCTTTAATGAAAGCCTTTGGAATAACATCCTTATTGCTCTCATCAAACATTTTATCAGGATACAGCAGCACAACATGACACAGATTCAGTGACCAAGGCAGCACAAACGAAACATCAGCTGACTTCCTGTAAACCCGAGTGGTTCCCCTTTCCTCTTACATAACAGCTTGGCCCTCAAAATAGATGGTTGGCAGATAGACAGCAGAGAGGAACAGCTGGTGGAAAGGAGAAGTGGATATGTCCCTTTAAGAGACAGTTCCATTTTTTAACCACCGAGGGGCAGTAAAGGTAAGCACACGTGACTGGCATTTGTAAGAGCCTGGGGTAACTGTCGGTCAACGACCAGGAGTAACTCTGCCTGCGTTCACATGGATTTCAGTCACTGCAGCTTGCCCTTTAGCCAACATACTGCTACCCCACTGACTTCATCAGCACAGATAGCGGTATCTAACAGTCAGCATGAGGGCTGCTTAATCTGTTTGACAGGGAAAACAAATCCAAGCAAGCACAGGTTTTGTTGCAGCTATAGTATTTGATAAAAATCACTAAATAAAACAGTAACATTTATCAGCTGCTGGCTCTCCTGTCAACAATCTCAACCGTACAGTAAAACCAACACACGTGCACATAAATATACAAACAGCATGTTTTAAGCTGCATGCAGGAGGGAAAAATACTGATAATAGGAGACGTAAGGCTGGTGGATGATAAAAAGCTGCTCTGAACAGAAACAAACTTGTCCAAATCAAAAAGCTGTTTTTTTTTAGTGATAAAAAGAAAAAAAATAAGATCAAATCGCTGTAAAAGACGACCCTTTTTACGTAATATTACTGTTCCGTGCATGCAAAACATACAAGCAGCTTGCTTAAATAGAGATAGTATCCTAGAAACAAGTGTTGTTTTCATTTTTGCGACGTTTCACTTGGAGGAAGTGTTAGCTGTGGTGTGTTGTGTTACCCTGGAGACGTGAGGCTGCTGTGGGCTGTGAGTAATGTGGATTTGAAAGGGAAGCGGGGCTTCTAGGAAGTTTTCAGCGGTGACTCATTGTGGGGTGGGATGGTGGCCGGGGTGTGTGTGTGTGCATGTGTA
The DNA here is from genome assembly GCF_914725855.1 of Thunnus albacares. Classification (NCBI taxonomy): domain Eukaryota; kingdom Metazoa; phylum Chordata; class Actinopteri; order Scombriformes; family Scombridae; genus Thunnus; species Thunnus albacares. The sequence continues at coordinate 6,088,078 of NC_058123.1, forward strand.
CTCCCTCCTGCTCTGTGTGAGTCATGGAGGCTCCCTGGTGCTGGGATGAGCGAGTGAGGAGGAGGGAAGAAGGGGGAGGGGATTGTGGAGGGGGGGGGGTGGGGGTTTCCCAAACTGAGGACCACGAGTGAGAAGCATGTGTTTTGGCATACGAACTGTAGGTGTGGTGACTGCTTTCCCCTCATCTATGTCAGACATATTCACAACTATGGCTCCACTCTGGATTATGTTTGCCTCGGGTCGCAGCTTCCAAACATACAAATCAGTCTATAGAAACATTTTTTGATGTTTTTTTTTTTGATGCACTCACAAATCATTTTTCTCTCTCGCTAGCATGAATTAAATTACAATCTGTCACATGGGATTCTTTTCAGCAACAATGCAAAACATATACATATGTGATGGTTGGGTACTCTGTATATATGAGCATAAACATTTTGTTGGTTTCTCGTTGCGCTGCTAGCTTTCTGGTTAACATGCATACCACATAAACGAAATGTTTGTGGGTTGATTCCGGCCACAGATCTCTGTGGCCTGATGTGCTCCTCTCTCTACCTGTTTCCTGTTTCTCTGCAAAAATGCCAAAAAAATAATCTAAAAAGATCTCCCCTGCCTCCATTGTCCTCTGTTCTGTGGTCGACAGTAGGAATTACAACCTGCTTCCTTTGTCCTTCACTCTGACTGAACACAATGGCTGCCACCGCTTTTGTTCTCCCTGCACTACACTGTTTTTCACAAAGCACTTAAAGGTTGAACTTGTATTTCAGGACGTGTGTAAATTCACATTGCACTGATATTGTAGGCAAACAACAAAGCGAGAAAGCCTTCACTTTAGTTCAGGAGTTGCTGACTCTCCTCTAGCGCAGGTTAATGTCAACCTTTCAGGGTTGTCCCAAGGGTTATCTTCTGGCTGTGCTTTCTCAGCGAGTCTTGTAACCTTTTTTTTCAGTTGAGTTACCCATGTGTTAAATGTCTATGTGTGAAAAAGAATTACACCAACCTTGAGCCAACTGTTAGTCCAAAGGTTGAGATAACTTTCAGCTAAGCGTGCACTGTTAAAAGCCTCTACGTGAGTCATGCACCAACAGTAACCAGCTCGGATTTAACTATCCACACAACATACAGACTTATGCAAAAGTCTTTGTACAGTATGTGTAGATACTGTATGTGCGCTTTTTGTGGACTAAGTAAACACAGGTGCACAGGTTAACACAAACACACACACACACTTGCCATTACAATGTACAGCACGCAAGTCATGTGAAGCACTCGGTAAGTCCTAAAGTATATAAAGACTTGTTCACAAACGCACCAGTGGTGGAGGGATGATTATTGTTCCCTGGATTCCTCCCTTCTCTCTCCTTCCTTCTCTGATACTCTGATAGAAACACACACGCATACAATAAACACACACACATTCACAAATGCAAACTTGTGATAGATTATACTTTTGTGTTTGTTGCAAATGTGACAAGGATTTGGTTCCTTTTGGTACCTTTTAGGATGTGTTAGAGTGAGCGTGACTTACCCTGTGCAGCTCAATGGAGTCGATCCACTGGTGTCTGTGTTCTGGGTCTTGTGCTCTTAGGTACCAAACGCTGTCGTTTACACTTATATCCAGTCGGCACTCGTCAAACTCATGAGGCTAAAGAAATACACAGAGAAAGGAGAAGACAGGAAGTTAGAGTTGTCAATGTGTGATCTGTGATCTGTGGTGTCACGCATTACTATCAAATCCTCGCTTGACCTCTGATAGTGATCAGATACTTCTGTGGCCGAGGCTTCTGTGAAATGACTCTGTCATAAATTTCTTAGCTTGCTGTCATGTTCTTTTCATTGCAAGAAGAGAAACAAATATCTTAACTGTACAGAGAGTGCAGGGAGAGGCATATGTGAGGAGTGGCCTTCCTTGTAAATAGCCATTAAAATGACACTGAAACAGCAAACTGCTAATCTCTCTCCTGAGCGTTACATGGTGGGCGACAATCTGTTTCACGAGTTGGCATTGACGACTGGAAACCCGGTAATCCGCCACAGTCACGGCGATGTGAATTAATTGAATGTCATCCATGTAGGTCTATCTACAAATCTCACAAGGATAGAAGACAAAGAAGAATGTGTGAGAGGCACCAACAGCTTCCATTTTCAGACACCGTCCCATAGGAGGAGAAGTGGCAGATAAACTGGCCTTTTAAGGCAACTTGCAGGACGGAGCATATTACTAATAGCTCTCCAGAGTACTGTCAGTGCTGCCGAACTGCTGCGCAAGCATGGCCGGCAACCAGAGGCTGGGTGTGTGTTTGTGTGTTTGCAGGTGTGTGAGCTATGAGAATGGCGGTGACAGAAATGGGATCGACATGTGTACAAACATGTGCGTTCTAAAAGGACGCCTCTACTGTGAGTCCCGCTGCTAAGTCATTCTCAAGGTCTAATGGCAGAGAAAGAGCAGGCTGATATATGAGGGAGAGTCTGGCTTGTTCCAGCTAAGTTGAGGACAAAGGAGGACTGAGAGTGGGAAAAGACTAAACGAGCAGAAATGACTGCAGAGTAACTGTAAGCAAAAGAGAAACCACATCAGAGAAGAGACCTCTACATTCCTACGTTGGCCGCAATACATTAAACACATCTGGGATTGCTGTATTAGTATATTTGTAATGCACAATAAGTCATTTACTGTGAAGGGCCAAGAGTCTGCAACATCGTCAGAGAAACAATCAGGGACTGAAATGAACAACTGTAATGTTGTTTAGTTAATGTATTTATTGCTTCTATGAGTTAGTCAATCAATAGGGTGTTGTGAGGGAAAATACTGTAATTACACTTTATTGATTCTTCCTGTCTACCAACTCCATCTAATCTATAAAAGATTAACCCTATTTAAAAATGTTATATTCACCGAGACACAAGCTGTATCAAAACACGCACAAAAAATCAGTACCAGCTGCGATCTGGCAAATGAATATCACCCAGTGAAAGCAAGTGGCCAGACACAGCGTGAGTCCAAACCATTACTGAAGATTGTATTACTTCCGTGAGTTGGCAGAGTTATAAGTGGCGCAATATGGTGTTCTTTTAACAGGTTTCAATGGAGGAGTGAGACTTGGCTGCGTTGCCCGACACCTGGACAGCAGCGAGGCCAAGACCAGATGCTCAGTGTCAATAATGCGCAGCGTGAGGCTGGATGCTGAAAGCTTTCCAACTCAGATGCTGGTTTAAAAATTACAGACGCAGCGCTTGCATAAGATCAACACAGAGAAGGACATGAGGAGGAAACACGAGCAAGGACGGAAACAAGTGTTGCATCTGTTTTGAGGAAGAAAAAAAAAGACCAGCTCTCAACTTCAAGTTCTTAAACCCAGGATTACACTGCCTAGCAATTATTTTGATTATTGATTAATTGTACAAGTCATTTTTTAAAGCAAAAGTGTCAAGGATTTGATGATTCCAGCCTCTCCAATGTAAGGATTTACTGCTTTTCCTTCCATTATAGTTAACTTACTGTTTGGGTATTGGACTGTTAAGACATCAACTTGGCCTCCAGGAAACTGTGATGGCCATTTTTTCCATGTTAGACCAGTTATAGACTTTTACTGATTAATCCAAAATAATGAAAATAATTGTTGGTCTCAACCCTAAAACTAACAACTTTAACAGTTTTTTTCCATGTACAATAGCATCCAAAGTCTGAGAGAGACTTTTGGACCCTACTGTACTTGTAAAATTGAGGTAAAAATTTAAATCTAATCTATTCAAGTGGAAAGGAAAGCAAAAAAAAAAACATTTCTAGCTCCTAAAACCAAATAACACTGAAACAATGTGAAATTGCAGAGAATGTTCCTGCAAACAACTTGCAAGAGATCTTTTAGTGTCTCTTGGTTACTAGGAAGGTGAGAAAATGGGTTCCTCTGAATCACCTCTGGGCCGCAGGGGTCGTGGGTATACTGGTAAAGAATGGGGGGGGTTTGAGAAATGAAAGGCTGCACTGGGTTTGAGAAGGTTACTGGGATCCAAGGCTACAGTAAACAATAATCCATCACAGGAAGGTCATCGCAGCAGCCTTGCACTTGATGATGACATGACAAAAAGCTGACTATGAGTGTCTGGGTTCGTATGTGAAAGGCAAGCAGACGAAAGAAATTAATGTATAAATGAGTGTTTACTTTGTGGGAACTTGCGGATGTGTGTGTAGGTTAATAAATGAAGAACATGGGAAATACAGGCTAAACAAAGTCAAAGTGAAGGGCTGGAGAATGTATGTTGCCCAGTGTGCATGCTGGGATACCTTCCAGCCCTCTGTGACCAGGAAAATTTGTAAAGATGTATTTGGTGATATATGTCATGTATCTGAGTGTTTCATGTATCTAAATAGACTTGTACTATTTGCTTTTTGGAATTTAAGCACTGACCTCTTGATTTAAACGTGCAGTTGTCCATTTTAAGTATGTTTGGATTTCTAAGAGTAAGTAATAAAGTTACTTGTTATCCAAATTTGATTAGTGTAAACTGTTTATGGGTGAATAGCATATTTCTACTGTTAAAACCTGTTCAAACTGTTAAAAAATTTCTTCTCTGTTTAGCATTTTTAAAAATTATTATTGACGTTAAGATTTAATTTGGATTAAAGATTTTCAATAATCATCTTGAGCGTGTATCAGCGTCAGACGGAGCTTTCAAACAGTTGAACTTTTAAGCTTTCTGCAAGCAATACAGTTAAAGTTACATGAATAAACATTTATAAAAGCATGAGAACATTTTATTTAAAAATAATTAAGCATTTAAAAAAATCTATTTAATAGCGATGTATCTTCTACTCAATCAACGGTTCCCTTTCATCTTTAATATCACGATCCAAATCATATCCACAACGTTAATTACTCTTATGGAGCGCAGAGCAGCGTTCTGGTGAGCAGACATATGGAGAACGGAGATACGGGGTGTCAGATAAATGGAAAAGAGACAGCAAACTGGTTTGTAATTAAGGATTTGAAATTTACTTGACACTCATGCTGATTAACTCAGCAGGCAAACATGCTGCTCTGCCAGAAACATCTCTACATGCACAGTAGGGCGCAGATTCTTGAGATTATTTTTTATAACATTAGTTCTGATAATAAGTTAGTTAAAATCTCCTTAATATCGGCGTAGGAAAAACCAATCATCCATCATCTCTTCGATCGTCGATATACGATCCGATCGCCAATCAAGGACAAGCCTATATGTAACGCGATGATAATAGAATTGTATTGACAAATTTGAGAAAACATCCATCTCTTGTAGATGAAGTTTTTATTGTGCATTGAAAGCTGTTCCCCACAATGTTACAGTAATTTTTTTTTTTTTTACAAATACTTGGGACAAAAAGTAAACTTTGACCACAAGGAGATGCATTTTGTCAGCAAGGTTTAGGCCGAGTTAAGATATCAACAAAATACCCACAACACCATTAACCACTGTGGAAGATACACTGAGATAAACACTGAGATACCAGAGCAGTCAGTACGGTTATTGTTTAGTTAATTAAGAAGCCTCTGCCAGCAACTACTTGTAATGTCTGACAAATGCCTCCTTTTTATGGGGCCCAACAGCAGCTCAACTACAACTATATCCCATATTCATGTCGTCAGTGTCGAGGTCTTTAAGGGAGCTTGTTAGGGGGAGAAAAAATTGGACAGAAAGGGGAGATTACGAAATCATTTACTGCTGTGTAGGCAAGTAATATGAATGCCAAAAATCAAAAATGAGACAAAACAGCTTCACTCTGTCTCTATCCTCTTAACACAAACTTCCCACCCAGCTTCAAAAAGCCTCCCCTCCTGTCCTCACCCTTCCAACCCCTTTTGAGCTGGCCTACGTGTCCGCAGTCACAATCTCCAGAACTGAATGGAGGGACTGAAACCAATACAAACATTCAACTCTACAAAGCTGCACCAGCCCTGACTGAATTGCATTACTCATTTGTGCATTTTTGGACAATATAATTATGCTCTCTGCAGAGGAGATTCAGACAGAATCGACATTACTACTAAAGCGGGCCTGGTGCCAGGAACATCCTTCTGTGGAATCTGGACACCAAAATGGGATCCCTGCAGCACTTAGTGGAGGAAACACTGACTCACCAAGTGCTTATAGTGAAAGACAGATAAAGGGAAGGATAAATCAACAGGAGTGGTAATAAAAACAAAACTGTAAGGTCTGTCATCAAAACACACACACGGACATGTGGTTCTTGACCCTTCTCGATGACCTACGTAGAGGAAGTCACATGCTATGGAGGAAGAGTTTCCTGGCTTAAGACATTTTGCAACTTCCACAAAGCTTCACGTCACTTACAAATCGTCTATTCATCCTCTTGACCTGTAAGCTTCCTTTCTCTTTCCCTATCTGTTAAACTGCCTCATGAGTTTCATTTCATAAGATATTGTGGGGGAAAAGTCACATCATGACATCCAGTGCCACTGCCTTGCGAAACAAGCCAGCTCATGGATCCAGTCTGCACTACTCACTGATTCCACTGAGAGAGGCAATTACAAGTAGGCCAGAGTGCTCTTTTTAACTGACCATAGATCTAAAGATGGCAAAAAACAGTGTCATGGAGGTGAGTCAGCCGTAGTAACAGTTTGACGGTTGTCCTTGTTTGCTGTGGTAACAATGTAAATGTTGATTTTTAAGTCAGGACTTTGCAAGTGGGACAACACTGAGAAGGATTTAAAACCCGTTTGCCTTAGTCAGGTGTGAAACAGATGAACAAGAAGGGCATCGCTCTTACGTGGTCGATCGAAGGCCTCGAGAGAGAGAGAGAGAGAGAGAGAGAGAGGATCTAAATCGGGAGCTAATGCATGCTGGAGGATTGTACAATGATGCTAAAAGAAAGGCCGTAGTAATTCCTAAAATACTATATAGCTACACATATTTATCTATGAGCCTTTGCCAACATAATCTTCACCAAAATGAATAACAAATTAATCAAATGATATATACAGTATTAAATATACACAACCAAACACTCAAAGAGAATGAATCCAATCAAAGATCATTTCAAGATCACTGGATAACTTATGTTTACTTACTTGGTAAATTAATGTCCAAAATGTCTACTACTAACGCTGATGTTATGTAACATTAGTTCTCTGTGTCCACCTTTAGTCACAGATGTGTCGTCAAATTCAGTAAGTGTTATCAAGTTCCCTAGTAATGGAGGAAGGGTAGGGCGTGCATGACTTACCTATTACTACCTACTATTGTATAGACAAGTGACAGACACAATGAAATGAAGAGTGTATAAAGCCATGCAGTCCAGCAGCCCTGAAATGAATTCTCCCTTTAAAAGCCTACATTACTGTTTCTGTTGAAATTAAGGCTGTAGTTTAAAGTGTAGGTCTATTTAATGGCATTGTATTGTAAACAGTTCTTGTAGCCAATATAACATACGTCCCAAACACACCTACACACCTACTTACTTACTCCTGTTGGGTATGCTGGGTATGACTGAACTACAGCTGCAATGATTAGTCGATTAATCGATTTGTTGATCAAAAGAAAATTAACCGGCAACTTTTTTATTAATCAATTAATCGTTTAAGTATTTTTTTCAAACAAAAACACCAAACTTGTATTAATAGTAAAATTGAGTATTTTGGGGACTGTTTGGCAGACAAAACAAGACATTTGACGACATCACTTACTGCTCTGTTACTGTGATGCACATTTTCCATTGTTTTCTGATGTTTTATAGAACAAACAATGAATTGATTAATTGTTAAAATCATAGTTAGATTAGTGTCAATAATGAAAACTAACCATAAGAAACACCGTAAAAAAAAAAAAAAAAAGTGGGCCACCAGCATTGAACTGCAGGAGTCGTGTTCAGTCCTGCCCAATCTTGGGTTATTATATTGTCTCAATTTACTCTTTTGAGAAATGATTCCAAGCACTTGCTCTGGTTTTTCTACAATGGAGAAATCAAGTTATCTTACAGGTCTGCTTAGGTTTCTCAACTTCAGTATCTTAACTGAAATCTGTGAATAACTCATGCTGCAACTTACAACGCTGACTTCCCTCTGAACTAAAGACATACACTCATTTGCCAGTTTTTTTTTTTTTAATTCAGTATAATACGACAGCCCTGCATATTCAAATGTTGTTGCAATGGATGTGAAAATAGCTATACCCTCTTACCTTTTAAATGTATCTCAAGAAATACCAGTCAAAACATGTTACTATGTGTAAAGGTCTTAACGGTGATACACGGTGTTCGGGCACTGATTACATTACTTGGCCACTGCCCCCACTGTCGTTTATCATGTCGCATATCAGCGCCCACGTTCATCAAATAAAAAAGTCTAATTTGTAAAATACTAAGCGTGTTATCAACATCGTGTTATCCACAGCAGCAGCAGGGTCGCAGCAAAGAGTAGCAGAGTGAGACATCTGTCCTCCCTCCTGCTCTCTGCTGTAAACACACGTAGCTGTTAGTGAGCAGCTGCTCTCGTGTCTCCCCGGGTCTTGGTGCTCGTTTTCGGGAGAAACTCTCCCGCTCTCTGCCTGCTCAGCTTGCTCTTGGTATGTCTCTCTCTGGTAGGCAGGCGGGTTGCTCCGGTTCTGGTTCTAAGCAGCGGCCATCCTCTGGCCCATCCCCGCATCTGCGTGCACTGCAGACCAGTTGCGCTGCAGCCTCACCGTCACACACACGCTCTCTCTCTCGACTACACACTCGCTATGCACATTTTGACCAATATGCACATTGTGTAACACATTTTAGTTTAGAACCCATCTAAAAATACTTAAAAAAAAAAAATCCTCTGATACTTAGGCCCAGTGGGCTGCCGGGCTTGCAATACACTGGCAGAATCACTGGAATGAGAAGTGACAACACTAGTGCACCACATGGAGGTTAATATTTACATAGGCTGGAAATGGATAAAGCTGTACAAATACAGCTAATAGAAAAGCCTGTTTTAAATACGGCCTGGGAACAGTAACTTATTCATTTCACTTGTTAGTATGTGGAGAAAGGCACAGGCTGAGCTTCAGTCAATGACTGACCCGGGTTCTCACTGAAACATGATGAAAGGTGAAACATCAAGAAGTTAACACTGTTGACACATTTGGTGTGTGAACATTTGTGAGTGTGACAGCTGTTTTGAAACTCTGAGACAGGATATTGTTAAAAGTCTCAGTGTACTGTGTCTATATACTGTATGCTACTGCACAGAGCTGCACTTCTTGGTCTAATCTATACAGTGACATTATTAGTCTCATGATGAAGTTTACAGTTAAGTCTTACCACATAGCTTGTTGTTTTGAAACTAGAACAGTCACCTGACGAGCCAGTTAACCCTCGAGCAAAACTTGGGACACAATCAGGAGATCTTTGTAAAAATAGGTTACCACCTGCAGTTGAAGAACATGTTTGAGAAAATACAGGCTAAAGTTTCTCATCTGATTAGAGTTGTCAACAGTGAGTCAAGCCTCAGGCCTAAACATGGATCCAGGAAAGAGCCGAGTCTTTCCTTCAAGAATTAAAGAGAAACATATGGTGGATGCCTTACGTATGAATCACATCTTATATATCATACACCATACTTCTCAAAACTATGTGAGAGGCTCGAAGAGAAAGAGAGGGGGAGATACAACGCCCATAGAAGCAGAAACAGAAAAGTCTGTCTTCGCTCTTTAGATTTCTTGTTACGTGCTCCTAAAGTGACTTTGTGTTAAATTAAAAAATATATATAGTGGAGACTGTTTTTTATACTTTGGTCAGGGAAAATCAAAGCAGCATTTTATATTAAAAGGTTAAGACAGCGCTGCTACAACTGGAGTCACTTTGATATGAAATGTTGAAAAAGTGTTTTTGCTGCTGCTGAAAGTTTATTACACAGTTCTGATGAAATGTCACTCACACAAGTGGAGTTTTTTTCCAAAAGGCAAGCCAAACCAAACGTGACTTGCAACACAAAACAAAACATATTTTCAATGAGAAACTGATATTTTTTTGCAGCACATGCAGGGACTGATTGAAATGTGAACAAAGCATGCAATGTGGGGAAAAAGTGTGACCAGCGGTGAAATTTTTTGAATTTCATGCATTGGTGAATTTGTCATGCAAGAACCAAACCATTAACAAACAGTACATGTAGCTATCCGAGCATCATTTAGATAGATATTGTCAGTGACTCAGCGGGTCTATCGCTGTCTTGATAGCCTGTGTAGAGTGAGTTTATCAGCCGACGGTGACAGATCTTCCTCATTTTACTTGCTATTCCTCCAAATCTCCCACCTGATTTGGTTTACACAGCTATGTACACTCTGAATAACAAAATAATTAGGTCAGACAACAATGACTAATCCCCGCTAAGTCAATGTGCCCAGAAGCAACCAAGATAAGGAGATGGTCAAGGCTCCACAAACAACCATCCCTTTTAGTATGACCAACTATTTGTTGGCTTTTTTTTTTTTTTTTTTTTAATGAAAGGTCAAACAGGAGCAACACTGAGTCTACAGAGAATCAGCTAGCAGCAGGTGAAGTAACACGGAAAGGTAGTTTGTGGCTACATTTTGAAATTTACATAAACATTTACAGAGTGTCCTCTCAGGTCTTGAATAGCACTGGATGTGTGCCACAGTAAGTTCTACTGTTTGGTGGCTTAAACAGCTAGGTTGACCGTTCCTCTCTCTTAGCAAATATTGCCCTCTTGCACAAACAACAGCGTTCATTCTTGTTAAGACACTTGCACAAATTGCACAAATGCTGCATTCAGCAGTGCACAACTAAACTGTACCTTCTAAAATACTTACAGTTAAGTGACTGCAGCATGTTGCAGCACAGAAAAGAACGAAAAGTACAAGTTTGTAGTTAAGAATTGCAACAGTACTCACAGTAATAACAGCTTTGCTAAGGCAGAGGGAACCCCGACAGCCATACTCTGTCTCATCCTGAGACTTGTAGTAGCTCAGTGTGTTGTTCTTCAGAACCACCCAACGGTCCTGCCACCCATGGATGTAGTTTGTCCACTGAAAAATAAAAGCACTCTTATCAATGTCTTTGTAAGCTGAGGGCCAAGACAAACACATGTACAATGTAATGGAACATGATACATCTTTATAAAATGTTCAGCTTTTATTGAGACTACTACTGTGGCATATTTGGTAGGTATGGTATAGCATGTATGCTTAAGGCTGCACTTTGTGGTGGTTTGTCCAACCCATTTACATGTTATAATATAAAATTTAATAGGAGAAAACCACAAAGTACAGCCTCAACAATTAGCACAGAGTTGAGTCAACCCCTCTCTGACTCAGTGTGAACAACAATAAAAACATTCAATGTTGGCACGCCTTAATGGTGAAGGTGCATATCACATGGTCACAGTTTCCCAATTCCACCCCCACAATGTTTCCTGTCTTGCTCTACACCATCGACTGTCAAATAAATGCTAAAAAAAAAAAAACATGTATATGAACAAAGTCAGTCTTTATTAAATGACTGTTGTACTGGATTGTTACAATGGTTTGTGTTGTTTATTACAAACACAAACAGTATGTGCCCAGATGCTAAAACTTCTGGGTAAACCCTGAGTTGGGACACATGGGATTTAAGCAGGGTGTAGACTCATTAATCCTCACATGACATATGACGTATATAGGGATTTGTATGATCGAACAGGTGAGCTTTTCTGGATCTGCTTAATCTCACAATATGCTTGGTTAGCGGGTCAGCGTGCAATCTGTTTACAGATATCCACTGTACAGTGCTTAACACCACGTTAGCTTGCCAGCAGCTTAACTAATTAAAACTGTGGTTGATTTGCCCAAAACAAAGTCTTGCACAAGGGAACAGAAGCATATGGCAAAATAGGTTATTGAGACTTTGTCTGGCAGTAGACTTAACTGTCTGTTTACTAAAGATAAACAATAGCTTGCAGAGTTATTTACATGGTGCACTCCTCATCAACAGTCACTCAGTAACTTGTAGCAGTAACCCAGCAAATGTTTTCTTGCACCCTGCATACTGTTGTCAAAGCAATGTTTACAGTATCACTGCATTTGCCCACAGCACTCAGTAACACCATTTGCTGCATCCACACTGTTATTATAGTACATATGAGAATGTGTAGCAGACCTGCTTTGACCTTTGAAAGGAGTCATTAAATAGTCGATGGACTACAAAATCAACACAAAGACCTTTGATCTCTTTTTGATAAGGAAACGCTAATGTCTGCAAAATAACAGCTGTCCCAATTATTTATAACGTTACTGGTAACAGCATTGTGTAAACATTACCATGGCCATGATCCAGGTTTTATAATCGTACATGCATAAACCTGGAATGAGGTATAAACTTCAACCATTGCCACCAGTACATGCATTACATACCCCCCCGATTCAATTTCAAGAGGGGGTTTTCCTCTTGCTTCAGCGGGGATTTTACCGGTCTAATATAGCTGAGCAGCAACGTGTAAATGTTGACAGACAGGAAAGGATCCTGATGCACCCTTTCCTCAAATAGACATACCAGGATTTGTGGTAAAACACCAGACTACCTCCTTTCACCCTGATTAGCAGACAGGTGCCTCCCTTGGCACTTACGCCCTCAGGATTTGGCAGTGACTCCGGCCGAAACAAACGTGACTTACCTTGCTGAGGATACCGCTGAACTCAGCGATACCTACAGGGTGTCCCGGCTCCTCTCTCGGCTCCAAATCCTCCTCGGAACCGGAGGAGTTCCAGCTCTGGTTATCTGACATTTCTTTAACGTTTTATCGTAAAAAAACAACACAATATAAACACGGCATACGACGCTCAGGTGAGTCGGTTTGAGCTGACAGTATTAGCTGTGGACCTGACAAGCGAATTACAGGCAACAGATCACGGAACCATGTTGTTATTATCGTTATAACCGCTCTGTGTGCAGGAAGAGTTAACCCAAATAACCGAGCGATTCAAATCGATAGTAGCTCCCCACCGCGTACGTTAACGTCAGTCAGCTTGAAAGGTTGTCCCGCATTTTGTGCTCAAACTGTCCGGGTTAACGTTCGCTGAGGCTGGCTGTCAACTCCGCTGTTCCACCGCCCCTTTTTCTTCAGCTTTAGTCCCCCGAAGTGGCGGAAAAAAAGGATGAAACGCAGATAAATATGCTCGGGCAGGCTCCGGCAGTCTGACGTACACCCGTCGCTGACTGTCAGATAAACGTTGTGGCCCTGGCGGCGTTTGTTTCCCCCTGCTGTAGACTAGTGACAGCTCTCCAGCTCAACGCCATGTTCAACTGACGTCTCGAGCGTCTTCTCCTCGGTGGGCGAGCGCGTGTTCTAACTTGTGTGGCGCGCAGGGGCGCTGGCTCGGGTGACGTCACCAAATCCACTCCTAAATTGGAACCAATTTACGGCGCTCTGAAAATAGAGTCGAAGAGCACAAAACTGTCATAAATACGATGCTCCAGATTACTGAAGGTGCAACACTTAACCGAATTTAGCTTTAACACACTGGAAGGAAATCCCTGAACTCGATTAAATTACCATTGCAGTGCTCTCCCCACCAAAACAAACAATAATTTAGACTTTTAGCTATTGATTTTAGGTGTTGATTTTTATTTCATAACCGAATTATTAGCAAAAAAAAAAAAAAAAAAAAAAAAAAAAAAGCTGCGGTTCCCCACTGACTTCCTGTTTGTGGTAAAATTTTTTTAACCCTTTGACTAATTGAAGGAGGAGCACTTATCTGGGGCCAAACAGGAAGATTGGGTTGAAAACTACTTTTTATACATTTCCAAACATCACAAGGTAATTTTGATGTGCTTCTTCATTTGAATTTCTTTAAAAACAAATACTGTATGTTGTGAAAAACACGCACGTTGGAGTTCTTGTGCGGTTCATTCAGTCAGGTTAAGAAGAGAAATAAGTTTAAAATTAAATTTAAATTAAATTTAAATGATTAAAGTTAAAAAAAATCAAAAGTAGCATGGTCTGAGTGATATTACATTATTTACAACAGTTATTTACAGGACTTCTGGTGAAGTACTGGAGCAGCAGTTATATAATAGAGGTATATAATAATGCATAGCTTGTGTCATTTGAGCTGAAGATGCAACTTTGCAATTGATCAAATTACTAAAACCTAATGAATATAATCAGGGCCTCTGAGAGTCTGAGGCCCCGGGTAGTTGCTGCTTTGCCTGGGTATAGTATCCCACCCTTCATGACACACGTTTCCTTTTCCATGAAAAACAGTGGAAAACGGCCTCCCAAATGGGTCAGTGAAAAAACTCAGGAAAAAAAGGAGTGGAGCCATGAAATGCAATAAAGTGAGAGAATTTAATATGCTCAATAAGTGCACATTCTCTCACGTTTTTGCATTCCACGCCTCCCCCCACCCACGAGTATTGTCACTGACGCATTTCCTTAACGTCATGATTTATGTGAGCCTTAAAGCTCCTGCAAATGTGATTTAAACTCTTGCATAGTTCTCTAAAACACTGATCATGCACGATTAAATAAGCAATAATCACAGTTAAACTTTGGAAAAATATACAGAAAGTTTTATGTTTAGCAAGTTTAATAAGATTTTGTGCCGAGAGAGAGTTGTTTAAATTGCTGTAACTGTTTCCTTTACACTTTAGGGCATACTTTTTGTAATTAAATCCTGGTGAAATTCAACACCTCTTCTTCATAATGAGGGCCGCTCGAGTCCCAGCAGCACCCTCTCCTCTCTTTCACAACCAGCAAAGACTTGGTGCAGACATTCGTGAGGCCTGCACATATCTGTGAAGTCAAATTATTAAGAGGGTTGAAATGGCAGAGCAAAGGCAGAGACATAATCCACTGAGAAATCTAATTATCTCTGATTGTTTCTGAAGGGAAGAAAAATCTTAAATGGGAAGAAAACCATTAGAAATTTGAGATTCCATCATAAATCAGAATAAATTGCCATGTTGGTTTAATGTTTGCAGTACAAGTTTTGTCTGTTTTCTTTTTTTTTTTTTTTAGGGTTTTCTCACCGTTTATGATGTCAATGGAGCTATTAATCGATCAGTTGATCAACAGGAAAATAAATCAGCAACTATTTTGATTGATCATTTGTCATTTTTCAAGCAAAAAGGACAAATATTCTCTGGTTTCAGCTTCTTAAAAGTGAAGATTTGCTGCTTTTTTTTGTCATACGTGACAGAAATTACACGTCATTAGGTTTTGGACTGTTGGTCGGGCAAAACAAGCAAATTGAAGACATCACTCTGACAATTTGTGACAATTTTTTAAAACAATTAAGCAACAAACATAATCAGCATATTAATCGATGATGAGAATAATCTTTAGTTGCAGCCCTAGTTCAGTCAGAGCTTAAAAATAATAAAAAATTGTTTTAGGTTTCCCCTATAGGAGAAATAAACCAAAAAGCCTGATAAACAAACATGCATAATAGTCAAATGATGGTATTAAAATATCGTACTGTACTCTAATTCAAGTTAAACGCTTTAAAGTATTTAACATCCTAATACTTTATGACATAACATATTCCTTCATGAAGTATGTTCCCTCTCTCCGTCAACCTTTCCTTCCTTGACATAAGCCTGTTCTTATGGTAACCCTGAGTCATGTGATAATCCTTTGGCTGGCGCACACACACACACACACACACACACACACACACACACACACACACACACACACACACACACACACCTAGTCGCCATGCAACTCAAACACCACTGTTTCTTCAGAGATTACTAGTTACAGGAGAGGAAAGGAAGAGAGGGAAGAGAGGAGAGGAGAGGAGAGGAGAGCTTTTAGCCATGTCATGGGTTTTGTGAGTCTGATGCAGTTCCATGAAATCATGAGACCTAGAAACGAAGGAAACCACAAGACTTCTATTAGCTGCACAATCCGACTCTTCTCCTCCATTAAAAGGAAAAGTCTGAGTAGCAGGAAGCTGAGATTTTAGACATAGCTCAGCTAACAAGTTTCTGACAGCTGTAGCCACCACCGCAATACAGCGAACTCACTATTTCAACCTATACTTGATAGAAAATGTACACAATCGTTTTCATTGGTGGGCTTTTTGGGAAATACTATCTATTTCCTTGTTAAAATCATTTATTTTCAAGCCATTAAATGTCACAATTTAACTGTATTCTGTACACTAGCTGTGATACAGTGCAGGAGAGGAAAGACAAAGTATGATATTTGCTAGAAAAGGTGAGTAAAACAAGACATTTCCCTCCTCTTTCAGTCTTTACCAGTAAAATCAGCTCTAGTTTAGCAGTCAATCCCTTCGTTTCACATTAAGTCCTTGAAAATCCAGTAGTGCCTGGGAAAGAGCTTGAAGATAACCTGTTGTTTCGCTGGACGGGATTTAAGCAGTTGATTTAATCACGGTGACATACAAATTGTCCCTGACTTAGTAGATCTGTGATTCATTTAGAGGCCAGGAGTCAAGGACCATGACTCAGGCAGGGCTGATCGGGCAGTAATGTGATTAAATGACATCCTCTTTTGGGCAGCATATTCCTCACGGGTCAGCAGCTCCAAGTGGGCAAAAGGGAAGGAAGCAGCTGGCCAGCGAGGACGGATTATTTTACTTCATATTGGTGTCAGACACTCATTTATATACGGGAGTGAAGTTAAACATGTTCAGTCACTCTGTCATATTGTTTGGCAGTGCCGATAGGGTGTTTTTCTGATTGCAGCAGTTAATTTAAGTCTCAGAGGGGTGAGTTTTTCAAAATGTATTTATTAGTAATGTGCTAATTTACACCAGCTGCATGTGTGGTGGACGTGACTGGCAAGCAGTAGTCTCAGGGAGGATATCAGGGAGAGTCGAGCACAGAAACCTCAGTAAACATTGGACCAGAGTGTCACTCGCCTCATAAGCTCGCTGTGCCCTCTGCTGGTGCTGAGAGACACATACACATTAATAAAACTGTGTGTGTGTGTGTGTTTGTCTGTGTGTGTGCTTTTATCTCATCAAGGTGCAACAGTTGTGACACAGATCCTGACACCTTTACATCCCTTACTTGACGACATGGAAATAGTCCCCAAGAGGAAGCATTAAACTGTCTACAGGCTGCGTATGTCATGTGCACGAGTGTGGATTAATTTAACCCTTACATACTGTTTGACCCAATTATACATTTGAAAACAATAAAAACACCCTAAATTACATTCTTTAAGCCTGAAATTTTATGACTTTTCCTAAAGTGACCCAGAATATACAAAAAATGGAAATATTTCAAACTTATTTAAATTTGTGCAGCTGGTTTACATTTTTGCACATAGAGGGTGTTTTAATGGTTATAATGAAACCTACCATTCAAATATTGTTGCATCCTATAGAAGTAATTATGACTGTCACGTTCTCCTGTTTTAGATAACATGAGATCATACTATAGTGTGATTGTGTCAAACCTAAAGAAAACACTCTCCTCTCTCTGAAACATGAATGAAGGATCAATCACCCATTTATTAATAACTGATAAGATATCAATGGATGCAAAATACATTTGTGGTTCAAATTTTGGTATTGGGACTAGTTATAAAGGGGGTAAAATCTTTAATTTTACTGTGTTATTTCATTTTCTAGTCGTAGTTAGAATTGAATTTCCTGGAGCCTAGATGTTTTGTGACATGTTGTGAATATGGCCTTGAATTTCACTACAAAGATAAAAATAAAACACACTTCATTTTTAGTTCTTTCACACCAAGCTTACAGAGGTGGAGTCTGGTCTGGTTGCAATAAGCTTAACACACATACAGGATAGTATGTCCATTGTGTTTACAGTTTCTCTTCATTTTATTTTTAAGAGATAGTGCCCTCTGTTGGCTGAGACCAGTACATACAGTATAATTTCCACCCCTGACATGCTTAGGGACGTCTGCTTGGAATAATAAATTAGACTACAGTTAAAAAACAAACCCAAGATGGACCAAAGTTAAAAACCAATCATCACCCTCCCTTCAAAAAGGAGTAAACCTACCAATCCCGGTGCAGAAACACACAGCACAGAAGCTGCCACATGGCCCGCTGGCCTTAGCCGGGTTCCTTCTCTCCACCTTTGTGTGCCTGTTGATGAGTGAGTGGAGTCAGCTGAGTGTGATTAACCTGCTCCACTGAGGGAGGGGCGGTACCTGAGGCAAAGGAGAGAGGACAGCGACACAAAAACAACCAATCCACAGCACCAGGGCCATAACTTTTTTTTAAAAAAATCCTTAAAATGACATCTACTCCTTCTCTCTCATTTAAGAATCCAATTTTTATGAATATGCGATGTTTCATTTCAAAGTTTAACTGCTGGGTACAAGACGTCTTCTACTTCATTGAGGACTTCAAGTTTCACACTGTAAGGTGCATATTGAACCACAATTGGCTCCAAACGAGTTTTTATTTCACAAAGTCATGCTTGTAGGTACACACCTTAAACTCAGAGAAAATTTCCACTTTCAGCAGATGAATGTAAAAACAGTCTTCTAGTGTCAAACTCTGCAGATTACATAATTCAACACGGTGAATACCAAACATCCAAGAGAAGGAACAAGAAGAAAAACACATTTTGGAGTGGAGGGGGACTTTAATCCTGCTGCAATAACAAATAAAATCCCAACATTTTTAAGTCTCAAGAATACTTTCAGCTACTTTGTACAAGTATTTGGTATATCTGTCTACACAAGGCATCTTCTCTTTCATTCTTCCTGATCAGGAATTCTTCTTTTAGGGCCTGCGGTCATCACCGTTGCTTTGATATCCATCCATTAGATCCTTGGCACATCTTTGTGTCAATCACAAACTTTTAAATATGGACTGAGTATAATTTTTGAAAAGATAGTGATATTTTTATCCTCCACCATACTCACTCACATGCTGTATATACATCCGAGACATATTTCTATAGTCTATCTTTCATGTCTGTGGAGCACAGAGAGTATAGGAATGGAAAGATAAACTGTATAAAGCAACAAGAATATTTTCTAAGTGTGTCCAGTCAGATAATTCAGTTTGGACTCATGCATTATGGATGCTGGCTAGTCAGTTTTTGTCCTCGCTGCTCTCTTGTCTAGACAGATGAGAAATATTTGCCTAGAGAGGCTCTAAATTCCTCCTCAGCAACAGAATGAGATCACTGTTGAATATGAATGGAATTATTGCAGCACATCTCCTCATGTCACACTTCTCTGAAGAATTTTAAGTAACTTAATCTAACGATACTGTAGTTATTGTGTTAAGTTCTTTTCTTAAAGCTTAAATTCTTGCAACTCTGTCTGATATGGTGTTTGTTTATCCAGGGTATCCATCCAGTCCATTATAGTATTAAATACATAATTTTTCAAATCCTAGTTGTTTTACAGTATTAATCAAAAGTTTGGACACACCTTCTCATTCACTTGAATGAGAAAATGTTGTCAAACTTTTGACAGATACTCTAAATCAAACAAAGTAAAATAGGGTTAGGGTTACAAAGTGACAAAGTAAAGGATCCGCAGAAAACCAACTGAAGAAACCGTGGCTCAATACAGAATTTCACCCACAGATTTATAAAACTCATTAAGAGACATCAACATTGGCTTTGATGCTAAGATTTTTCATGAGCTATTAATTGACATACTGTAATTTCTTTAACTTATAATCATTATAGTCCATCATTCTGCATCTACAAATGATCATCGCTACTTGAGATGTGATACTATGGAAAGATTTCTTGTGCCTCCAGAGTACACATGTGTTGTATTTTACCTTCAAGAGTTAAGTACCTAAATGTGACAAGGCACTGCACTGGACTGCCTGTAAATATAACTGAATCAATGTCATTACTGTGTTAATATGCAATTATATTATCACTATGAAATCAATGTGATCTTAGGCAATCCGTAGTGATGTATCACACCTTGTTTGGTGAATATGAGTTGTTATCCCCAGGATGAAGGTACAGGGCACCACCTTTATATCTTCTAGTATAGCTTTGTTAAAAAAAATCATTGTTATATAAGAGTTGTGCCACTTGCATTTTGTTGTAGTTCTTGATTTTGATTGATGGTGATGTTGTGGTGGGGTATTATATTGGTATTATATTATATATTAAGGAATTTCTGAAAGGATAATAAACTAAAATGTTGTTAGTGTTAATGCCAATGGATGACTGATTCATCAGTATGTAGATATAAGGTTTAAAAAGGATAATTTGTTTGGGACTGCCAATATTATTAATAATTAATGTTATTAAACTACAGTAATTTTATCAGCATGATCGCTATTTTCTTTCTTTTGATGTTTTGCACTTATTTCTTATGTGAATAAAACACCATACACTCTCTGTTTCTTGCAACAGGCGTTATCTGTGTAACCTACAGTATTTCAGTTCTCTCCTGAGACACTCGGGGTCATTGTCTCCCCCCGGTTTAATCTGGGTGTCATTGTTTAGGCTTCTCAGAGATTAACTGAACAGACAGTCCTTCAAGCGTACAAAAGATTCTATGAAATGACACAAAGCCTTATTACAAATCAGGTCGATGATACTTGTCTGACTGAGCCGTTTCAGACAGATAACTAGTTTTTTTCCTTTAGACATCACTTCATCCTACGTGAACTACTCAGAGGGGAAGAAGTCTGCAGACAGCATATTTATTAGACAAATCCAGACATCCCAGCTGATTAGTTTCCACGCTAGTGACACTATGAGATGAAAAAAATGTCAGATGAGCTGTGAACAAATACGTTTCTCTATCACAGACTGGAGTTTCTTCTTGCTTTCTTTTTCAGTGTGTAAACTGTTTAAAAATGAAAATGAATCATGTGAACTCTTTACCTCCAGGAGGCAGGACGCTAACGTTGGGTCAACCTGCAAATTGCATGTTTATGAACCAGCAACCTCAGTAGAAATAGTGCTTTTGTGTCTAAAGGAATAGAAATATAGATAGTAAGTAAAAGAGAGTAGTTTGTTGGATCAGCATGCTATAATGGCTCCTTGAGTAAAGTCATCCTCTGCTAGAATAATCCACAGAGAGACAAACCACAGAGTCGCTCTGTATCCATGGTAACCAGTAGAAGGCAGTGTGGTGTTTTGGTAAATGGTCCCTTATTTCTTTTTTGTCCTTTGCACCAGTTTGACATAATGAGGATCTGAGTTTGAAGCTCTCTGTTCTGAGAAAAAGTATGTTGATGTGTGTTGAAGTCCTTCTTTTGAAACAGATGCTCAAATTTATATCATAACTTCTACTTAAAACAATTATTTACATTTTCTTATATTTAGGATTTTCTTAAGTTTCTAGTCTTAGCTTTTGTTAGCCACCCACTGATAGCAGTAGATTATGCCAAATTGTATTGAACATAAAATGCTGTGTAGTCACTTGAAATACAAGGATTTAATATGTATGCAGAAACCAAACCCTTAACTAACTAGTCCCTTCATTTTGTCACAAAACTTAAATTTAATTCTGTAAAAAGAATATCTTCAGAGTTGACTGCAGCTGTCAACCTGACCCTGATATTGTAATTTTATAATAAATAATCACTAAAGAACACTGTATCTGCTGTTTGGCTCAACAGAAAATGACAACAAAAGGAAATGAAAGTTTACATTAGTCCATGTTTAAGTTCCATGTTAAGAATAAATCTGTAGATTTTGCTTATTAATATATAGGATTACATTATATGCCTGCATGTGTGTGTTGTTTAGTATCAGCTGTTATTAGCGGTGATGACTGCACTGTGCATCAATACAGAGCATGACATGCACACACACACACACACACTTCTTCACACCTGCAGTCCCACAGTAAAGTACTTTGTCATGCTACACTTGTTAAGCCATTTCCATAATTGATTTACAGAATCAAACTTGTCTCCTGGACGAGGATGAGCCACTGAACTGTGTGAAGCTTCATAATGGAGAAACCCTTTCATAGCTGCCATAATAAGCTTGGCAGTGTCCCAGTCTTCAAACTGCATCACAGGAGCCATGATGACTCAATGAGAGATCGGGACTCTCAGTCATTTACCACATACTGCCTGCTGTTTTAGAGTAATTTACAGTTAAGTGGAATCAAAGCTAAAGGAGCGCACTGAAGTGATAAATCCAAAAGGCAAAAACAAGACCATATAAAGGTTTAAACCTATTTAATGAATGTTGACACCCTGAAAACAAAGCATCTGTGTATTGGCTTATATGCTAGTATATCAATATATTGGTGTCCAGATATAAAGTACAGGAGTCAGTTGTGTCTTCATTTATAAGGCCTTTCTATCTGAGTTGCCAAGTTATTTAACATCCTTAGTTAAGCTCAAAGCCAATACCCATGACACCACATCACACAGCAGGTTAGCTTTAAAAGTTCTTCACACAAACTCTGAACTGGTTTCCATTACTATGCACCTCACTTCTGAAATGAACTGCAAAACAGCTTGAAATTAGAGACACTTGTTCTTCTGAGGGACTTTAAAGTTTTACTAGCTGCTATTCTTCACAACGTTCGTGATTGTTTTAAGCAGTGTGTCTGAGTGTGTTTGATGATTGATTGTGATTGTGATGTGAATGAACCATCTTGTTGTGATCCAGTGTAAATGTAACTTGTTCTAAGGTCTCTCTTGCAAAAGAGATCTTGATCTCACAGAGATTTCCTAAATAAATAAAGCTTAATAATAATAATAATAATGATATAAAAGAAAAAAGTCATTGTAATAGTGTGAAACACAGGAAATACTTATCAATATAACCTATTAAGTGTTACAAGTTAGGTGTTACACTGATTATTCAGTCTTACAGAGCAAATGTAAAGTCGACACAATCAATTTACATCGACATTGATATTCAATCTGCATCAAGTACTGTTGTGCTGAAAGTTATGTTAAGTTTTATAAGTGTAGGAAACTGTAATCTGGGTGAAGAACATAGTACATTTTTTCACAATATGCCTATGCACATGGAAGAATTTTACTCTCTTATACTTGTAAAATGGGATGTAAGAATAAAGGGATCTTGAATCTTGAATCAGTGCTGTATGCGTGTGTGTTCCCTCCTCCCTCCGCCCTCGTTTTAAAGACAACAGAGCAGAACGGCAGCCTGAAATACAGCTCATTTGTCAGTGACACGGTAATGCTGTGACCTTCCCGAGACAGGCAGGCTTTGCCGACTCAGCGGTTTTTCTCTCTCTAGCAGAATTACGGTCGTCATCCGCTTGAGTGAGAATGGCTCCCCTTGTACACGACAGGGAAGAGGAGCTGATGCCAGGGTAACGATGACAAGCTGAGACAAAGCAGGGGGTCTGTGATGAATAATACTTTCCATGGATACTGCCAGAAAATAAACTTAAAGCAGGCTTAAGTATGGGAAGTGTTCAGAATGGTTTAATAAGGTGTTTAGGGCCACTTTTTGGTCCTCCAAATCAGCTTCCGGTCTTGAACTGTGAGCAGCAGACACACTGGACCATTTTACAATGGCTAAATGCTATTTTGAGATGAAAAGGAAATATTTTTTGAAAGCCAGAACATACCAGTAATGGCTTCATGATGTTAACTGGAGAAGAAATGTCCTGCCTTTTGACAGCGTGTATGGAAGCATTATCATTTTGAAATATAAGAACATGATGAAGCAAAGGTGTTTCTGTCATAAGGTGCCTGTAAAATGATTGCATATTCTGGCTGTTTCATGACCATGCAAGAGAAATCATCTGGGTCAGTGACTCCTAATGAGAGGGCATCCAGGTCCACCAGACACTGAAAAGGTGACTCAACAGACCATTTCTTTTTTCCTGCTACCAGGTCAAAGGTTAAAGGACGAAACTTTTCCTTGCAGTAAATGCCAGCTATGTGAAACTCAAAGCATATTGCTACAGTACCACGTCTGACTTATAATGGCATTCAAGTCAATTGAAAGGATAACGGACGTCTACAGTGAGGGAAGCGATATGAGGTTCAAAGCACAGAGGCTTGAAACTTATGCAGCATATTGTGGGTATTCATGACAGTGAACATTGTGGTTTGTGCAATTCTACAGTTACTATTTGTGATGCTAGAAGTGATGCTACCACATGGACGGTTCTGTGTGTGGTTCAGCCCGATTCAGCCTGTCAATACACAGGTGTCCTAGCCCAGCCCTGCTTCCTGTGTGAACTTGATGCAGAGCCACTGACTGCAGCAGAGGCTTCCCCCACTACACTGGCTGCACCACCTTCCTTCAGCCACCTTAACCTTCGTTAACCCTAACCCAAAACAAATAAATACACAAAAAACACTTTTATAGATGAGAGATGATCACATTTTAGATGAGCATAAAAAGTAAAAACAATTGGTCAATGTTTTACTAAATCTTTTAGGTCATGACGGTCATGAGTTGGGTAAATATACTGTAGTTGTGTTTACTTAAGTCAGGACAGAGTGGTAAGTAGCAGCTCATTAAACATGCATTAATAGTTAGCATCAACTTACTTTTTTAATAGAAATGATTATATCTGCTTTTAGTTCCATTACAAGTTCTTAACATTTGACAGCAGAGGTCAGACAGTAATTACAATACATTTAATTTAACGGTGCAATGTTTTCATGGGGCATTGTTTTTTTTTGGTTTTGATGTTTTTTTGGATGTGCAAACTCTACACTGTGGTGTTTGTCATTGACATCTTAACATTTTTGCCTCTAACTTGTAATTTGGCAGAGCTAACTTTAATCACAAATAAATCCTTTTTTAAACAGTTGGCTCACCCGAACAAAATACATTTTCTTGCCTCTCAGTGGACCTATTTTTGGCATCTCTACCGCTAAGGTTTGGTTTTATTTGCCAAATTTTTAGATATCTGTCTCTGAGACTTCTGCCTCCACAATGTGTTGATGGAACATTTTTTAAAACATTATGGAAATACTTTCTTCTCACCAACTTCTCCCTATAAAAACTGTTGACATTGACACAACTGTTTATTCTTTTAAATGTAAAATGTAAAAAGTGCAAAGTATCAGTATAGGCTGACAGAGAGCCCAGGGTTGCATAAACAACAAATGACAGCAGTGCAAAATACATGAACTCTCAGTCTGTTTTATAAAGACATGATGATACAGGAGTATGTATAAACTACCAGTAGGCTACACTGCTGCACTGTCCTCAGATAGGATGTTCCTCCTTCTCACACTGTTAATTTCAATGCTTTGCTCATTTTTTGCCCCCGTCAACAACACTATAACCAGTTTTAAGATTTTACATGGTTCACAGACACAACAATCACTGCTATTGATCTTTAAATGAATTTACATCACATGCATTAAAAGGTTTCCTATATTTATTGCTAATATTCAGTTCAGGCTGCGTGTGCACTATTTCTGGGTCACCATCAATACTGAGAGAACAAAAAACAAACCAAATATGAACAAAGCAAAGGAAATACATCCAGACACTTTTATATTTAAGGACTTCAATGTCATTTAATATTACCAAAAGTATACAGCACACCTTTTTCACAGCAGACATTTCAACTTGTAGTAGCAGGAAAAGCAAATGTGTTACTAATAATGTTAAGAGCTTCTTTTAAACCTTTGGGTAGAGCCAGGCTATCCTTTCCTTCTATTTCCTCTATAAGTCTTTTCATTAAGTCAACAGTCTCCTGGCTTTAGTTTCATATTTAACAGACAAACATGAGGGTGTTTTTTTCTCATCTAACTGTTGGCAAGAAAGCATCCCAAAATCCCAAAATCCCAAAATGTTGAACTATTCCTGAAGTTGGAACGCAACGGTACAGCCAAACTTTATCAGTCACGTGCATGTGGACCATGTGAGTGAGCCAGGAATGATTTATGAGTCTGGTTTAATGTACCTCAGAGGAGGAGTACTGCTTACATAAGATGGAGCGCTGTTTTAAACAAGAGCTGTCCCTGGCTCATTGTATATTCTGATAGAAGACCATTCTCGCTGTCTCACAGGATGACAGTCACAAAATGAGCCGCACCGTATGTCTGTGTACAAGTCTCAAAAGCACACCGGTCTCGAGGAAACTTGAGGGAAATGCTGACTAACTGAACAAGAGAGATGTCTAAAATTGCTTGTGACAATGATCGTAGTTTTAACTCATCTCATCACTCCCATCAGTCAGTGAACTGGAGACGCCTCTTAACCTTCAGAGGACCGCTGACAGTAAAGTCTGCATTAACAGATTTATAGTTCATGAGGAAGTAAGCATAGATTCTGCTAATGTAAACCCACATGTACAGTAGCAATGATGCAGATTTATGTACAGTATGTGTGTATAAATGCATACAGTATGTCCATATTTCAGTACACTCAGTGCAGCCTAAGAAACATTAAGGTATTCTGTACAGGCTTTTCTTCAGCCTGCAGATAGACCTTCTCAGTTCTAATCTTAATTAAATTACATAGAGGAGCAAGACAAACAGCCTGAGGGGCAAAATCTGACACTTTCACGACATTGTGCTGGACTGTTACCAGGATGGTCATAAATCAACCTGGTATCACGCCAAAGTGTGTAATACATCCGCTGGTCCATCCAGTTAGTGTCACGTTGCCTCGCCTAGGCATGAAAAGTACACACGTGTACGTAAGGAGCATTTTCTAATATGGCGCCTCTGTCGGCAGTAATCGGCAGGACAACTTTAGGTGCTTTCCAAAACTATTACAAATCGCTGTTAAAGAATAATTGTGTTTTATGGTGTAACAACGCTGCAGTTAAGGTCTGGTTAGGTTTAGGCACAAAAATCACTTTGTTAGGGAAAGATCATGGTTTGGCTTGGAAATGTGACACTTGTGGTTGGAAGTGAAAAATTATTTTAAAATCTGTGATGTCACCACAGTCTATGGGCCGAGCGGGAACTCGCAGACGAGGCCAGTGGTAGAAACAGTACTGTGCTTGTTACCCCCAGAAGTAAACCTG
The DNA here is from genome assembly GCF_914725855.1 of Thunnus albacares. Lineage (NCBI taxonomy): Eukaryota > Metazoa > Chordata > Actinopteri > Scombriformes > Scombridae > Thunnus > Thunnus albacares. The sequence goes on from NC_058123.1 coordinate 6,114,921, forward strand.
GAAGCTAGAAACTTTTTTGGCGTATGTGCCAGGTGAGCAATTCTTATTGGACTGAATAGACACCATTTTCGGTCTGGTATCCAACTCTTTTAATACATGCATGGTGGTATATGAAGCAAAAGAAGTTTGTCTTAAGTTCGGCATAAATTTACCAAAATCCCATGGAGCAGGCGTACTAGAGACTTCTGCCTGCCGATCTACCCTCTGCTAACTTGAATGAGGTTAAAATAATTTAATTGTGCGGTTCCTCTAGACTTTCCAAATGTTATTGGACCTAATAGATCACATTCTGATAATGAAACGAATCAGTTCGCAGGGGTTGTGACGCCCAAAAAAATGTATCCGCTGATTTACAGATATCTCTTTCACAATGTCTATGGGAAAAAGTCTTTTTGAGCCAGTGTGCATCATGTGACGGGCGTAGAAGTTTACTTTTCACGCCTAGGCAAGGCAAAATGTGACACTGACACAGTGTCCTCTAGTGGATTGGCACATGTATTACATGCTTTGGCATGATACTAGGTTGTAGTAGTGCCCAACAGATGTTAGCAACAGCGGCCTTCTGATGTCACTGAACTGTTGACAGTGTAAACACTCACCAAGACACTATGAAACTGAATCCCTTTACTATTAATTTGTACTGTAAAATTCCATTAATTTACCCATTTTAATGATAAAATTAAGGTATTTATCAATAGGATGTCAAAGGGATAATTAATGTATTGAAATAAATTAAGGGATATTTAATGGATTACTTGCATGGTTTTAATAGGCTTTTAAGGGATAAAAACCGCTTCAAATAGTGCAAAAGCCATTAAAAAACACCTTTATACCTTAAAATGTCCTCATTTTCTAAATAAGGGAAAGGGAAATAAGGTACATTCAGGAGTGGTTTTCATGGATTTCTGTCCATTTCAAGGGATTTTTTTTACCTCTTAAAATCCTCTGGAGGCTTGATGCATAGACACTTTTTCCACAAGTCTGAAAATGGTTTTATCCTCCTTTGAAAAGTACACACAATAGCTGCAGTATCATCATGCTGCAAAACATGAGGAGAATTCACATTTCAGTTCAAATTTCCAGTTCCCTCGCCTCACATTTACACTTTAATCTGTATATTGATCTGTACTCACTGCACAAACACAAGAGCTTCAGTTAATATGACTACTGAATATCAATGATAACTGAATAATGGCCTGTTCAACAAATGAAACAGAATCAGTTTTATGGCAAGATATTATTCAAAGCTTGGTCAAAAACGCTGCACACCTCAGGGTGAAATATGGAGCACAGAGTGGCGGTGGCACTCTGAAGTATTGACCACGCCTCACAGGGATTCACATTTGATTTATTGTTCAGGGGAGACAAAAGGTGATACAAGAGCACCTAGGGTGAGGGTTAAAGAAGAGACTACTATATTGATCAATCGTAGGGAGATAAACAAAAAGGGGGCAGAAAACAGAGCAATATATAACATTAGGCATGGAAGCAAGTGGAGAAGGAAGGCAGTTGCCAATCCATTAATTACATTTTCCTGTCAGTCACTCCCCTTTTAAAGCAGTGGTGGTGTGTGAATATTATTAAATTGGCTAATATTTGGTTGCAAGCACATGTTTGTCCTCGTGTGTGTATGTTTTGTGAGTTTTTATGCATGTATGCCATTGAATCAATGCACAGGGGCCAGTATTGCAGTGCAGAGCTCCTCTAGAAATAAGTGTATATGACAAGGCTAATCCTACTACGATGTCATCGAAGCCCTACTCTAAAAACCTCACCGTCTGACAATGTCATATGGTACCAGCTTAGAGGAACAAGAGGCGAAAAGCAATCTGTAGTCACTGACCAATTTCCTGGAGAGTGTCAGAGACGTTTTACTTTCTGCTGTCACTGTGACTCAGCAAGAGGTAGATTTAAAAAGTCAGTGGAGGTATTCAGCCAATATGATCTCTAGAATCATTATCATACAATAATCCTCACTGTCACTGGAGAAAATGAGGCATTGTAAAAGTGATCTAAGAGACCATTCATGACAGAATAAATGGATTAAAGGTAAAATTAGCTGTTTGCTAAGCCTCGTTCCCCTTAGTTATTCCTGCTACACCAGCTTTCTATTCTCGTACGTCTCATAATGCAGTTTACAACGAAAACAATGGCAGACTCACTTGAAATTCTTTAAGCAATGGGTCCTTAATTTCAGATAGAAGTAAACAAAAGCAGGCTTTTCATTTCTAGCTAAATTTTGCCAGCAGAATTGACAACATTTGCAGATTTCATCAGTTGTAGCAAGCTATCTAGCTAATTAAGCTAACGTTAACTGCATGAGTTGGTTGAACACTCTGTCTCCAGTTGACTTTTTTAATGTTTCCAGCTGACTTGAAGACGAGAACCCTGTAAAGGATCATACTGTACACATGCTATTAATGGTTACATACATACAGTAGGCTACCAGTCAAAAGTTTGGACACACTTTCTCATTCACAGGAATGAAAAGGTGAGTCCAAACTTTTGACTGGTATTGTACATGATATTGTGCTAAAAGACAGAGGCTAAAGCTGCATATCTGAAGTAAAAAAGTCAGCATTCTCACCAGTTGATGATCCATGTAGAAGACGCAGAAATAAAAAAAACAGTATTATTCTCATATTGCATGTGTAGTGTAGTTGTAATATTATGGCTGTTATTTTGTCCCAGCATATCACTGTTTGGGTGCTTAGCTTACATTCAGTGGTTGTTTGAATTTTGAAACAGTATGTTTTCACTTTTAATGTTAAAAGAGGAAAGGCTTTTAGGATGAGGACCAACTGATGTGTTTGCTAAATGTAATGCTATCTTGGGTAACATTGACTGGGGTTGATGGAGTGTAAACTTCTCTAATCAAGAGCAGGACAGATGCTAACATTATCCTAAACTCTGATAGCATCCAGGACCAGTTTACTTACCATCAGGCCTAGTCATCATGCACTACTTTGGTATAAGTAATGACAAACATTTGAAATTAGGCAGACTTCCATATTTTCATCAATTACTGAGTGTGTGCCAAAAAACTGATACTTCCTGTTTAACTTTACAGTGACAGAAAAGCATACCTGAGGCATTTCAAGAACCCAGCACTCACAGTTACTCACGGAAGATCACAGATCAATGATATTCCCCAATTTATGGATTTTTCACCATAATGTAGCATATCAGTTCAGCTCGTCCTCACAAGAAAAACGACAGTGTAGCTCTAAAATTCAAGCCGGCAAAAATGACCTATACTTACGTTCATGACATCTAGCAGCTGTAGTAATTATGACCCAGTGAAAGTGACGCAGTTCAGATGACGTCAGTGTAAGGGGAAAAGATGATTTTGCCTTGTTAGGAGGAAGCGGTTGGTTGGGTGGATGGCTAGATAGTTAATCCCGCCTCCAACTGCAAGTGTCATGTTTCCAACTGAGTCACAATATTTAATATACTGGACTTATATAAGTCCAGATGAAACAGCATTTGGAGAGAATCTAATTTCTGTATTGTGACATATTTCCTAGTGAAACAAGATAGACAGGCAGGAAATAACATTGGGAGGAATTTGAGTTGATTTGATAATGAATTTTAGCTCTGTGCTGCTAAAAAATGTTTATTGATTAAAGGGTGGATAGCATGACATTATTGGTTGAAATTGGTTGGTTCAAGCCTACGTAAGCACATGTCATATTTTGATTTACAGGAAGAAAACATGATTGGATTTTGATATAAGAATATCAATTGTATTTTTTGGCATATATTGTTAAATAGGTACACAATATGACCAGGGATGTGATCTAAAAGGGTTAAAAAGGCATTTTTCATTTCATCTCCACTTTAAAACCCATAATGTTGTGGTGTTTACTGTTGCCATGACAACAAAGGTTGCGTAACTTTAAGGAAGTATAAATCATGTTTCAAGTGACCATTTTAACCCAAACCATGATCTTTCCCTAACCCCAACAAAGTGTTTTTTGCGCCTGAACCTAACCAGACCTTAACCACAGCGTTGTCACACCATAAAATACAATTATTTTTTAACAGTGATTTGTAACAGTTTTGGAAAGCAGCATATTGCGGTCGTTCTGGAGTGCATTACTACAGCTGCTAAATGGCGTAAACGTAACTATAGATTTTGCCAGATGAATTTTAGATCTATACTGTTGTTTAATTATGAGGATGTGTTGATTAGTTAATTAAACTGCCGGTTTGAATACTTCTTTTCCTACCATGTTCTGATTTTCACTTCATGCAATAAGGAGGCATCTTTGGCATACCTTTATTACAACCTCTCAGCAGAATTATGATACTTAACATCTCTCCTGGCTTTGAACATCCAAGAATAACAATCCTACACTCTGCAGACTATAATACGCTTTCGAGTTTTAACATTCCTGCAGGTCTATCAGCTCCTTTCATTTATTGCAGACCATATGGCAGCGACCAAGCTGGCAGTGAAGACACCTACGGGACGTGGGCCATATCTCTGCAGTGATTCTCAAATCATGTTAAAAAAAGGCTTAGCTCATAGACGCATTCTCATCATGCAGTGTTCTCTGCTGGAAGCTATAGCTCCTTTAGCATTTTATCTGTTCTCATGATGCTATTACTTTAAAAGAAAGCTAGTTGCGTTGGCAGAGGTCACTGAGGTAGTTGGAAAGTTCCCACCGGTTTCCCGAAGGCAATGAAAACGCTCAAGGGTGTGTTCAGGCCAGAAATTAAATGGATACGTAATCAAAGTACACAAGTAGCAGCAGGGGTATTCAGACCAGAAGTGCATTTCTACATGCTACACATTTTACATTGTCCGTCAACAGTTGAGATAACATCACCCCAAGCTTTGACTTTTTAAAAGTTATCTTTGAACTAAAATATTTTCATATAAATAATTGGATCCATCAACTCTGGTATAACTTTTCTGTTTTTGAGAGGAGGAAAGGAGGTTGTGTTTACTGAACTGGAAGATTGATTGCAAATAAAATCTCAAGGCACAATTTACACTCAACTATGTCACAGTCACGGCCATAAGATACATGGTAGGCATTATATTGAAACTGTGTTAATTAAAAGGACATGCATTTGGAAATCTGCTATGTAATGTTACTCTATTGCCAAATCAATCAATGTGAAATGTGAAACAAAGTATTTGGAAATGTCGGCTGTTCACTTATTCATCACCAATGTCAGCATGAACCTTTCAAAGATGCTTTCAAAGTGCTGCCAAGAAATTGCAGGGGGAGCAAGGTGTGCCGGTACTTGCAAACAAGGAAAAGCGAAAAGAAGAAAGAGATGAAAAAGAAAAATAAATCAGGGCATGTAGTTAGAAAGGGCTTGTGCAAGAAAAAAACGCACAGCCACATGTGGAAGATGGGAGAGATGCAAGGAACTATCTTAGCATCGACGTGTCATCATCTCTTCACTGACACTGATCAGAGCTGATTTGCATAACACTAAGGATCCCTCTTTCAAAAGATAAGGCGGATGAGCGGTGAAGGGAATCAGTGATTCCTGCAAGGTGGCTTTTCACTCCCACTCCCGCATGTCCCATAACAATTCACCATCACATGACTCACATCTGGGAATTCCTCTGTGGTGAATCTGGCCGCTACAGTATATCCTTGGCACAACACTTTCATTTGGATTGAGCTGACAAGTTAAAGCAATAAATAAATCCTTCTCTTAATTACCTCCATAACAAGCAGCCATTAGTTTGTACAAGCCAAGGAGAGGATACTGCTTTGTCCTATTAGCTTGCACACTGGTTTGTCATATCCATCAGGGCTCCTTTTGCTGTAGTTAGTGTACAGATAATGTGCTTACAGGCCCACTGCAGCCATTATAGGCCTGACACAATCATCCAAACCTCATATTTCCTACTTACTCAGATAAGAAAACACATGCATTACACCTGAGAAAAGACATTAACAGTGGAGTCCTGTTCAGCACCTATTATGTGACTATGTGTTTTTGATCCTTACAGTTATCCACAAGGTTTCAGAAATAACTGCCACAACCTCTGAAATGTAAGTGTCAAAATGAGCACAGTTGGATCCCACTATAAAATAACCAGTTCAGCAGCTTTGTGAGCCCATTATCCACTTAACCATTTCACATCTCAACCCACACATGATAAAACATTTTATCTGTCTACATTTATCTTTGAAATTGTGCACGATCAGCTAGATTCAGGTGCCACTAACCTAACAATAGCATAATGTAGGTTACCTTCATGTGTATTCTTGTTATTTTATATTAATAATGACATGATGATGGTTAACTGGAATATACATGTCGGTAACTTCATTATGCTAACATATGTAGCTGTTGAAATGCATGCAGCATTGTTAGTTTAGAAAATAATTGATTCCTCCAAAGTGGCGCCTGACAAATGTTAAATGTGAAAGCATACACTCGTAGCCACCAAACCCAGAGATTCACAGAGCTCTGCAGTTCCCCTCAGCTCTATAGTGCATTTTAGCATCTTTCAGCTCTTTGTTTTGGATTTACAAACTGCAACTTTATTGTTTTGATCCCACCACTCTCATCAACCTAGTTTTCAGACACAGCAGGCAGCTGTTTTCAGCAAAAACGCTCTAAAAACCCACTGGACACCAAACAACAGACAGCCAAAGTTAGCGACCAGCTATAGTGGAGCATTTAGAAGCTACGAAAGCCTGATATTTCTCTCTGGAGTTGGTGGAGAGCAACGGCTTCAGCTGGTTACCTACCTGAGTGGAAACTGGAATTGAAGTGATCTAACAAATTCATTTTTGTGCCTACCCCCACAGATTTTGCACCAGTGAAATTGCAGATCCAACATCAGCACTTGCACTCACTTGATAGTACTACATCTTGGACCAAATAAATACACAAGTCAAAACAAACACTGAGGATATACACTCACTGAGCACTCTAATGTGCAATCTAATGCGATCCAATACAACAGTTCTGCCATGAATTCTTTCACAAAGCTTATCCATTTTCAGTTTCTGTTGTCAGAAAGGTGATAATTCTACTTCATGTTTTTTTTATTAAGGTTGTAGTGGGTGGTGATGTACTGGAGTGTATTATATTGAAAAGTGTTCCTAATATTTTGCCAGCCTCGTGTATGTTAATGCGGTGGAAAAAAGATGTTTTTTAACAAACATGAATTTTAATCTCAGTTCACCTTTAAATAGTGAGAAAACATATCTGTATTTGCATGTTATGTCTGTGGTGATAAATCTCATAGCACCTGGATAGCATCATGGAGAAGACATACTCCTTGAATTCACTTCAAACTCCTCTGTCAGGAAGACAGACAGAGCTGTTCACAAGCTGCCGCAATCATTACAACCTTTATAGCAGTTTCAAAAAGGCTGCAGCGCTGTGGCAGTTTCAGAAAAATACATCTCATAAAAGAAAAGAGACAGGTTCTTTGCAGTTTCACTATCTGCTGCTGGTGCAAAACCACAAGTGGCAAACAAAAGTATCTCAGTGCTAGATTAGTAGTTTCTCAATTTCCAGAGTTTTCCTGAAACCATTTTCTTTGTCTGTTAAATATAATAGACTTTCCTCTTGTTTTAATGAATGAAAATACTCATTGAAAATAATTGTCTTTAGTTGATATGTTATCAGTAATTTTTTTTCAAGCCGCAGCTGAATTGTTTGGAGGCTATTAAAAGCAAAAAGATAAAGAACCTACCTTCACCTGCTCATATGATAAAAATTTAGTGTCAGCTGTCAGTTTCTACAACTGCTGTGCCCCTAAAAAGGAACGTTCATGGACATAAAATATTTCACACAATGTGGCATTCTGTGGCAGAATTATCGCAATGTCTTTTCTGCTCTAATGCAGTTCCTGTCAGCTCATGCCACAACTTCACTGTTTGGATCCACTCTCACCACTCTAATCAGCTTAATTTCTGATGCAGACAGTCACTTTCAATGAAAAAACTCTAAAAACCACCTGTATGCTACCTGCCCAGCATTGAGCATTTAGCCACTGAAGAGCCAGGAATTAGTCTAGACCAAAACCACAGCTAAAAGTAGAGTGAATATTGGACTTATATTCATCAGGTGGCCAGGAACGAGACTCCAAGTCAATTCTGATATTGCTCCATGTCTTCTGAATGTGTAAATAGGCAACTGTTTGCTAACATGTTCACCATATCAATTTTATATGGTGAAAATACAGCCAAGTATCCTAGGAATTCATATTGGACAAATCTGCACTTCACAATTTATGTCCAACGAAAGTGTTCAGTGCCAATGCAGGAGTGTAGTCTACAACTAATAGTGGCATTGCCAAGTAGCCAAAAAAATCAACAAATGTAGTTGTTTTTTTTAATGTAACTCCATATAGATTGATAGATTAATAATAGTTATGTTTCCTGAGGTGAGGTGACTTGTATCTTTGGTTTAATGGTATACAGTTGATATGAAAGTGTAATCAGATGTGTCTGGAAATGGCAGATGAGTACAATATGTTCTCTGCAACAGGAAATGCAGAGGAGTCAGGCACAGTATCAGTGATGAGACAATGTGATTAAAGACAAAAGCACAACACACATATATGGATGGACGGATTTGACTGGCCAGGTCCAGAATGGATAGACACGCACGAGAAAGAAGAGGAGGCTGAAATAGATTGCGTGGAAAAACAAGAGGTGGAGGAAGAGAAGAAGAAAAATTGAACATACAAATGAGTGGTACTAAGAATAGTCTTTCTTCCTTTTTTTCTTTCTACCTCTCCTCCTGTCTCCTCACCCAACCTCTGGTTGACAAGAGGGGGGAAAGCAATTAACATCCCTGTCACTATCCATCTATTATCCTCCATCCTAATGGAAGATGACAAATTATGGAGTACAATATGGGATGCCGTGGTCCACCTCCTACACCCTTCTGTGTGTGTGTGCAGGTGGGTGAAAGACAGAGAGATGGAGTGAATTGGGTAAAGTAGGTTCCTCCGTTCGCCCTGAAAGTGGTTCTATACTTCAGAAACTAGGCTTGTAGTATCAGAGGGGAATCCTAAGGGATTGAGACAGACATTAGCTTTCACTTTGGTGGTCACATTATATGTAACCTGTAACAACTAACTTACAATTAGCTTGGACATGAGCTTGACAGGGAATAAATGTCATAAATGACAGCTGGAGTGATGCTTCTGTGAGGTCTTCATGAGAACTTCAGTACATACAGTATAGTAGTAGTACCAAGATGTGTTCAGTCGTTGTTGTTGTTGTTTTTCAACCATGGGAGCCATAAGTACTGTAGTAGGGGACATAAAATGCTTTTTGTGATTTTCTGTATTGTATATATGGTTATAATGTTGGATGTTGGATTGTCAAAGTTCCAAAACTTGCGGTGAACATATGTAAAAATGCTGCCTTCAAGTCAAACGTCCAGGCTTCAGCTCCATTTGCAAAGTTACCTCTTCTTCCCCATTGAACTGACGTCAGATCCTTCACACATGCCCACAAATGACTGTCCATTGCACACACAAAGAAATTCACTGAAAACTGGAATATTTCAGTTTAATGTGGCTCAATGTCAGTGATGTAAATGTAAGCCAAAGTGTAGCCACGCCCACCTGTTGTAGCCACACCCACCAGCGGACTGAGCACTGTCCCTTTAAGTAAAAGACTTCATACAGAGCCTTTGTTGCTCAGTTTGTTGCTAAGGTTGTTGCTAAGGTTGTTCCAGGGGTTGTTCGCGTTGTCCACTTGCATATTTCAGATCAGATTCGGGCTCAAACAGGTATGGATAGTTTATATTTTGAGTAAAGACTGGGAAAAATTGGGGAATCTGACTGCTGTTTACGTAGCCTCCAGAGTTGGCAGATGACCGCTGAGGGGCAGCTTCGGAAATCCAGAAGAGAGTGGACTCATTGGGAGTAAGGCCTTAAAGAGAGAGGAGCTAAAACATCCTATTTCAGACAGAGGCTGACCTGAGGGACTACATAAAGGGCCAGTATAAAGCCTCTTTCACTCATAGGGTCCGATAAATGACTGGGATAGTAATCACTGCTAGTGATTTTCACTATTCATACATGCAGCCACATTCAGGAACATTTCCGTCTTGCGTCTTGTCACACACGCCATGGCAATGCCGAAATAGATGGGGCAAGGGACAGTCCAGCAGATGGTGGTCATGCAACACTTATGGATGCCAACCACCATAGAACTCAACAGAAGAAGAAGGAGTGGCGAGGCCAGATGTACGTCTATGTGGCGGAAGACGTCTCCTATTATTTTCAGGAACATGGCAGGCAAGAAGCTGTTTTTGTCCAGTGCCGATGTTCTTGTCATGTTTTTAATATTCAACAAGTTTGAGAGAGATTTTCCCTGAAATGTTACTAGGTCTTGAGGTGGTAAATTGATGGTACAGATTTCCCTGAATATTGATCCCATTGCTCCCATTCACACATGAGCCCATGCAGGAAATTGACTGCTTGTGTCAAAGAGGCTTACGACAAATAAGGAGAACTGTAAATCATGCAAAGATATTCCAGTAGAGCTCCAGAATAGAAATATAGACCTGGAAATGCATGGAATATGTCTTCTTTAATATAAGATATTTCACTGGTTGGTTCACCCAAATTACTGTAGATTATCCTGGATAATCATGAGTTCTTAATTCTTTAATTTTTTTAAAAATTCTTAAAAATGCTGTTTTTTAAATTTGTGAGCACCACAAATGACCCTCCATTGTATTTGGGTGGAGGCAGAAATCTCGGACACATATCTAAAAACTTTGGCAAATAAATAATCTGTATAAAAGTAACTGAGCAAAAATGCAAATGAATTTTTCTTGTAAATTGGATGAAAGAAAAGCTTTTCTGACTGTAAATCATGACTCCTCAGAGAGACAGATTCTCATTCTCTTTCAGCCGAATATCCTCATACTGTTGGGCATTTTATGTCCACCTCTCCAAACCAGCCTGGTGGAAAAATTGGTCACTTCCAATCTTTCAGATATCATTCTTCCCGGGTGACCAGGTACACATTTCTCCACCTCATAGTACTCATCTGACAAATGCTGCAGTCTCTGGCCATGTTCAGGACTCTGAATTTGTCAAACTTTTGGGAAATATGCTTATTCGCTTTCTTGCAGATAGTGAGATGAGAAGAACGATATGAATTTTGTACAAAAATATGACCACTAGTTCCAGCATGTAACTCCTTGGAAAACCACAACTTGTCATTTTCACATTTCTACCTGTGTATGCATTAAACAAAATTAGATACAACATGTTAATTTGTCAGTTTTAAAATGAATTGGTAGGTTAATTTTTTAAAATTGACTAGCTGTTCCCCCCTGCTTCCAGTCTTTATGCTAAGCTAAGATAACTCCTGGCTGTATTGAACAGATAGTTATGAGAGTGGTGTCGATCTTTTCATTTCACTCTTGGCCAGACAGTTAATAAGCTAATTTCTCAAAATGTCGAACTATTTACCTTTAAAGGTTTCTTTTCCTGAAGAACAGGCAGTTTTGCTTAACATCTTCCAGGTAGCTTATATCCCCCCACCTCTTCTGTTCATCACCATTGAGTTTTATATCTCCACATACATCTACGACTGGATGTTTCTGCACCTGAGGGATAAACCAAGTCAATGTTCATTCCTGTCCTAATAGAAGGGTCCACCTCAGCTTTACCTTAGGCAAACTGTGGTTCTTGGTGCGGACCACAAATGTTGTTTCTCATCTAGAGATCATCAACCTCCAGGCCTCCATCCCCTTCATCCCTCCTGGTTTTTCTCTCTATCTCTTTCCTTGTACTTAACATTAAGCATCTCTTTGGCTCCACATTGAGTGTGGACTTCACTCCAGAGGATCCTCTCCCCCAAGTTTCATGAATTACTGTTTGTATGGTATGTCATTCAGCTCTTCTCTATTCTCACGCAACCTCCTTCTAGTCCATAGGTCAACTCAATAACCTGAGAGTGATTACATGTTGTTTTGACTGATGGGTCCTGGCTATTCTGCCGCCCACACTTGCCTCATTGCATTAAGTTTCACATGACAACACTTACTCACACACGCACTTGACTGCATCTATACACCCACACACACTAACACACACACACACATCATTTGTGTTGCTTGTAATTAATACAAAAGCAGTTTGTTTGGAAAAGAGAGCCCCAGAGAGGGTATTTTTCCTCTTTTTTTTTTTAAATATAATCTTCCATTTGCTCCTGTGATGGGAAAAGAAAATGAAAAAAGAGAGATGGGGGGTGAAAGCCCTGGAGCTTTTTCCAGCATCATCAGGTTCATGTCATACTTTGTAGTTGATCCTTTTAATACTCGGAAAATAGCTGTACCTACATAGAGGGGAAACAAGAATGATAATGGTAAGATATTATAGTGAGATGATGGTAAGCAGTACAATAAAAGGAAATTCTAAATAATGTTTCATCTACTGATTGCTTTGTGCTTGCAGATTTTAAATTCTTTTATGCAATCAAATCACAATATAAAGTCACTCTAACAGGGAAGTGTCATAACACATAAATATGGTGATGTTAGCTTAAAAGCTCTGCAAAAAAAAAGCATCACGTAATAACCAGATCAAAGTGATAAAATACCAATTTGTTGGTTTAAAATCAGAAAAAGCAAAAGGACAAATCCTCAAACTCTCAGGCTTCTAAATTAGTGCTTGCGTCATTTTTTCCTCTAAGGAGCAAAATGACTTGACATTTTGGCATTTGCAGAAGGTTTGTAGACAAAAGTATCCACTCTCCTTGGGGTTTCGGAGACGTGACACATAAAAGATCATAGGGCAAAGGCAAATCGGGCTGTTTTCATTGAACTTTCCATGTTTGCGAAAATGAATATCAAAAATAGCATTTCCACTCGGTCACTGACTGTATTTATACTATCCTCCATTATGGTGCAGCTCACGTGTGGCTGCAGATCAAAAGCATTCATTCAGGTGTCCCTTGACACAGAAATCAACAGTGGTGTATTAAAGTATTATATGGTGCCACATTGAGGACACTATTATACTGAAGGGATCACAGTGACATGACTGAAACACCGAGATGAACATGATCACATTTCTAGTAGAACCACTTTGGCCTGCTTTTATCAGCAAGAGGCACTTTTCACACAGAATAAATCCTGGTGGTATTGGCTTTTTCTTCCTAAAGGGAACCTATCATGCTTTGTGATTTTCTGTTATTTTCTATACTGTTATAGTGTCGGATGTTAAGCATGATCAAAGTTCCAAAACGTGAGGTGAACGTATGGAAAAATGTGCCTTGCAAGTCAAAAGTCAGGGCTTCAGCCTGCTCTAAAAGCTTCATTTATAATGTTATCTCCATTTCCTCCTCGTCATGATGTCAGATTGTTTGTGCATGTCCACAACGACTGTCCGTTCTGTAGTCTTTGTTGCTAAGGTTGTTTGCGTCAATTCGCATATTTCGGATGGGTTTTGGGTTCCAACATGTACAGATGTATTTGAGAAGTTTCCATTTCAAGTAAGGAACAAGAAAAAGGAGCAAAATCCAACTATTGTTTGTTATGTAATCTGTGGAGTCAGCAGAAGCCCTCAGAAACTGACCAATCAGAACAGAGTAGACTCATCCGGCCTTAAAGAGACAGGAGCTAAAACGGCCTGTTTCAGACAGAGGCTGAACTGAGCTGCTGCATAAACGGCCAGTATAATATAAATAAGGAGTTTTTTTAAGCTGTATATCATGCAAAGATATTCCAGTAGAGCCCCAGAATATAAATATAGACCTGGAAATGTGCATGATATGTCCCCTTTAACTCTCCCTCTGTCTTTTAACTGATTTCCCCTCCTCTCATCCCTCCGCAGTCTCCTCATCTGCAACCCTTCACCCCTGTGTGTTAAGAAATGTAATTAACCTTGCTTTAACCTGCCAGGCTATTCCAGAGGCTATTTGTCTTGTTACTTAACACCACTCAACAGTATCTCAACCCTCACAAGCTCTTTTATGTAGCTTTATGAGAGGGTGGAAACAGAAGCCAGTCCACTTGTGATGTGTCGGGCTGAATGAACAGTTATATTCAGCATCTTTTCTATCTTACCGAAGGGGTTAAAATGACAGACGTTGAATGCTTTTCATCTAAAAGTTCATTCACTGCTGATATTATCATATCAAAACCAGTATAACTAAAGATTTCTTTATGTTAGTAGCTACCTGGAATAGAGTTTTTGTCCATTAGTTTGTGTGAGTCATCACTCTTTAAACATACTTACTCAGTAGTTTGGAAGTTATGGTAAAAACAAATAATTAACTACTACTTAAAATACATTTTTCAAAGGTGTGTGTGTGCAAAGTATGAGCCAGAAGATGAGCGAAGTGTGTAATTACAGGGAAAACAAAGCAGTGCATCCTGATTCATTCTAAAGCAGACCTTGCTAACAACCCCCCCTTTTGTTTTTTATGCATGAAATTATGCGCCCACCAGGGCGTATAATTAGAAATCAATTAAACTCCATATCACACATCCAACTAAATTGCTCGAAACAATTTTGCAGTATATTATCTAAGTGTACACCCCCCAAAGGCCATAATATTGAGAGGTTTGGAGATGACAAAAATGTCAAGTTCATCCATAAGTATTGGTTATATTCACAATGTGTTTGTTTGAATGCCATACATGCAGACATGCATAAAGTTCTATTTTTCATTTGTTTTTCATTGGTGAAGCAGTTGATTTTATACAGTTTTATACAATTAAACAAGCCTTACATAACACAGACAGACAGAGGGAAGGTTGTAAGTGTGAACTGAAGTTGATACTGTGTAAAAATATATGTGCAGGTGTGGTGTGCATGTTAGGAGTGAATGAGCGATGGGCAAAAACCAAAGACGTGGATCCTACAATTTCCATAATGCAACATGGTAGCATCTTTTCTCAGCAGTCCATTGGAATAACGTCTGTAATGGATTCATCTCACGATTTATAGTACCAGTCAAACGTTTGGACACACTTCCAACATTATATATACTGTAAAGTTGTTCAAATTAGCCCCACATCATGATTATGCTGCTTCCATGCTAATGCATCAGTGATAGTATTCCAATAATATACACAGTAATATGACTCTGAATGGTGCCACTTTGCACTTTCCAGTGAACAACTTTAAGGACATTTTGCCACTAATACTTCTGCACTTTTGTGTGTAAGTACATTTTGAATGCAAGACTTTTCCTTAAGTAAAAGATCTCAATTCTTCTTCAACCACTGTGGATGAATATTGTAGATTGATGATTGTGAAGCATGTCTGACTTTCATGCAGAAGACTGGAGTTTGTGTCCTGTCACAGACTTTTTCCCTAACTTTAACCAAATGCTGTGGGTGCTTGAATACAATAATAAAGTAGTTCTACTATCATTTTCTCATATTAGTTTTTATGAGTGGATATTGTATTGCAAGAGTGGCACCAGCCTCTAGCAACAGATGGCATGAGGCTGCAGTGTGGCTGCAGTAGAGTGTTTTTCCAAGTTCTGCAGCCTATTTACTATCATTTTACTTATCTTATTGTTATCATCCTTATATTGTCATATGTGCCATCATTTTTTTTGTTAATTCGCCAATTGCTACGTGCAGCAAGCCCATTTATTTTACTAGAGAGAGCCTGCACAGATTACAAAATCCTCTCCTCTTCATGTTGAACCTTAACAATAGGGCTTTGTTTTGTTAGACACAAGCACACAGAATTTAAAAATGTCTCTTTATCTTTCCTCTCTTGCTGTTTCTCTCCAGTATTATTCTCTACGGCTGCCCACTCACCTACCTGAATTCTGCGTTTGAGCATATTTGTGATTGATCTGAAGATTGTGGGTAAATGTTCATGAAAAGGAAAGAAAACAGAGACAATAACTATATGAAGATTTATGAGTTTGCATACTCAGGTCTTGATTTCTGACACCAAGAACAGAGCTCATGTTTTGTTAATGCAGGAGTAAATTATTGCCAGTTGAGTACTTTTGCGTTGTGCATATACAGTGTATGTGTACGTGTGTGTGTGCAGGCATGACCCGCTATGTGTGTGTGTGTGTTTGGTTTTCATTCATTTCAACCCTCAAATTAAACAACAGCTGCTGGATAGAAATGCAAATGTGTCTGCATTTTTATTTGACTGAGTGAGAGGGACGTCCTTCCAGGCTTCCTTCCTCGCTCCTTGAGAATTCTCTGGTAATGGTTATTTCTGTGAGCGGAGAAGAGTGCTCATTCACTGGAGTTCATAATGGCCCCTCTCTAGCCATGCAGAATAGGATGGGTTTTTTGGGGATTGCTTACTGTCTCTGCCCAGACGTCCGCATTGAACTTGAGCCTGAAACTTTATTTGGGAGTAATTTGGTGCTGACTGACACCCTTCAAAAAGTGCAAATATAAAGAGTTCAGATATGCAAGGAAACATGCATACACACATACAATTGTGCACTTCTCATGCACAAATATGGGTTAATGATAAAAAAAAATATGAAGGAAAGGCAAGTGGGCAAAACTGACATTTTACCAGCTGACATACAAGCTTTTTATTCATTAAAAAATAAAAAAAATTCTAAGTAGCTTTTATATCACATGAAAATGAAAAAACTTCAACCTAATAAAACACTCCCGATTGCCTTAAAATTTGTGATTTGGCTGCAATACTATTCAATAGTTTGGTGAAATACTCCCGAACTGACACAATAATGTCAGTTGCACATCTGTATCTATCTAAAGTTTGCAAATATTAGCCACCATAAGCTAACGGTAGGTAAGGCTGAAGCAGGAAAACAACTGAGAAATGTTGCATTTTATTGTTAATAAGTTCATATTTTTGTTATTTCTCATTTGAAATGTTACACACTCTTTAACGTAACTCTTTCAGTGAACATGTGGACATGTGTTGAGCTGAATCCATTTATCTTTTCAGTGTCAGGCCAAAAATCTAATATTTGCACCACGTATATTTATCTGCCTCTAAAACTAGACAGCTTGATATATTTAGAGATCCAGACATAATACTGAAACTTGCCCAACACTATTTGTCATTTCTAACAGGGATGTAGATATGTCTAAATCGCCTTATTGTTCTAATTTTCATCATTGGAGTGATTTCTTGCACCAGAGGAAGCAAAAATGTTTTTTTGGAGTGTGGAGATTGATAAAGTAGCCACACATCAAATTTTATAGGTTCAGACAGTTATTATCGTAATTGCTTTGTAAGATGATGAGGTCATTTGAAATCATATCCTGCTTAGAATCAATTAAGGTGATACAGTAGATATGGGTTTTAAGGTGTAATTGATACATTGATAACACAGCCTACTGTGGGTGATTTGGTTTCATTAAACTGGGCTTTAGGATTTTTAAGACTATTAGGTTCCAAGTTGACAGTGCAGATCCAGTAAACTTCTTCCCGGGAGCCACATTTCAGCCTTCACACCTGCTCTTCTTCCTCCTCCTCATCAACAACAAGTCTGTGATTCTGTCATCCATCCTGCATCATCGAACCTACGCAAAACACTGATGTTCATACGGAAATACTCACTATTCTCCGTAGGATACGAGCCTACTATTGATTTCAGTCTGCCTATTACTCTACCTCCCCCCCGTCCTCCCTTCTCTCTCTCTCTCTTCCTCCCTCCCTCCTCCTCCTCCCATCACACTCACGCTTCCCACCTCTCTCAGCCTCTCTCGTCTTTCTTGGACTGCAGCAGAGGAACCGCTGCATCGAAGAAGACAAGGAACAAGAAATCAACGGCGCGATGCTTTCTACAGTCTCTGCTGCTGCTGTGTAGAGAAGCAAATCGGGGGGAAACGGACACTTCAGACTCATCGAGCTTTTGCTACGATGCATCTGCTGCTGTCTACATGGTGAGAATTTTTAATCTTTTTTCTTTTGTAAATGTGCCAAACTATAACTTCATCCTTCCTTTACCTTTTAGTGCAACACAGATGGAATCATTTACACGCATTTCTGGATCATTTCATATGCAAAATGGAAATAGGACATAATGATGAGATGGTGCTTTAAAATGCAGTGCTGTTTTTTTTTTTTTTTTTTTTTTTTTGACAATAAAATTATCAATAAGCAGCCTGTGCGCATGATTGACAGAAAAGTTAGGGAACTTTCTGAGTTGTCCATCTTGACGCGTGCTTGGAATAACAAATTGGCACCACATGAACTATATTTGATCAGAATATTTCTTAATGATGTTAAATCAGAGCATATTCTAAGACATGAAGATGATTTATTCCCATATATTCTTTTGGCAAAGTTTTTTTTTTATGAAATGCAGAAAAAAAGGATTGTGTGCGTCTTCAATACAAATTTGCCAGCATTGTACAGTGACTTTTCGGATGTGGTGGTGGTGGTGGTGGTGGTGGGTGGAGGGGGGGTGATGGAGGTGGAGGTGGAGGTGGGGGTGCTGCTTTACTGACGTGATCAGTGTGGTCATGGAAAGATGAGTTAGTAACGTTACACACACACACACACACACGCACGCACGGAGGAGGCAACCCCGAGCTTTCCCGTCCGCCGAGCGCGCACATGAAGGCAGAGTGAATCTGCAGTGAGCTGCGCAGAGAGAGAGAGAGAGAGAGAGAGGGAGAGAGGGAAAAAGAGAGAGAGAGAGAGAACAGCTCCATCCATTACTCAGGAGGAGTCAATGCTCGATGCAGTGTGGGGACAGTCACCTAACTGTATACAGCTCCACTGTGCCGCCGCCTCGCAAGGGTGGATTGATTCCCAGGCAGCAGGACAGCCCGAAATCTAATTATGGGACGCGACTTGCGTCAAAAGGCTGCGTGGTGATTGATGTCCCTTCATGTACGTGGTCTGTGGGCTGTGCTCAGCCTGTGGAGCCACTGTGCAGCCCGCATCAGCAGTAGTAAACGGTGCAAGAGGAACAAAGAGGAGGAAAGTGACATGAGTTTTGCATTAAGCTCTCCCTGGGAAGTTTAATTGGATCAAATATGTAGAGATTCTGTCCAGGTGTTTGCTTCAAGGCAACTCTCTGACTGGATAATGGTTTTGTTTGAATAGATATTTGTCAAACACCCAAGTCAGTAAATTAATGTTTGCTTTAGCCCTGTATACCTTACGGTTTGCTTCAGCTGCAGCAGATGACAGTCCAGGCACCTATTCAGTATGTTTAAGCATTTTCTTTTGTGTGTTATCTCAGCCTCATTTATATTTGGTAACTGGACACAAAAGAGGGTTTGTGGCTGGTTCTACACCACATGTCACCGTGAGGGCCAGGGCAGAGAGTCAGGATGCAATCTGTCTGCCAATCACTAGCCTGGAAAGAGGAGAGAGGGTAACATCATCAAGCCAGTCAAATGTGCAAACGTACCGAAAAAAAGATGGTTGCGCAGGACTGAGCACATGGAGTTTTAATGGCAATGCAGTCAAGAATTGCCCCCCACAATTCCCACCAGTGTAGAATGAATGAATGGCTGTATAGTAGTCTGTACGTTGCTCTTTGCGACTCCTCAACTGTACGCTAAATAGGATTCAGTTTTCCGTTGTACATGCCAGCAAAGGTTACACCAGTAGAGGTGTAACAATAGTTTGACCCACAGTTGCTGATCGTTAGATGAGAAAATTGATACCAGTCTCATAGGCTATCTGGTGTTTCAGGCCAAGAAACAGTTCTGCACAAAACCCTTGTTGTCTTTACACAGAGGACATACAGTACAGTACAATGTCTTGCAGAAGGTGAAGCAAATTTTGCATATAAAGTCAATGAAAAGATGCAAGTAGATTTGCCAAGAGTGGTGTGAATTGACACAAATATGCTATCTATTCCATAAACAGGTGGACAGAAATAACAGAAAGAACCAGAGTTTTGGTAAATTCTGAGTTAAGTCAGAGGCTGAACTGAGCACAAATACACAGACACGGTTGGTGCGTCCATTGCTAACTACCTTTGTTGGTATTTTTGGTTGTTTGGGGCAAATAACCGGTACAGTGGTCAAATGCAAGCGAATGAGAGGAGGCAAAAAATGGCTTCATGTTCTGTGTGAACACACTTTAAAAGATAGTAAGTGGGTTTTATAACCTTTCGGACAATCCAGGCTAGCTGTTTTCCGCTGTTTCCAGTCTTTATGCTAAGCTAAGCTAACTGGCTACTGGTGGGAGCTTCATATTTACCGTTGTGAGATGTGACTGGTATCAATCTGTGTATTTCCCAAAATATTGAGCTATTTATTCCTTAACAAAAAATGGGAACTTTTCCAGTGCAATAAATAGAAAAAGGAAAAAAAAAATCACACTTTTCTGTAAACAAAAAACACCATCGGCAAAATATAAAAATACTGAAAAGACAGACAGACACACACTCACACATACACACAGTTTCCATCAGTAGGGCATCCACCCAGGGACCCCCACAGCAGCTGGCCAAGCTCCAGCAGTCGGTAAACCCTCACAGCCATCATTATATACAAGCAATCAGGCAGCTCTGTGTGTGTGTGTGTGTGTGTGCGCACATCAGGAGGAGAACCCAAATTAAATGCTGTGTTGTTTGGTAGTTCCCTTTGCGGCCTTTGTTAATATATGAATTTATGTATTTCTGCTCTTCACTTGCGTTCAGTGGATCTCGGAGCTGTGTGGCATGATTTTGCTGTATAATGTAGTGTGTGTTCATTACTTTAATCTGAACCTCCACTCCGCTGCTCCCCCGGCAGTCATGCTGCTTCAACAGCCTCCCGAGGACGCGTGTTTAAACTGCTTGTTCATCAGCCTGGTTCCCCTTTTGGGAAAGCAGAGCCTATGCTTCAAGTGCCTAAAAAAGTTTAATTCTAGATGTTTGAGAGTACATTCAAGTTAGTGCAGGAAGTCTTCAGACCTGCAGTCAATTGTAAAAATCACTTACGTCCATATCTGTGACCTCAGCACTTAGTATCTACTGGGTACTAACATTGTGTCATCTGTGCCAGCCTCAGGAAAAAAAGTCTAAACTTGAGTTTTTTCACCTGTTTTCCAGCAGTGGGTTTGCATCATGCTCTTGATTTCAAGGATGTGTGAAATCAACCTGGGATGACAAAATGTTTACCCAGAGCAAAGCTTAATGTTTAAATCCAATTTTTCCACAGATTGCGTGAAGTTTTCCAGTAATGTAGCTACAAACACGACTAAGCTTTTCTTTTTTTCAGCGTACATGCTGCGTATTACGTCTACTGCCTCGGCTTTACTGTTCGCATATTTCAGATCGGATTTCGGCTCTAACATGTATGGAAGTACTTGAGAAGCTTATAGTGCGAGTACGTAACAGAAAGAGTAGCGAAATCTGAATATTATTGTGTGTTTACGTAGCCTCTGGAGCCAATCAGAACAGAGTGGGCTCATTTGGAGGGGGGGGGCTTAAAGAGACAGGAACTAAAACAACCTGTTTCAGACAGAGGCTGAACTGAGGGGCTGCATAAAGGGTCAGTATTCATAGAGAGTTTTTTGAACTGTAAATCATGCAAAGATTTTCCAGTATATAAATATAAATATAGACCTGGAAACATGCATGTTATGTCCTCTTTAATGCTCAAGGTTGGTTGCACTTTTTTGAAGATGTTAAATCAAGGGAAAATAACAAAAAAATCTAAGAAAGTAAATGAGAAGGTGCTGTTCTTACAATCCTTTAAAGATGTCAATTCAACATCTTCAACAACCTTAAAGCTGGAAAAATGTATCTTTACAGATAGAACTCATATTGCACATTAAGCTGCATGATTATAATGGGAGTCCTGTGTTATTTCTGTCAAAAGCCAAACCTCGAGTGTGTAGCATCTGCAGAGCTTGGCGTGTAGTTTCATTCACACGATGTGCATTAGCAAATGCTCACTGCAGCCATCTGTGGGCGCCGCAGAAAGCCTGCAGGGCTCTGCACACACCACTTGCATATTGTCAACCAGTATGTTGCATGCAGATACAGAATCTGTCTTATCTGCATGTTAATATTGCTATTCCCCACTTCAAAAACACTATCTGTACAGAGAAAGTTTTTTCTTTTTTTCTTGGAATACAGCAATGTCCCGTAGGAAACATTTTCTCCATTTCACAATGCACAGCATGAATATGTCTACCAGGGTCCCAAAGTGTGCACCTGCAGAGTGTATGCGTGTGTGCGTGTGGATGTGTCTACTGTATGTGTGTGACGGTGTGTGCGTTTGCGTGAGTGATTAATGAACGTAGCTGGATGGCGTCAGCGGGCCATGACAGCACGACTGCGAGGGGAATCATTTCTTCTCTCTCCGTGGACTGCTGATTCAGAGCTCGCAGGAATTTTGCTGATTGCTAAAATCACATCATAAGGGTGCTGTTATAATAACCCCAATCACAGCATCACAGCAGAGGGCGAGGGGAGTCGCCATCAAAAAAGAAATAAAGGCGGCCGTAAACGATATTAGCTTGCCTGTTTATGAGGGGAAAGGCCAAGGTTGTGGGTTGAAGACCATCCCTGGATGAGAGGAGTAAAGTGCTTTACAATGAGGTTGATCAGTACGTGGGGTTGGAAATATCTATTAAAATGGGCAAGACAATTAAAATTATAATGAAGGCAGTGGTGGGAAGTAGCTAACTAAGTATATTTACTCAAGTCCTGTATTTAAATGCAATGTTGAGGTGCTTTGGTTGAGTAAAGTTTCATTTCTACATCTTTATTCTACATTTCAGAAGGAATATTTTACACCATATTTTTCTTCCATCACATTTACCTGACAGATTTGCAAATTAAGCTTTTAAATAAAAAAAGACTATTATTTTGGAAGTGGCTATTGGTATGGATTCCTCTGTGTCAATAGTCCGTTTATTGTTAGTACAGAATTATTACTCATTGGTATTGATTGTGCAAAATCACGTGATTAAATTCAAATTGTTTCAAAGTGGAGGAACGTTATTGCTTGCAGGTGATCCGCCAATCACTTCCCATGGTTTGGGTTAAAATGGTTAATTTTAGGCACTTGGTTAGGGTTAGGGAAAGATCATAGTTTGGGTTAAAACAGTAAAATGCAGTAAAAATGCTGACGTGATGGTAAAAAATGCCCAGTCAATGGTCTACTCTGAAAACCGTACTTATAGAACAAACTACTAGAGAAACCAGTCCGGACCAACAGCCTGTGGGCTACTGGCACAGAATACTGTTCAGTGTTAATGGTTGGTAAATTATTGCACCAGTTCAGTAGCCGTAGTCGGTGCCCATTATTTTATAAAATGTGATGAAAAATGAATATGATGTAACAGATTAAATTGTTAGATGGTATATAAAGAACTTAAAATTAGCTCTATCAGCCGCAACATTAAAAGTCTGCTTACAGGACGTTGCATCAGCAATAAAGATCTAATAAAAAGAAGACGCCCTCCTGCAGCAGAATGAGTACTTGTACTTGTACTAAACAATTTTGACTGCACAACTTCTACTTGAAGTATTTTTACAATGTTGTATTGCTTATTTCAGGCTACAAAGGTAACCGATTTATTTTTTTATTTCCACCAACCAACCTCAATTAATGGACGTATAGCTCATTCTGTCAGCTGTAGCCTCCTTAAACACCAGTATAGCAAAGTTGACTTTGTGAGAGAAAGGGAGAGAGGAGTTTAGATGTATAGATATACTGTTGACAAGTGAAAATAAATAGCCTCTGCAACCTGATAAAGGAATCTTAACGTGCAATGCAGTATATCAAAATGCAGCATGTAGCCTATAAAGGCTGTAGATATAGCCGCAACCGTAAGGAGCACTTGATATAAAGACTGAGACCGAACTTTACAGCAGACAAGTAGGCCGACGGAGCACAGCAGCTCAACCAGCTCAGTCAACAGCCTGTTAGAGCATAATGTGGGTAACAAGTGTCCTGGAAATTTTTGCATCGTTGCCCAAGAACCACACAGAGACATAAAGAAAACATTAATCATTGTTACTTGTTGAAGCAGTTGTAGACACTGTACAATCCATTACACAATCAGCAGCCATTATACAAATGTCCATATACAAAAACACAAAACAAAAAGGCGATTATCGTGCATTTTTGGAGAGAAAGCATGTTGTTTAGCCGGCCCTTTCTCTAAAGATGGTGAACACAAACCAGACAGCTTTATACCTCTCTGGAAGCAAAGCTAAAAACAGTCAGGTCCCTAAATATCCACTTCCACAAACCGCTACCCCTTCTTACAAACAAGTATGGTCATATGATGATCCCACAGAGACCTGATGGTCAGTCAATAACTTCAAATAAGGACATCCTTCAAATTTAGCTCGTCTTGGTGCTTCATGATCCACAAAATGTCTAAAACAATACGCCTAATGCAAAGATATCTCTAGCTAACTGCAGAGGTCAGCAAACAACCCTCAGGACAAGTTCAAGAGTTCAACTAGTCTAGGAGCAGGATTTATTATACCACAGTGTCACAGTGACATTAAATTACACTACACTCATAACCTATTATTCAATTTTCTGTCACACAGGACATCAAATTATTCAAGCGAGAAATGGATCAGGATTGACTTGATAATTGATGAATCTTTAATAAGTAGTTCTTACTTACTAATAAGTAGGTATTAAGCAATTAATCAGGTATCAGGTTGCTCCTGATTCATTCCTCAATAACTACTTACAATTTTGATATTGCTCTTCTCATATCACTCTGGGTCATACAGAAAACTAAGTATATTTAATTCTTTAATATATAGTTATGTCCTCCAAGCAACAATGAAAAAGACAAAGGAATTCTTGTTTTTCTGGACTTTGAATGTAGATGTAGGATACACTGATAAACTGAAACATGTAAAGGTCAATGAGATGAAGGTAATACAACAGCCCCGTAATAAATGTTCAGTTTGTACGTTGACTTAATGATGCAGTATGTTTTAACACCTTAATTTGAGATGCTGGTGTATCATTGTCAGTAGGTAAAACAGTAATAATAAATTCTGATTCTCTCCTGATATGTTCTGTCCTACTGTGCCCTCAGGTGGTGGACTACAGCTTTGCCAAATAGGGTCACACTTGATAATAAGGTCACAAAATAGATGCTTTTAAGTGATGCATTTTGCTGAGGTCACCAAAATCAGAAAAGAATTGTATAGACGAGGATTGTCAGGAATCAACAGCCAGTACACACCTACACAGTCCTGAGACCAGGTCCAGTCTGGCAACAAGTGAAAATACCTGTGTTACTGAACGATTGGGGGCTGTTGCTGTATCATTAACTGAATTATGGTGTGACGTGTGGAACAAAATGTCCTCAAAAGCTCTGGATTAAACTGAATATCCTTTGGTGAGGTGATGTCACAAGACTCCACACACTTAAAAAAAAGTCCTAAAGATGTACAGTGAGTTGTACCGTCTTAACAGAATTAACCAAGCTTGGTCTGTACACACGGACACTGTCCTGACAAGAGGCCTAACTAGGCAAAAAGTAAAAAAAACACCTGTGTGGACGGGCTTCAATAAATAAACCAGAGGCTCATAAATTATCCATCCTTCACCAGTCGAAGAATTCTTTTGAAACAGAATTGTGCATCCAGAGTATGTTGAAGGGCTTTTAAAACTTCTTCACATCTAAATATAAGAGAGATGTCAAGGATAAAGGATATATTTATTTCTTCTAATATAAAATTAAAAACTAAAAGGTGAAAATGGGATTCCACAAACCTTCACCTGAAAACCAAAACTTCCAAAAGAAGTCAATATATTAAGCAAGAATAGTGCAAAATATTTAGATAATTCTTCATTGATCATTATGCTTTCATGCATGAATTCATTCACTATGTGTCACAAATTTCCTGCTGCTCGCTCTAAAAAAGACCGAGTCACTATGAGTTTATGTGATTAGTTCACATTTAATGGATCATCAAATAATGAATGTTAACTCTCATTTGATCAGCCTCTATGAAACCGTTCTCATGCTGCTCTCATAGAAATATGATGCTGTTTTATTTTTTATCAAACTGGTAGTGAGATGTACACAGATGGCCGACATGTTGCTCCATGATTCATCGTGTTAGATACACATGAGGGGAGTATGTGTCAACTGCTGTATAGTATGATGTTATTTTTGTGTCTTTTTAATGCAATCATTAAAAAAAAAAACAGTTTTGAGAGCATATTTCTCACGCTGCAATCAAAAATCAAGTTTGTAAGTACAAACATGAACTGACAATAAAATAATCTGGATCGCAAACAAATGATCTGTTACAGTTTTGTTAGTTTTGGTCACAGACTTGAGAATTTTGCTTACAAAACCGGCCTCTTTTTTGCGTCACAAATTTTTTTACTTGCGAATCAAAAAGTTTCGCTTTCATGCTGAACTGGACGTAATGGGCGGGATCTACGCTGATGGATGAGAGAAAAGTTTCTATTGGTGGGTTTGACTCGGACTGACAGCATAGCTACATTCACAATTTCCTCGCTCCCGCTGTAAATACTCCACTGTCTGGAGATGAAAGGTGAGCTACAGGGAGGTAAGTGGACATTAATTTCCCTCTTTTTAATTGAAATACCTTTAAATGTATCATAGCATTATTTACACTTTACGTCAGCTTGTCAGTGTCATGGAGTTTGTCGCCGTCGCCATCTCTTTATAAATCAATAACACAGACAGTTTACGCAAGGCACCAACAGCAGCAGCCAACTTGGCTAGCTATGTTTTTTGCTACTAACTGGCTATGCTGCATGCTAATGGTATGTGTTTTCCCTGTGTGAGGGAGAGAGAGAGAGAGAGAGAGACAATATTGGCGGCTTTAATATTTCATGTAGCATGTGGTGAGAGTATTTAGGCATAATGAAAAAATATAGGCATATGTAACAGTCTTTATTGTCTGGCAAAAGACGTCAAGACATTCCCATCGATGCAGCAGCATCATACACATGCACAGCGCTGCATAGAAAGATTTACTTGTATTTACATATATACATATGCACCGTAGCTAGATGCATGATGTGAGTAGGAAACTATTTGACATTTAATCATTAATTTTCTCCATGCAATATTAATAGAATAGCATGTACCATTTATGATAGTTGATTATTAACAAAATTGTGTCACTTGTGATGTTCTATGTGCATTTATAATAAACCGTTTTTGCATTAGCAGCACTGTGTAACTGAAGACTTGCCACTAGCAGGATGCTCAGGATGCTGCAAGTACCTGAGCCAGAGCCAGATCTGTCAGAGGTATGAAACAAGAAAAAAAAAATGGATTCTAAAGTATGGTATACACTGAGTTGCTTAATTATTATAATCTGATAGAATACATATTAATTTATATTAGATTTTCTACAGCATTTGAAAAGACAATGATTATAATAGTAATTAGTGTCTGATGTGTTGTTTTCATCACAGATCCAGTAAGCAGAACACCTGCATGATCAGGAACCTGACAGTGCTGATCCAGAACATGGAGTCACTGTAGCAGAGGTGCCATGCCCCTCGTCAGCTGAGGTTCTTGCTGCAGTGCAGCAAGTAAACCCCACCGCGGAGTCCTCTTCTCTTGGGTGGGACATCTATATGCATGTCCTTCAATTGGCCTCATTTTTTGGGCCCCATTAATACTTGATGTACATCTGAATTGCTAATTCTAAAATCAGTCTGCACTTTCAACTAGTCACAAATAAAGCACACTAAATAGATACTTGTGTGTCTTTTATTTTGCACATTGAAATCATAACAAGGCTACACTAATGACCCCGGGGATTCAATGATTATGAACTATTTTTTGTGTTTTTTTTCACAAAAGAACAAAGAATACATCAAGAATAAGCATAAGTACTGCAGATCATAACACAGAACTAATTTCTCGCCTACAATTTAATGCATTCAAATCCTGCACCGAACTTAATGGCAGTTTGCAGGAGTGTTTTGAAGGATTCATTGTCTCTGATGTGGGCTACTGGGAATGTGATTGTGTCTGTGCAAGCACCGGGTAACATGCAGTGTGGTTAGGCATGGTGTTCAGACAGCAATGGTCAAATTTCATTGTGATTTTGAATGTTTGCCAATCTGCCAAAAGCAGATGTCTGTGAGCTTGACCAGTCATCCATTGCATGACTGAGGGTACAGTCAAAGTCACCCTACCGTGCCATCCTCAGGTTGTGAGTCTGAAAAAGAAATACAAAGTTTAAACCAGAATAAATCTGATGACTAGCCATCCATGTCATTCTTTAACAAAGAGATAAACTCCATGACATGGAGAAATATAAGTAATAGAAATCATTACATACAGGAAATCTTGACGTGCTACATTTAAAAGCATTTCCATTAAAAAGAGCAACATATCGTCAACTGCAGCAGTCCTCTCCAGTCGAGTGTTCTTCCTCTTGCTGCCACCTACTGTACCGGAGTGTGTAACTCCAATTTAGTGTTTACTGGGAGTGAGGGCATTGTGTATGTGGTCATGCCATGGATCCAAGTCAAACCCACCAATAGAAACCCTTGTCTTATCCATCAGTGTAGATCCCGCCCATTACATCCAGGTCAAGCCCCCAGGAAGAGAGCTGGCTTTAAAGCCAATTTGACATAGTGGCCAAACCATGTAATTACAATGTCACATGACGCTATTGGGTCCAAAAAGACTTTTCCCCATAGACTTTGTGAAAGAGAGGTCTGTAAATTAGCAGATACATTTTTTTTGAGTATAACAACCCCTGCCAAATTACTTTGAATTAGATTAATTTGGTCTGAGAGAGAGCCACACGATTGAATCGTTTTATCCCCAATCAAGGTAGTCGAAGGGCTTAACTAGAAGTTAGCTGTCTCGGCCAGCAGAGGTCTCTAGTGAGCGTGCTCCGTGGGCACATTGGGCCCATAGAGCGTGTGCAGTATGTTTTCAGGAAGTGGCTTTTTTGGCTTCATGCGCCACTGAGCAACTTTTATAGGAATGAATGGGGCCCCGCTTCCGACGCTGTATCCAGTTCTCTTTATACGTCCGTGGTCCACATCAACTTACAAGCAAAACTTTTTGACTTGCAACCAATGAGGATTCTCAGTCAAAACTTTTTGTGACGCAAAAAAGAGGCCTTCGTAAGCAAAATTCTCAAGTCTGTGACCAAAACCAACAAAACTGTAACGGATAATTAGTTTGCAATCCAGATACTTTTATTGTCAGTTCATTTGTTTTTACTTACAAACTAGATTTTTGATTGCAGTGCGAGAGATATGCTCTCAAAACTGTCTTTTATGGTTGCATAAAAAGACACAAAAATAACTTAATATATTAGGAATCTTGTGTTTTTCCTTCTCAGTTCTGATTCTCTCCCTGACATGTTTTGTCCTGGTGTGCCCTCAGGTGGTGGAGGACTACTACAACAGAAGTACAGCAGGGTCAGCAATTACGTTCAACCATGGGACAGTTTTTTTTAAAGATTTTTCATTGTGGCCATTAACTGGTGCAGTGGAAAGGCAGGACTATATGTTTTGTTTTTATTTGAACTCATTTAAGAATAAAATTGATTTATAACGCTGTTAAGGACTGTGTCTGAGGGGGGAAAATGTCATCAACACACCATTTCTGTTCGACTGCCAACCATTTGTGTTTGTGAAGAGCAAATCTGTTCTGGTCATACAGGCTGAAGTTGTTGAGTTCACACATTAAACTTTAATTTCTGGTAGGTTTATTGGACATAGACATAGTTTTAATGCCTATCCTCATGTGGGGGACAGTATTAGATGTTACAAGGTTATATGGCGATAATTGGGATTTTCAGGATCCTTGTGTTTATTTTGTTATTTGTGAAAAAATATGTTTTGATGTCAACTATGAAAGTGAAAACTTTAATCATGGGGCCAAATATGTTTGCTGCAGGGCCGGATTTGGCCTACGGGCCACTATTTGCCTACAACTGGAGTACAGCTTTGCCAAACATAGGAATGCATGGACAATCGACCTGTGTGGTCATCTAATTATGAGGATGTGTTGGCCTCAACAGTCGACCACTATGCCCAATTTGTAATCCAGTTTTACAATAACAGCAAAGTAACATTTGTAATCTCTCATTAGCAGCTATAACAGTGAAATGGAAAGATTTCAAGTTCAGTAACTTTTGTGCAACTTATTTTATACAACATTGGACTACACTGATAGCGGAATCATAAAATATATCCAGACTAAAGCAGCTACTTGCACATCATGTTAATGCAGCTTTAATGGAGGAGAGCTGGTTTGATGAGATAAATGACCAATAGGCAAATTATTATTATTATTATTACTATTATGACACATAATTCATACACACAATCAAATAAAATGACATTCAAGTTTATATTGCACTGAATTATTGCAGACACAGAACATAGATACTCCCATAATGTAAAGACTGAAAGAACATTTTATAGCAGACAAATAGATATGGGCTTGATCTCAAGCCTTTTGCAGGTTAGTTTGGATGACACTTTATATCATACAGGTGAGCTGTGACTATAAAAAGACATGAGCACAAAATGGACGCTAAGGATTGCTATGGTTGCTATGTTTTGTTCATGTCATACAGAACTTTCTTATCTGGATGCATCAGTTACTACAAACCTGTCAGTGAGTAAACTTACCGATACGAGTAGAGAAAGAGCGTAAGAAGACAAAGGACAAGATGACTGCAAAACACAAGGTTCCTTTATGAATAAAATGGAGATTCTGAAAAGCCTGATGAAACTGACCCCGGAGGAGAGACAGAAAGAGGTCAGAAGAGGAAAGTACATTGAGCTGAGAGCTTAGTGGAGATAGGATGCAGAGAAAGAGTTGCTCTGGAGATAGCAGAGAGATGCAAGAGTGAGAAAGAGGACAGGAAGGAAGCAACAGAGAATCAGAGGAGACAGAGAGAAAAACATGAGGTGAAAAGGATGAGGTGGAAGGCTAAACAGAGGAAGGAGGAGAGGAGGGCAAACGAACAAAAGGCCCTAGAGGAAGTCAAAGAAGACCAACTGAAGAAAGAGAGGCTTTACTAGGAAAAGGTAATGCTGGTAGAGGAGTAGCTGGTTACAAGGCCCAGGTACACTTTGAGCACTCTGAAAAAACAGCAACTGAGGAGGCGTGAGGACGCTGAGCTCTGTCATCTGCCAAGAATGGAAGACAAAGCTAGCCCAAATCGCCTGACCTCTGACCTGAAGGTCAAGGAACAGAAAAAAAGGAAAACTCTGCACCCACACAGCTCCATCTACCTCCTATTCATTGCAAAACCAGGCCCCAAGCCTGAAGGTTGTTATCCAATTTGTTACATATTTCTTTATCCTACTCTACATTGACCTTGTATATAGTTGTACTATATAGTTGTAACTTGTAATTTTTTATTTGATGACTACATTTTTATCTTATCTTGTCATTAGAAAAACAAGCAACCAAGGCAGTGGAAAGTAGGGGTGTGGAGGGTGCTGCAGCACCACCTAGTGGATGGTAGAGGACCTGCACATTCACGACGATAAATTTAAATAATGATAAAAAATAATAAATAAAAAAGTTTCATTTAATTTTTTTGGTTATTTTCATATTCAGTAAGTGGTTAACAGTGGTTCCAAATTGTCAGTGCGGTTGGAAATTACGTTTAGGTCTCACATGACCACACACTTGTTGCAAACAGGCAGGCAACAGCACGAGAAAATTGCAATGCAAAAGTTTCAGTAGTCAGGTGGTTTTAATGGGAGGTGCTGGAAACAATATTTTTGAAAGGGGGGCGTTGAGGTGTTCTTACATATATGTATGTATATATGTGTATATATTATGTATATGTGTGTTTGTTTTTCAATGCCAGTTTATTCCAACATTTGAATGTACATTTTCTCAATTTTATCATTAGACTTGCTTTTACCACAATCACCTGAAGCTTTTTTTCGATGAGGCTTTCCCTGCTAAAGACGAGTCTTTTTTCTGAATCGCTTGTGTGCAGCTTTTCATTGTTTTCTATGTAACAGCGTGCGCTCCTCTGTCAAAGGGTGCGCTTCAATTCTTTTAATGTGCATCAAAATAGAAAGCTATCCTACTTGTATGCGGGGTGCGTTGGAAAACCACATGAAACAGTGCTTTACAGATAGAGAGAGGGGGACTCGGCCAAGGGACAGGCAAGCTCGGCCAAGAGGTTGCGGCTGCGTCCACCTCGCTTTTTTTTCAGCATAGCAAGAAGCCTCGTCTATAGGTCAGCGGTCCGTACAGTCGGCTCTCCTCGCTCTTTGTTAGATCATTTCTGCATGATCGCAGCTTATTCAAAAGTGGAACTTCAATTAGCCCACTCTGCTCTTACTAGCCAGGTTTTCACTACATTTAAACCCCTGTGGGCCTTTTTGTAATGATATAACAGAATAATAATCAACATTAATATTCAGGGAAGACATTTAGCCTTAGTAAGTGTTAGTAAGGGACATGGATAATGGATACGGGGGTGCTGGCCTAAAAAAGGTTGAGAACCATTGATTTATACAGATCTTTTTCATGTGGGTGTTGAGGGTGGTACCTCCCCACCCCCAACTCACACATATTGCGTCATTCCCACAGCAATCCTCACTTAAAACATGTTCCCACGGCTATAGTTAGGGTGTGTTGACTTCTTGTATCACCATAGGTGTTGCTTACATCAGCAGTATGTGTTTTATGTAAACGCTGTATAGGTTACTTCAACAAAGGACTGGACATTGACTTTTAAGAATTATCTTTGTAGCTTAAACAGCATGGAAAAACTAAATGTCAGCATTAATGACAATTTGCATAAGGAGAAGAGCGGTTAGCCTATCATGAATAATGAAATGTCAACAGAAGAGGGATATCTTTCATGTTCTGCATTGCATTGAAATTCTCTGCGCACTGGGATGAGAGAGCTGGGAGGATAGAGAGAGAGCAGGAAGAACGAAAGAAAGAAGAAGTGAAGAGAGACTGACAGTTACAGAGAGAGAGAGAGAGAGAGAGAGAGAGAGAGAGAAGGTGAATTGAGACCAGGGATTATACACAGACCTGGCTGCCTGTTATGCACCGTTATTCATTTTCCCTCTATTATAAAAAGTTCTCTCAGCGATGCAGTGCAGTGAGTTGATTGGCTATTTTCTTCTTGGCCATTTGGTGCAGAAACTCTCAGAGCATATCATGAGGTTTATCACAGAGTTTGACCTTTAGTCTCAGACGTCAAGCTCTCAGTTGGAGGAGCTGCGTCGCTGGAAATGACTTTTGGAAAGTTTTGCAAAAAGGAGTTCTTGTAGATACTCAGAGTACATGTCTATTCCTGTAATATGCTTTTTGAGGCTATTCTCAGCAGTTCATAAACTACAGCATCTAAAGCTTTAAATAGGTGACCAACAGAAAGAACACAACTGTGAGGATGAGCTCCTCTATCTTATACCTTAATTTTTATACTTCATATGGCAACAAGTCTTCATGCAGTACCTAAACAACAAAATATGTATTTTGTCAGCACCTTCCAAAAGACCTACTGTATAAGATCCTTACAGAAATGGTTGATAAAAGTGTTTGCTGATCTGCAACCTTTATGGTTATGTTGACATATAAGCAACTGAAAATATGTGGTGGATGTTAAGGAAAGATTGTGGTTTTGGTTAAAAGAGCATTTCAACATCTTGGGAAATTAACTTATTTGCTTTCGTGCCAAGAGTTAGATGAGAAGGTCGATACCGTTCTCATATCTGTGTGTTAACTATGGAGCTAGAACCAGGAGGCAAATGGCTCAGCTTAGTTTAGTATAAAGACTGGAAGCACTTCTTCCAACTCGTTTGTTTGGTTTTGGGAACAAGATCTGGGAGCTGAGTGGATCAATAAACTTGTACAGTACCTAATTTCATTGGAAACCTTTGGAGACATCCAGGCTGGCTGTTCCTCCCCCTGCCTCCAGTCTTTATGCTAAGCTAGGCTAATCACCTCTCAGCTATAGCTCCATACTGGAAGCACAGACATGAGAGTGACATTCATCTTCTCGTCTAACTTTCAACAAGAGACAAAACAAGCATATTTCCCAAATTGAGAACTATACCTATAAAACAGAGAAACAAACAAAAAAACAATGTTCTAGTGTTAAGGTCACATTCTTTGTATGCCCAGCCAGCGCTAAAGCTAACCCACCATGCTATCTCAGCCTTTGACTCTGAGAGATAAGAGTCATTATTTGCACAGCCACAAGAGGTCACTAGTCAAGAAAATGTAAAGATGAGTCATTTTGATAAATGCTGTTTCTGGTGAGGACAGTCTCACATATTGATTCAGTATAATTATTTGAATTTTAAAGGTAACAGGTAGTAGATATACAAATCAGATATACTGTACACATCAAACCCTCCAGCAGAGCTTTATTGTACTAAAATACTGGCTTTAGCAACTTGTAAAACCACTCACTTGTACGTCTCATTACTGTAGGACATGTTGATGCAGTATAAATTTTTATAGCAACAGATATTGTCCAGAAGCCATAGGATGGAGAGACTTTGCATTCATGGCCAGGGGCAGCTAGTGTCTCATCATCTGGCCGTGCACAAAGTTAGTTAGAACACACTTCCAACTTCCTTTCATTGCTGCATTGCACCAAAGTCTTTCGGGCTGCTTTGCGTTGCTGTGGAGCCCCGGCGCTTATGTTCAAATGACAGATCCCAACTGATGTTTTATCTAATCCAGCAGAGCAAAGTTTAGCAGAAACACCATACATCAACCTGCCTCCGTCTATTTGGGCCTTTAACCCAGTCTCTGCACCTCAGTGTATGTTTTCTATTCCAGGGACTGTAGACATAGATAGAGCAGCATGTTAAGCCTAATGTAGAAAAGATGGATTTTCTTCTTTTTGTTTGCTGATTGACACAAGTATGTCACATGACTGAATGGCTGTATGGTTTTATCTTACCATTATTGACATTGAGACACTATGAAACTGAATTCTACAAGAATACTTAATTGATATGGGGATATTTCTTCTTTGGCTGATTGAAATTATAGAAGACTATGCTGAGCATGTTTTCTTCTTCTGTATATGAATCATTTCACAGATTATAGTAGATGATGATTCAGGTTTCAGTGCTGTTAGTGTTTTTGACTAGCAGACGCCACTGACTGCTGCTCTTCTTTAGGTCAACAACTAAATTAACAAGATGCATGAAACAACAGACAGTGTCATTCTATTATTTAATTTCAACTTTTAAAACTGATAAACTATGTATTGAATTATGGAGGATGAAGGAAGATACAGAGATCTTGGGCTGCAACTAACGATTATTTTCATTTTCAAAAAATCTGTTAAATAATGTCTTGATTAATTGATTAATTGTTTTGTCTATAAATGTCAGAAAATGCTGAAAAATGACCAGAGTCAAAGGTGACGTCTTCAGATGTCTTGTTTTGTTCGACCAACAGCTCAAAACCCAAAGATATTCTGTTTACTATCACTTATGACAAAGAAAAGCATTAAATCACCACATTTTAGAAGTTAAATAGTTGCAGATTAATTTTCTGTCGATGGACTAATCAACTAATCCGTGCAGCTCTACAGAGATCAGTGTTTTCCAGACGTATGTCTGGCAATGAAAATGGTACTTCACATGTGTTTAGCATGTGCAGTATATTTGTATTTGTACAATTTGTGCTCTGTAATGGACCCATCAATAACACTGTTGCTTAAGGGCTTTTGGGTGTAGTAGGAGGGCCCAAAGATTGCTGGTGTTTCTCTGCAGCAGGCTTTGGGTCTGGTGACTGCCGGCTGCAGTGTGGCAGACAGACGGCTTGGGCCTGATGTGTTGACAGGTCTTCTGAGAGGTCATGCCAGTGTCACAGTAAAGAGAGCCCTAAGGGTAGTCAGTCGTACAGGCTGACATGTAGTCTGAGCCTCGAAACATGAAGCAGAAAAGCTCTGACAGAAAATACAGCCACAAAAGCCAGATTTCCAAGAATGTGATATTTCTGAACCCATAATATTAATGAATAAATAATGTCGGGTATGAATAATATTTATTTAAGTCAGTTTAATTCTGTTTTGTGCTCTGAATCTAAAAAAAGCCTTTGTGTCATACCACGCATGATGCAAGCCTGACATCAGAACAATGTAAAACAGAACAGTGTAATAACAGAACCCACTGCTGCAATACAAGGTACTATTTCAACAGTAACAAAGTAATGATAGGAATAAGAAAAAGAATGGGGTTGAAATAGATTTGTGATGAAAAGAGGATGCAGATAATATTGTAATTGGCAACAATGGTCAGCAGATTAGCAAGCCAAGCAGTAGTGCTTGTTTGGTTATCAGTCATGTGACTCTCATCTTGAAGGTCGTAGCAGTTTGTCGAGAGTCTCCTGCAGCTG
Source organism: Thunnus albacares (assembly GCF_914725855.1). NCBI lineage: Eukaryota > Metazoa > Chordata > Actinopteri > Scombriformes > Scombridae > Thunnus > Thunnus albacares. The sequence goes on from NC_058123.1 coordinate 6,151,129, forward strand.
CAAAGCAACCAGCAGAAACTCACAAAAGAGGAAATCACCCAGCCCAACCTGTGTTTTTTTTGTATAGAGAAACGAGATATGATATATTGCTTAGTGAGCTTTAGAGGCTAATGGGGTAGCTGTTCCCTCTGATTCAATCTTTGTGCCTGGCTAAGCTAACTGTCTCCTAGCTCCATCTACATACTTACAAATTGTGCTTTTTGTGATTTTCTGTCATTTATACACTGTTAAAATATTGGGTCTCTATCTTAACATGGTCAAAGTTCCAAAACTTGAGGTGAACGTATGTAAAAACGCTGCCCTCGAGTCAAAAGTCAGGGCTTCTGCCTGCTCTGAACGCTCCATTTTCAATCTACTTCCCCATCCAACTGACGTCAGATTGTTCACACATACCCACAAATGGCTGTCCTTTCTGTTGTCTTCACACTTTTTTTCTCTTCAAGGTTTTTCTTCATGCTGTTTGCATTACGTTACGTGTTAAATTATGCGCCACTCGCATGTTTCGGATCAGATTTGGGCACAAACATATATCGATGTATTTGAGAAGTTTATATTTTGAGTGAACAACGAGAAAAAGAAGCGAAATCCTACTACTACTGTTTCTTGATGTAGGAAACCTGCTGAGGGGAAGCTTCTGGAAGCTGACCAATCAGAACAGAGTGGGCTCATCGAGAGGCGGGCCTTAAACAGACAGGAGCCAAAACGGCCTGTTTCAGACAGAGGCTGAACTGAGGGGCTGCGTAAAGAGTCAGTATAAGATAAATAAGGAGTTTTTAAAACTGTAAATCATGCAAAGATATTCCAGTAGAGCCCCAGAATATAAATATAGACCTGGAGACATCAGAAGTGGTATCACAAATAAGTATATTTCTCAAAATGTAGAGCTAATCACATACAGTATATATAATACTGTAAATTTTGTGGTGACTGAGCATAATATATAAAATGTTTTTTAAAAAGGTTATTCCAATACTAATATTACTCTTGTAATATTCCTGTTTTGGTGGTGGTGAGTTTGCAGGAGTCCTGTGGTCAGAAGGTGGTCTGATTGTAAAATTGTTCTTGACTTGGACCAGAGAGCCTCTGTCTGATGCCGAGGGTCACTTATGATGTTACAAGCTTTCTGCTTCGACAACTTGTTTTACAGTAAATGTTCTCTACGGGTGAGAGTGAGATGTCACTGATGCACTGACGCATTTTATCACCTTTGTCACGACACTGCAGTCGGAGACCATAAAGTGCAAAGCAGCGTTGTGGAGGTTGAAGGGGGGTCACCGTGACTTTTTTTTTTCAGATTGCTGCTGTCTTTTCCTGCTCAATGCAGAGACACTACAGAAAACAAGAGGTCATCATTAATGTGCAGCTGTTGATTCTCCAGTGTGGTCCTATCAAACAGTACATGTGAAAAACTTTGTCTTACTGAATGAAGTACCCACTGCTATCTACAGACCATTATTCAAGGTGTTTCATCTCTTCCCTGAGGGCTGGCTCATCATAGTCCATGATTAGACCCACTGCTGTGAAGTCATCAGCACGCTTATAATTGGTGAATAAAGCACATCAGTGGGCTTAGTACAAATCACTGGAGGGGCCCAATTCACAGTTTGTGTGTAATATTCTGAGCGCGACAGTCCTGGAAATGCTCCAGAAATACTTCAAGGGCACGAGTTGTAATTAAAAGGAACTCTGTTGTTGGGTTGCAGTTGTTAGTTTGCAAGCTTGGCTGACAGCTAATAGACTTAGCATCATTATAGCTTTCTTGCAATCAATCGCATCTGTTTGGATTTTCTTGTTTTTATTTTAATTGCTTAATCAATGTGCTCATTTAAAGTAGCTTTTTCTTTTCCACATAATTCAAAACAAGACTAAGTGCGGGTAGTTTTCATTAAAGTTTCAGAAAATCCTTATTTAAAAGGTAAAGGAGTACACTTTGCTATATACAGTACATCCAGATAAAAGAGCCCTGCAATAGATCTTACCTATGTGAAGCTTGTCACATTCAGTTTATCAGACACATATTCAACTCTTTTTGAAGGCTGTAGTTTGTGCTTATAAATTACATTGTATTATATTCATAGGTGTCTTAAATTTGTCCACACCTGTTATATTTGTAGTATTGCTACTCACTGTCACATTTGTGAATATAGAAAATACCCAATGACATTGCACAGTTTGTTCTCAATGAATCATTTTCTTTTGTTATTCCCCTCTCAGTAAAGCATGGCTACAGGATCTGTGACTCCAGTAAAACAATGCGTCAAATTCAATGGAAATTTTTGTGTCTCTGTGTCAAAATGTTCTTTTGCAGTTCCTTCCACTGAGCTAAGAAATACTGCAGTCAAGTCTTTGTGACAGACAGCTTTTAATCAAGCTAAACTTGCTTTTCTCTCTCTCTGTCCCCACAGGCTGACGGTCTCTTCTACTGAGCTCTGACAGGGCTGAGGAGCTTTCCAATTTGAGATCAACTGTCTCCATTTCAGCACTGTCTGGCTGCTCCCATCCAATGGAATTAGAGATCATTACTTAATTATTAGTGTCCTGGCAGCTGACTGACCTTTCTGCACTTGGCTGTTTGAACTAAAACTGCCTTAAGTCTTGCTTTGACTGGGAATAGAAAGAATAAAAAAGGTAGCTTACATCTGTTTGATCTGGTGAAACAAGCTTTGTAGAGTTGAATTAAAAGACATTTAGTGCCAGTTATCTATTTGCCACGATGGATGAAACTCATAACAACAGGACTTCCTTGGCAAAAGGTGCCAAGGACATCGCTAAAGAAGCCAAGAGGCAAGCTGCCAAAAATTTCAGCAAAGCTGTTGATCGTGCCTCAGATGAATACTCATCGCATCGCAGCTACAATCGCTTCCAGAACGAGGATGAAGAGGAGGACAACTACAATTCTTACACTCAGCAAGACTGTCGTTATGCTGACAACGCAGCCAATGACGACGACGGGGCCTCCAGTGATGCCACAGAGGGCCACGATGACGAAGATGAGATCTATGAGGGGGAGTACCAAGGCGTGCCCGCATATAATGACGGGAAGCTGGGGGACGGAAAAGTGGCTCTGGGCCAGCCGGTCTCTGACAGCCTAAAGAGCCGCAAGGAGCTGGAAAATGAGAGACAGGCAGATGAGGAGGAGCTGGCCCAACAGTACGAGCTGATCATGCAGGAGTGCGGCCACGGGAGATTCCAGTGGCAGCTGTTCTTTGTACTTGGGCTGGCGCTCATGTCGGACGGCGTTGAGGTGTTCGTAGTGGGCTTCGTCCTGCCCAGTGCTGAGACAGACATGTGTGTCCCCAATTCTGGTGCCGGATGGCTTGGTAAGGACTAGTGGAAAAAACCCTTCCTTTCAAATCAATTTCAAGATGTTAAGATAAGAAAATAAGCACATTCAATTTGTTTTGTCATTGTCAAACTCTTCAATATCTATATTAATATATTCCCCCTATTCATACTGACACCCCTCTACCACCAGACAGGGAATCACATTTGTGGAGGAGGGATAAAACACAGAAGCCTAAAGAGTAACTTAACACCCCTTAATAATCTTGTCTTTGCTCAGCTCCAGTGGTTTAGTAACTTCTTACCTTGCTGCAGTGATGCAGAAGTGTACTCTAAGGTATGTCAGTACACCATGACATCACTGTTGGGTGTGGTTACAGGTGCAACACCACACCCAAACACACCCATCAGTGATGCTTGGTGTATTCAGACGTGAAACTGACTTGAAACTCTCAACCATGGCAGTGAAAACATTACTTTTCAGCCTGGTAGTAAACTATCCTTCAAAAACATAACATATTTTCTGAATCAGCTTCTTACTGTGACCGATAGGGTCCCTTTCACATTTTTTGTCCTTGATTTTCTCACTAGTTTGGAGTGGGCAAGGCCCATTTGAAGTGACATGATGTTTTATTTCTTTGCGCCAATCAAGAGCTTAGCAACATTTGAATTAACAAGATAAATTTCCCTGCACTCAGCTCTGAAAAAGGGTGCGATGTCACATTTATGATGCTACAGCTTGTAGTCTGGTAGGGCAATAATGTACTGAAAATGGTGACTTCTGCATTTCTAAACACAGTGCAGCAGTGTTTCTACTGGTCGACTGATCTGCTGGTCAAAGTTGAACAAAGATGAACTCTGACCTGCAGGTTAGAGTCAGCTTGTATATTGATCTACTGAGTGAGAGCTTAAAGCACTTCACTTCATCAGACATGTTCTGAATCTGTATGTGAATTGGCTGTGATATGGATTCACATCCATAAATAGTGTATCTGTCACACAGTCAGTGTCACTCGCACAGTGAGAACTCCTGATTTTGGAAAGGTACAGCGTGCCATTTGCAATTCATCTGGAGCTAGTCGCAAAAACCATGAATTCAACTGAAAGTCAACCTTGCAGGCGCAGAAAGGACTTCTGATTGATGTAGTTAGATGGAAGTAAAACACATGAAGTCTACAGACTGGCTTGGTTTTCCTGCTCACCACCTGCTAATGATTTGTGTTGTTTATGACATGCAGGGTGGTACATGGAGTAGTGGTGGGTGACATTTTCAACAGTAATCTCATTGCTTTAGGAGCTGCCAGTGCGTTGTCATGGCACCAGGTATTTGGATACATGTGTAGGAGGTGTGTTAAGCTAGATGGATCTCTCCCACACCAGGGAAAAACTGTGTTTGTGTGACCCTGATGCATTTGTATGTTTGAGTGTGTGTTGTGTGTGACTTCATTATTTCTCTTACTAATAACTGCAAAAAATAGTTGCACAGCATCGGCCATTTTTTACGATATACTGTCTACGTTCAGTGTTAAATGAGAGCATTAGTCACTTATCATTCCTATACAAAGATTAAAAGAAAACAACCTGCTTTTTTGTGTCTTTTTACAATATGATTGTGTGGTTTTAAAAGCAAAAAGAGCACGCTAACATTGTTTGTTGGGAGCAGGGTGGTTTATTATTCACCCAGATTTCACCCGTACTCTGACTCATCTCTCAGTGGGAGACAGGAGGGAGAGAATAGAAAGAATGAGTCATTTTACCAACTCACTCACGCACACCGTGTGAATAAAGGATGTGTATACATGCTCCCTTGTGCAGAGGAGTAAGCCCTACATGATGATACTGATTGGCATTTTCATCGTAGTTTCTCTATGAAGGTCAGTGACTTTTAAAGTGGTCAGTAAGTGGACATCTGGCAGGAGACTAAAAAAACAGAGAGAAATAATAGAATACAGAATATAATACAGATATTATCCAGTGGTTACAGCACAATCTTGAGCTTGAATTACCCTGCATGACTGTTTAGAGCATTAAGAGGCCAATTAGTACAAATATAATGAATGCATAATTCATTCACATTAGATGTTTCCCTCTGCAAATTGTATTGCTAATCATTTAGGTGCAGTATATGTGCACAGAAACACAATCAGCTGAATTAAATAACAAGGTAATAAGGAAACCTTAAAACACATCTTTATTACCAGAATATATAAAGTAGAAGAGTGGTAGATAAGATTTATTTTAGCTGGAGCATTACATCAACAACATGCTCAAAAATAGATATTGATTGTGCACAGGTGTTGTCCGGCCATGTGCTGCTGAGTCAATGGAGTATTTGGAGGAAATTGAGAGTGTTTTAGACGAGTGTCCGTCAGATATGGCAAAAGAGCAGAGTCACCGCAGCTGCTGAAGTAAGATGCTAACCTATATTTTCCTTTGTAGGAGGCAAATGTTTTACAGAATGTCTGTTGTTAGTTTAGTGTTAAAGTGTTTAAGGCTGTAGCTAGCTAGTTACCGTTACTCGATTCGGCAGGTTTATGTTTCCGTCGTGGCTCCATCACTCAACTCTCGGTGTGCAGCTGTCAGTCAAGTGACTCTACTGGACAGACTCCTGTTGCAAGTGACATCACAAACGCAAGATGGCAGCTTCCCTAACTGCGATATTTTAGCTTCATTTTGCATTTTGTCAGGAAGTGGTGACATGTTGTCCATTTTTACATACAGTCTATGGTTATGATTCATATGGGTTCGGACTTTTAAATATACTGAACTTTCAAGTTTACCAGGTTTTCGATTATGAGGTGTTGCACATCTTTCAGGCCAGAACAGTACAGCACACTAACAGCACTAACAGGATGTACAGTGGAAGTAAAAGATGCTTTATCATCCTACCAAAATATTAAGTTGTAGGCCACATGAAGCTGATAACTTAAAATCCCCTCCCCCTCTCATATGCTGTACAACAATCTGGCAAGCACTTTGTCTGAAGCATATAGACCCCTTTAATCTGAAGTTGTTTGGAGAAATATGTGGATATTTTATTATTAAATAGAAATAATGTACAGCATTTTAAATAATATGTTTATATTCATGAAAAAGGCAAACTGGGAAGGGAAATCTACCTTTTATTTAATAATAAACATGATGAGCAGCTTTGTATAGATTTATCTTATATTCCCATAGCCAACCAGAATATTTTAATTTGCCACCATTAATGTCCCATGTTTCATAGTTCTCATTTGTACTTTTCTTTATAATCACCATATAATTGTAAAGTGTAAAATATTTACTGTAAATTCAGTCATATAGTTTTTTTTTTCAGTGAAGTGCAAAATTATCTTATTTTTCCTCATAAATGGTGACTAATCACCTTTTATTAATCAGCATATTAGCAAACTTAATAGCAACCAAAACATGATTCACTGGTTAATTAAGCATTGCTGTAATAGAAAGTGTTACCTATACAGAATAAAATGAACCAATAGCTTCATAATTGTACCACTGCAAAAATTTAAAAAGGAATTTTGCCTTTTACATTTCTATCGTATGATACGTCTCAATTTCCTCCAAAAGATCTTATTCATTCATTCATTTTCATGCATTATTGGCATTTCTCCCTCTAATCTACCCCAAATCCCGGGTCTTTCCCCCCCAAACAGCTTCTCTTTAGTATGAAATAAAAGGTGAGATGCCATCCAGATTTGGGATGTTCCAGTTTTTTTTTTTTTTTTCCTCCCTGCTCTTGTCTGTCCTCTCCGTTACCCTCCTGCTGTAATCCCTCTCTGACACTCTCTCTGTGTCTCATAGCCATGCAGGCGATCTGAAGATATGGGCTGGAGTTAATCTCTGCAGCATTGTGCTTCACTGCAGTTTAGCCATGGTAGACTGGCTCACGTACCTCCCCAGAGAAAGAGAAAGAGAGGGAGAGCGCTGCTTCCATACGCCTCCTGTCAATGCCCTCCCCTCCCTTCTCTCTCTCTCTCTCTCTCTCTCTCTCTCTCCCACCACATATGGCGTTCGTTTGTCTGCGGGTGTTTTCCTGCACCACAGTTAGCATTTTGAGGATGTTCAGTAAAACGTGCGCTTGCTCAGGTGAAGCCGTGCTGCAGGTGTAGCGTAGAGTGTAGACCTCAAGGTGGAGCTTTGTGCAACTGATGCCAATCTGTTTAAGGTCAAACTTGCTTTGTTGTTGTGGTTACGTTAGTGATCAAAACACCATTGACAGCAGGACTAAGCAGTGATAATTAACTAATTAAAGAATCCAATATTTGCTACCACCTCTTAATTCCTTCCTCTCTTCTCTTTCTCCCTCACAACAAAGCACCACCACAGCATCCAATCACACATTCACTGTCCAGGCAAAGAGTTCACAATTCAGTGTGGATTCACACTAAAACCTGGATGATTCAGCTGTTGTGTGTTTCAAGGAGGAACATGAATCCTGTTCCTTGTTCATGATTAGACTGAACGACGAGAACAAAAGGAGCAGGATGATGGTGGTGAATCAAAACTTCTCTGGAAATCAGCTGAGTGGGTTAAAACATTTTTGTTGTAACTATGAGTAGGAGATGCAAAGGCAACGTTAAAACCCTGGCTTTTGACTTGCAGGGAGCATTTTTACATATGTTCACCTCAAGTTTTGCACCTTTGACCATGTTAAACAGTATATAAATGACAGAAAATGACAAAAAGCATAATATGTCCCCTTTAATCTGGATGGAGCTCTACGTGGTGCAAATTTTCAGGCTGTGTGCACAGATCAGGTGACTCTTACTTGATCTGAAGATGTTATGTTAGTTGTAATAACTTGTTCTAACAGTATACTGAAGACATGTACATCAGATGAACTTAGATGAAATAGAAGTGCCGAGTATTTTGAGTGAACACCTGCTGATTTGTTTGGTGTTTATGTAATTAATACCAGAGGAATGTGTTTTGCTCCCAGGGGTCTACACTCCCCTCCCTTCCCCGCCGCCACCGTCTCATTCCCTGCTGTAACCCACCTGTCAATCACACTCGCTCCTCTGGGAATCCCCTCATCTGTTGAAATCCTCAAGCTCTCACATAATGTCCTGAATGTTCCCACCGAGGAAATTAGCGCTTCATTCGACTGACTGCTGTCTGTCTGTCTGCCCGCGTTCTCCTCTCATCCATGCCAAGACACTGCGCTGCTGCGAGGAGAGAAAACAGAGCAGAAAGGTGTCAAGAGAGAATTACACTTACATGTAAGAGCTAATTACTATATATATATATATATATATATGTATATATATATATATATATATAAAAGCAGCATGTGTGGAGACTGCTGTAGACAATTTAAGAGTCATCTGAAATAATCCCTCTGGATGCAAAGAAAAGCTGCACAGTGTACCATAAAAAAGAGCATAGACACTGTCCGCTGGGAGCTGTTGCTTAAGAAAAAGATTAGTAGTATAAGTCTGGTGTGCTAAGTACAACTTTACTGACATTGGCTATGTCATAGTTTATAACCACATTGTTTCTGCTGGACAGATTTTGGTGCGTTTTAAGGCTTATGTCTTTTGAATTGTGAATAACACATTTTCTTACTAACCTCTAGTAGGATTTAGCCACGATTTCATTTTTCCTGATTTTGAAGTAGCCATTTCTGCAGCCACAGCAATATAATGGCAGTGAGAGGAATTTCATTTGTGGTGCTCACAGCATTTAAACAAGTCTAAGGGTGTTTTCATACCTGTTCTTGTTAATCCACAGGTATGATCTTTTCCCCCTCGGTGCAGTTTGTTTGGGCAAGTCTGAGCACAAACGGCTCCCATAGCCAGGTTTGCTTTGCATGGTGGGATGAATCAAGATCCTACCAAGTCCGTACTGGACTAGTGCAGCAAAGTGTGTTGCATTTTTGATGTCTGGCAGATAGTCTTCTTCAGGACCTTCTTCCTGTGTTAATATTTTTGCTCTAGTCCCAGAAACATGACTGATGAGCAGAGAAACCTTCTCACAAAGCTTGTAGTGAAGCATTTTGGTTTGCTTGGATTTTTCCCTGTATGAGAAGAAACCAAACCAAGCAAGTTTACCTACTCATCCACTGATTCCGACCAGAGCAAACAAACTATAGGTTTGAAAATGCCCTAAGACTCTACAGCCTTGCTAGCAACTTTGCTAACATGCTAACATGCTCTTGATGATAATGCAAATAAGTTCATGTAGCTGTTGAGACATTTGAAGGTGCAGTCTGTAGGATTTAGTGGCATCTACCATTTAGTGGCCGTTTTAGAAACAGTGTCCTTATAATCCAGACTTCATTGTCAAAAGTTTTCTTTCTTTGTTTTCTTTCTTCTGAATAGTTCGCAGCAGAGATGTACTGTATATCTAAAAACCCAACCAAATAAAACAAAAGTGTTCTGTATGATTAGATACCGATAGGGCTATGTATGTTTTTCATAATTTAGGTGAACCTTTAACAAACAGTGTGTTACATGCTGTCTACACAGGAGGCATTTCAGTTTAAATTTTCAATTGTTTCATGCACATCTGATGGAACAGATACACTTCTATTTTATCAATCAATAAAGCTGCTCTACGCATGTAACCTGACACAAAGTGTCTTTTTACGGTCAAAGTCCTCTTGTCCACTGTTTAACAGCATGCAGTAATTATTTTGGGGCTCTAAGGGCATCCATAATGTGCGTGACCACAAAGCTGTACTGTGGCAAAATGCAACCCGTGTAGACAATGATGGAGGACTGAAGCTGCTGCTGACGTGCTGCTTTCATTACGCAGCCTGAGTGAACACGATGTCACGGATGTCTATCAGTTGGAGCTGAAAGAGACAAACGTTTTGTTTTTTCAGATGAATCATATCCTCATACTGTACGGCACTCTTAAAAGACTTGTGTGCAAAGTCCAAAGCCTTGTAGTGAGAAGAAAATCTTTAATTTTATACTTTTTATGTTTTATTAGAATCATACGACGTACATCTTACAACATTAAACTTAGGTTTAGTCATTGTCTGATATTACTCAAGCTATTAAATGACTAATCAGTGTGAGGTTGATAGCAGGTACAAAACCTGTGTGTCAAAGTATTCTTTTAAATTTTAGTGGTGGACATTAGATATTCAGTTGATAGTGTGGTTCCCTGAATGAGGCCAAATACTTAAACACATCTATTGTCCCTGTGTTCCACTACTTTTAACTGACCCCCTCTAATTTACATAAAAGTGCTGCAATCTTGAGGTAAGTGGAGGTTTTAAGGTCTGACCTGAGTTTGAACCCTGCAGGAAATCACGAACCCAATCTTAGAGAGAATCATAGTGCGTCTCGGATGCCCTATCACCACAACCACCCTCCCCTTTATTACACATACAAACCCAGTGTGAAGGGGAGCCATAAAACAAATGAGCTGGCGTTACTAGATATAGCATCTTCGCGGGTTTATGCATTCAGATGCATTGTTTATGAGCAGCTACACTGATCAAAAGATGTCACCAGTTTGTGCAGAATGCCGCGTTTTTGATATTCAGTTTGATATTTGTGAGCCAGACGTAGTGTAGCTTGCTCTTTATATCCTGCTGCCTATAGGAGAGCCTTCTCCGCCGCAGCAGTGCATAGATAGATCCAGTGGCTGTCACCTGTAATGAATCACTAGCTCTCAGCATCATGTCTGCGCAGCTTGATAAGACCCTCTACTTTCAGCGTATCTGTCCCGTCACCTCAAACACAGCGAGGGAGAGAAAAAAAAAAAAAGAGAAAGAAAAAAAAGAGAAGGCTTCCTTTCCTCTGTCGGCGTTCTTTTTGCCGCTGACTCGTCAAACATTCGCAACTCCCCCTCTAAGCACATTAGCATTTTCATTAGCACATAGAGAGTAAAGTGGATTATTTACTGGCCTGACAACCCCCTACCCCACCCCTCTCCACCACCCCCACCATCTTTTCTTTATGCTGCATGTTGGTGGGGACAGGAAGAGAAATGACCCCGACTTCCTGCAGACAAACCGCAGTAAGAGACAAATGCCTGGACTGTAAAAGCAGGGCTGCGAGGTCAAATACTGCTCTGTTTCCCCAAAGTCACTTCCAGAAATATCTGTCACCAGACAGACTCATTTCTGTAAGACAGAAATAAACTGAAGTCAGATCTTCCGTATTCTGCAAGAGATATTTAGTTTATAGACATAACAGATAAATTAAATACAAACACATCTCTCATTTAAACACATTATAGCTTGAGCACAGTGAGTAATCTAACAGCAGCTGTTAATCCCTCTAAATATAAGTTTTATCATGTAACGTGGTACCAAAATGTCAGCCTGCCGTGTGAACTGTGGAGCTCATTTAAACCCAGACATGTTTACTATCATAATTAGAATTGGGAAATTGAATACTATACAGTACGTTCAGTCCAGTGAAAACACAGTCGAGTTGATCTACAGTGTTGTTTCCTCGCTCAACTTAGTTTAAGACTAATTTTGGCTTTCGATTGTCAGGTTAGACTAGGCTAATTAAGCCTATCTGTTGCATAAATATTAAGACTGGCTTAACTTGAAATAGGAAAGTTAACCAGCTCTCCCCCTGAGGCAAGAGCTTTGCTATGGCAACAACAATCTGTTAGAACATCAGTCAGAGGGCACAAAGACTCACGTATATTGATCGTTTTTGCCATAAAAAAGAGGAGGGGGGGTCCTCCCCCATTCACTTTTTAGTTTCCAGATTTCTTCTTTGGATTTTTGTACCATATTCTTAAAACGTTTCTGAACATCTTTCTAACGACCATTGGATTTATGCTGGTTACCTTTTCAGTTATTTTCTCCCATACTTGGTGTTGCTTGCATTGTATTCCTTCAGCAGACACAGGTTTTCAGCAGGTGTAAAATGTATCGATCTTCCGCTGCAAAGTGTCGTTGTTGCATCCACCATTTTTGCACAACAGGATATTTAAGTCAGTCTTACATTAGTCACTCATAGAAAAGCTTTATGCAACAGGTACATTTAAGTGTCTATAGCAAGTCTAATTTAATGTTATATTTAAGTCAAAGACTAGATCTATTTTTATGCAGCTGGCCGCAGCTCTGCTATTTATATAGACCCACATTTTATGTGACCTCTCAGTGTTCTGTTGATAGCTGGGAAATAACACAACCAGTTTCAGTCTGAGTTCTGTTACTCCACTGATGCACTTTATGCTTTAGATGATGTTTAGCAGCTGTGTGCACAACTGTGTGTGTGTGTCCAAGACCAATGCACTACTACAGGACTGACATCTGCAATGCCACAGCTATCACCAATCTAACAGTGTAACAGATAATATGGTGTAATGTATTTCATTTATGTATAATATAGTTGATGCCTCTCTACAGTAACATTGACTCAGCATGTAGCAATGTCCTTGCTACTATATGCTGCACCAGTTTAATTGTGTAGAAATGTAGACATTTGGAGGATACCACCACTTTTAAATTCACTTTGAAATCTCCAACACAACTTTTAAATCTAATAGGACAGCAAAGTTTTTAAGATTTAAAGAGTAACTGCACCCAGGCAAATACTCTTGCTTGTGCTGCCAGCTAATGGTGAACTACAGTGTTGCCAATTTAGCAACGTTTAAGACCCCTTTAGTGATTTATTTTTCATCTAACTTTTTGCACTGACCTTAGCTCGTCCTCTTTGAAGGGAGTTGATAATATTCCCTAGTTAGTGTGCTCTCATCCTCGCTCATTATCTGGATTGACTGTGTTGAGTGAGTGGGTGAGAGCAGCAGCAAGTTGAGACGACCAATCATCAGCCAGACAGAAACAAAAATGAGCTGTGAATATGTTAACCAGTGTTAACGACCAGTTTCTAATCTCCGATGGTTGATTTAACTTGACAATAGAACATAGTTTTTCACACAATAAAGAATTTCTTACTAGAGTTTATTGCTGTGTCTATTCAAAATGTTCCAGTTTATATGACAGCTTTCATAAAAAAGTTTTTGAAATTATGTAGATTCACAGTAGATTGCTACATATTGATGAGATGATAGCAGCTATAATAATAATAGCTAATCATGAAGCTAATTAAAGTCAATCAAGTTTAGCTTGACTTCATTTTCGTACAGTAAAACATCACACAATGTCACCACACAGATGCAAATTAGCTTCTGACATCATCTACCAACATCCAGCGACATTTCCAGCCGGCTTTAGCTACTTTCCATTGAAAATAGTTGGCGATATTGTGCAGCAGTGGGTGTCGGCTCAAGTACAAAAGTCCCTCTGACCACATCTAGCTGTGATCATGTATTTGGTTCAACAGACTTATACCTTTAAACCCAAAGAGGTCAATACAGCAATGCTTTTACTTCATCCAAGATATGTGGACTTACAAATGTTAAGAATGCAAAATATAAAAGTTAAGAATTGCTCCATATGTGTCTAAATAAATCAGTATTTTATCCATCTATTGTATATCTGTATTTTGAACTAAGGGTTGTTTTAAACAGGCACCTGTGCAGACATGTTTCAGTGGTTCATCCTTGTCAAAATGGGAAAACTTCAACACATAAACTCTTGAATCTAAGCAGAGCCCAAAATTAGTTTATCTATTATCACAGATATAGTACATCAGTATCAGCATATTGTTTAGGTGATCTAATAAATAACAATAAATTGCAGTATAGAAACACAATAGATTTGTTTGAGGTAATTTCTAAACTTTGTCCATGAGAGAGCATTTATTCTTCAACTGTAAAATCACATTTCTTTTAATATAACAACCAAACTTAAGGGATATTTGTGAAAAAAATGGTTATGAATGCGTGTATATTACAAAATCATTTTCAGCCAATATGCCGTCTGATTGTTTCAAACTCTCATAAATTGATATCAGTATTGGCTCAAAAACCTGGCCTTTAAATGTAAGTGTAAATGTAAGTGAGTCAAGTTTGGTGCAGAGAGAGTCCAGCTGTCTGGATCTCTTGATTTTTGCTGGAATTTGAACGCTGTGTTTATGGGGGTATACACCTGTGAATAACTGTTGGTGCACATTCAACTGTCTCTCTTTTAAAAGAGTAATATCTGTTTTTTATTCACTCAGCAGTTTAATGAATAAACATTTGAGTCCAGATGTTCATGATCATTTACATCTTTTACTGCCTCCCTTTATCCCCTTGCCTGCCTTTCTTTCTCCAGGTAGCATCGTGTATCTGGGGATGATGTTCGGAGCGTTTTTTTGGGGCGGCCTGTCAGACAAGGTGGGCCGTAAACAGTGCCTGCTGATATCCATGTCTGTCAACGGCTTCTTCGCTTTCCTCTCCTCATTTGTCCAAGGCTACAGCATGTTCCTCCTCTGCCGCATGGTGTCTGGCTTTGGGTGAGTTTACTTAAATCTTCCCCTTCTTGTCGTCTTTCCTCTTCTGTTGAATATTCTTCTACTTTATATCCTGTCCTCTTCCATGTTGTTGAGAGACTGAAGCCCCTCTGAGGACTTTTCCCTCTCTGGCCTGATCTGTCCTCCCACCGGTTCCTCTGCCATCTCCCCTCCTCCAAAGTCAAAGACATGACAAGAGGGTATTCTAACTGCCTGGCACCAGCCCATTCTCATCCCCTGAGTTGGGGGTGGGGATGGGGGGGACAAAGGAAAACAGAAACGTTTGCAGAAATGAGCTGAGCACAGTAAATGAACATCTGTGCATTTTAGTGCTGGTGTGGTCTGCTTGACTGCCCACATCCTTGGGAAATGACATGCCCTCCCATCTCAGTGATCTGACATCCCTGCTCATACAAAGGTCACACTGAGTTCAAATGTCAAGCTTCTGAGGCAAATGTATTGTAAATTATCTGGAACACGCATAATTTATGTCCTACCTCAAAGACTTTTTATGGTTTTATGTTAAGCTGTTTTCCATTTATTTTTTTTTTAAGTGTTAAATTAATAAACTTTATTATTATTATTATTATTATTATTATTATATGTTGATTATGGTGAGTACTGGTCCTCTAGTTCAAAGCTGCATTGTGGGGTTCCTCAGGGTTCTGTGCTTGGCCCAATTCTCCTTTAAAGGACATCTTTTAAGAGCGAACAACATCAGTTTCCACCTTTATGCTGACGATACCCAAATTTATTTTAGCTGCAACGCCAACAATTGTAATTAGACTGTCTCCCTTTTAAACTTCCTTGAGGACAGCCAAAAATGTATGGCTGTTAATTTTTACAAATATACCCTCAATAAACTGAGATCCTTTTAATCAGTGCTGATGTTGCTAACCCTAAAATTCCAGACAAACTTGCGTCTTACTCCCACCATATCACTCAGCAGTATAGAAATCTCAGTGTTTTATTTGACAGCAACCTCAGTGTCATTGGTCATATTAATTCAATTTTGCAGTCCTGTTTCTATCAACTTAGGAGAATCTCAAAGATCAAGCCATAACTATATGCCATAAATGTGGAAACTGTTATTTGTACCTTCATCTCAGCGTGTTTTGATTATTGTAACTTGCTTTTCTCTGTCTGTAGTAAAAACAACTTTTTCTACTTCAAAATACAGACATCAGAATTTTAACAGGTGCCAAAAAACAGGAGCACATCACAGCCATTTTAGCATCTTTGTTGGTTGTCAGTTAGTTTTAAGACTGATTTTTTAAATTTACTTTTAAAGCCCAGATGGAGCTGGCCCCCAGCTACATCTCAAACCTTTTAACTGTGCCGGCCTGTTCCCTGAGTCTCCTGAGTCACAACCATTATAGTACTGGTCCAGCTATTAAACTCAGTGTAATCACCCTGTTCTGGCTGTAATGTTACTTGATTTGCATTCAGCTCACTTGTATTTAATTACCGTCGAGTAAGCAACCAGTAAGCCTCTCACTGTATCTTAGTTAAAATTGAAAAAATCTGCCTCTACTGTAATACATTTCTTTAGCTTTTATTCCATCACTTAATTGTCATACAATTATGCAGATGCAAATTTATGTTGGGAGTAAAAGAGTTTTATGATTGCACATACTCCTTCTAGAAAATGGTATTATTGTGGAAAAAACTTCCTGAACAAACAAATCTATAAAGTCTGTAGCTGTGGTAGTGTATATAACAGTGTAACAGTTATCTAAGGGAATATTGGGGTTTCCATCTTTTTTACAAACTTAGTCTGGGAGAGATATGATCCTGCCACTTTGACTAGATTCTGCTTGTTTCATTAAGATTGTTCTCACCTCATTAACTTTGCCACCATGAGCAACAAATAGGAAACAAGAGAAAGGAGATTCAAAGTGCTAGTTTGTCAAATCACAGATTAAGTGTCTAAATTAAAAGTACGTTATACTTTTTTATTTTTTGATATGTGCTGAAAAGATGTTTATTAAAAAAAACTCATTGTATATTTACATTGTAGTCATTGTAAATATATGCTAAAAAATATGAATTCTGAGCATATGTTTATATATTTCACCTGAACTATTCTTTCCTAAAGTCAAACAATTCTGAAATATGGTGCAAGCAGATATTCTAGAAAGGAAAATCCCATATTCAAGTCCATGGTTGAGCATTGATTAGTTTAGGCCAACTATATTCAAGTATATTGATGAATATTTTTTTATTTCTGTTAAAAAATAGAAAGAATGTGGTTGATCTCACTCTCTCCTTTTGCCTTGTGCATTGAATGAGTTGGTGTTGTGTAATTTGAATTAGCTCTTAGTGTGTGGATGCAATTAGAAATTTAAATATCACAGTTGGCCGCTCAAGTGAGCCTGCTGAGATGTAACATTATGTTAACTTATGGATATTTTGGGTGTAAGTTACCAACTTAAACCTGCAATGTGGAACTTTTACATATAAATGTAACGTCTGTTACATCCAAGCCCTTGCCAAACGAGGTTAGCTAAGCATAAATACTGAAAATAGGGGAAAAGAGCTAGCTCGGCTCCATCCAAAGAAAATACAAAAAAACCAAAACTGAAGTCTAAAAATAACAAGTTATGGTTTTATAGGGGGTTATGTACCAGAGTATGTCTTAGGCAGGTTCAGTCATTTCCTGGATTCACCATGAGGTTGATGTAATGTGCTGGTATATGGATTTTGTTACCTTTGGACAGAGCCAGGCTAGCCTTTATGCTAAGCTAAGCTAACTGGCTGCCAGCTTCATATTTAATGGACAGATATGAGTGTGGGTATCAATCTTCTCATCTAATTCGCCACAAGAAAGCAAATAAACATAAAAAATAAACAAATAAACATATTTCTCAACATGCTGAACTATTTCTTTAAGGAAAAACATTTCGTTTTTGTCATTAGCATATTCAAATACTGTCAAACGAGTCCCGCATAATGTCACATTATGTCCTACATGATCTGTGATACAAGAAAAAAAGCAGCTGAAACCACACAGCAAGCAGAAACTAATTTTATTTTATTTTAAACACACTGTTTTTCAGACAGAAAAATATGCCTAGAGGCAATCCCTCACAAAAATAATGTTGACTCAAGAAATAAAGAAGCTGTGTTTTACACTAAAGCCGAATACTCAACCAAAAACCCAACTCAACATTTCATTTCATTATGATATATTGTTTTGTATGGTAATGCATACTGAGAACGGGCTCCAGAGCCCCATTAGCTAAATAGAAATAAATGTAAAATGACATAAGAACATAAATCCTTAAACACAGAGCAGATGTAAGTTGGAGAGTCTTGGTCTGCTCACACTTCTTTTATTAGCCTCTGTGGTCCAATACAATGCTGATTTTTTTTGCTGATATGAGAGGAATGGTCATGATGAATAAACTCAAGCTATGTGACTCATTCCATATTTCCATAGTGAATTCAATAACATCAGCACTTTATGACAGTCTGTGCTGCATTTCACTTACTTGTCTAATAGTTTGCCATTTGGTTTTTCTTCTATAATTTATTTGGAGTTGTGAAACAAACCAGCGAGAGAGTCACTGCAAACACAGATGGGATCCCGCTGACTCTGCTTGACACCTCACTCGTGGTCCAGTTCAGTGCAGCTACACATCAGATAAACAGAATGACATGACATTATGTAATTGTATTAGTATGGGTCAATTGTAGACATTTCGCTATAATGAAAACATTTATTCAAAAGCTTAAAGGATACCTTTGATTCTGTGCAATAATGTAACAAGGACCTTTGAGGGAAAGGAGCAGTGAAGATACATCAAAGATTAAATTACGCACTTGCAATATCCTGTGTGCTACAGCATGGTGCTTTTTCATTTTCTGAGGTCAGTAGACGACAACATGTTTACCTCAAACAAATTTTAAGTTGGATGGCGGCAGAGGGTGTTGCTGCTCCCTGAAGATATCTGTTTAAAAATAGGATGAAACAATGTTGTTTCATTTAGGAATCTTTCTTGTGACATGATTGAATATCTTCAGTTCATTTTCCAAGACAAAACATTCACTAAGCAAAAGAAATTACATTCAGTTCCAAGCATTAGGGAACAGGACACACTGGTCAGATCATATTTTTTTCCTTCTTGATTGTCTAAATTAGCTGAAATCTAACATCCCCAATGATTAATTGGATAATTAGAAGATGTCTGTTGGACATATGTATGCATACAGTATTTTGTTACATGGGATGATGAGTTGTTTGAAGTTGATTCACATTCACAATTCATATGCAAATTTAATATAATTTAAAGGGGACACAACATGCTTTTTATGATTTTCTGTCATTTCTATCCTGTAATGATGTTTCACAACTTGGTGAATATATGTAAAAATGCTTGTTTCAAGTCAAAAGCCAGGGCTTCAGCCTGCTCTGAACCCTTCGTTTGCAAAGTTACCTCTACTTCTTGACGACATCAGATTGCGTAAATGGCTTTCTGTTCTGTAGTCTTTGTTGCTAAGTTTGTTTCACAGGCTATTCACATCATCCACCGTCATATTTCAGATCAGTTTCGGGCTCAAACTGATGTAAATGAGAAGTTTATTCCAAGTAAAGAAAAGGAAAAGAAGCGAAATCTGACTACTATTGTTTTTATTATATAGCATTGGTAGCTGGCGGAAGCTTCCGGCAACTGACTTATCAGAACAGAGTGGGCTCATCAGCTAAAACCGCCTGTTTCAGACAGAGGCTGAACTGAGGGGCTGAATAAAAGGCCAATATAAGATAAATAAAAAGTTTTTTGAACTGTAAATCATGCAAAGATATTCCAGTGGAGCACCAGAATAAAAATAGAGACCTAGAAACCTGCATAATATGTATGCATAATATCTCTTTAACAGTGACAAATAGAAATATGCAACCACAAACTCCTTTACTTTTTCCCAAATGATTTTCTGCATAAATGCAGGTTCATTAACATTTGTCATTGTGCACATTAATGTAAGACAAATGAAGGTTGGCTTCTGAGGCATACATAGCTAATTACAGCAAACTATATTTGCAGGATCGGTGGAGCGGTACCAATAGTATTCTCGTGGTTTGCGGAGGTGTTGGCTCGTGAGAAGAGAGGAGAGCATCTGAGCTGGCTCTGCATGTTCTGGATGATCGGAGGAATTTACGCCTCAGCCATGGCTTGGGCCATCATCCCACATTATGGTGAGTGACAGTTCTGACCTGATGAAGTCAAAACAATGCTACACCGATGTTAGTGCCACACAGCGCTTTTCAGTCATTTGTGACTTTTTCCTGATCAGCATTATAGTGATCTGCTCCTTATGAGGGTCACTGATTTGGACATGTTGGACATTCAGCACCAGTGATAAAAGCAAGGCAAGAGATAATAGAAGACATGTTAGTAATACCAGACTTTATTGGGCTTTATACCAACTATCAGTATACAGAAATATGGTCGATACACAAGAAATTATGCAGGAGATATACAGTACTTTTTTTAAAATGAACACAGCAACAGATACAGACAGTATACAGAAGCTTAACTTGCATAGTGGAAAGTAAAGGCAAAGTGAAATTCCAAACTCGGTAAGTTTCCCACTGTGACTGAACTTCTGTCCGAAATCACTTGCATCACCAGTTCAAACATTACCGCAAATAGAAATGGTGATAAAGGTTGACTCGGCAGTATGGTTCTGCTCTTGATGGTGCTTCCTGCTGTAGTGATGCAAATACAAAGTAACATGATAGATAACGTGCAGGGAACATTGCAAATAATCCCCCACCCCCCCGCCTCATGGGACTTAATTTAGAAATCAAGACCCTCTGGGGTGCAGACAACACAGAGCAGGTGGCAGCGTAGGTGGAGGCTCTGACAATAGCAACAACAGAAAAACACAACATATGTCAGCCTACACAGTGAATATGAGTGAATATGAGCATAAGCTTGTCTTTATTAATTTTACCACTACTTTTTAATGAATTTGACTAGATATGACACTGTATTTCTAAAGCTTCTTTCATTGGTATCTTCAAATTATCTGCTGCCTTATTTCATAATTTTCCTGTTGAATCTCCTCCTCAATGTTATGATGTCTCACAAAAATGTCTTCTGCGATAAATATTTTGATATTTAGAAGTAAGAATTAGATTCACAGAGTGGTGGAAAGAGGCAATTAAAAAACTTGGCCGTACAACTTCCTCTGCTCATTTAGATCTTTTCAGTTCAAGATCACATACAGAGAACATCTCTGTACTCATATATTGATGATAAATGTGGCAGATGCCACAACTTGTTCTGCCTCATTATCTCATCCACAGCTTTGTCTAACATACTCAGGATTTTTCTAAAGCTGTATCCACTAAATGCAATTTTTAGTGTTCCACAAAATCTGTTGTATTTCACTTCAAAGTAAAGAGACTAGATGGTTTTATATCACTCGTAGCACAGCACTCATCACTCAGTGGCCTGATAATTTTTTATTATTGGAAAGAAATGTAAGGGTTTTTTTTTCTAAATGGCAACCTTTAACAATTTATAAACCCTACTGTACCATGAGAGCAAATTCCATTTGCCAAAAAAACAAAACAACAATTGGAGACCTTATCACATAATTGTGACTACATGCTGCTAAACCGTACCGCTTTAGCTGCTCCAGAAGGAAAAGCAACTTTTCGAGGAGGTCAGGACTTCCCATCTGAAAAATCCCAAGGATTTTAGATGCCTGTGCAATGTTGACATAATAATACTTTCATCCACATTACTCAGAAACATTAATATATATTACTGTTTCAAACCAAGGAGGAAATAAATGTGAGTTAAATCCGGTAGCACCATCATGCCTCTGCCTTCTCAAATAGAGATGATTTATAACCACCTTAACCTTTTCTCATAATGCAAGATAGTATTCTTGTAATTACATGATCTTAATCTGGTAATTATGAGAGATATGATATTTTCAAGATTAATCAAGAGTACATTTTAGCTGGATTTTAGCTTCACAATGGGAGGTGCTCGTTGCAGTTTGCTGGAGCTTGGTGTGACGTCTTCAACCTACAGTCCAGGACCCAAAGATATTCAGTTCATAACCATGTGGGACAGCGAAGGGTGGCGCATCCTTAGACTGCAGGGGATATCTGGCAAGAGGAAGGACTTGAACGACTGAGTGATCAGCAGACTAGTAGCTGATTGATCTTCTGTCGATTGACTTATTGACAAGTCGACTAATTGTCTAAGCTGTAAAGTTACACGTTCTGTCTCTGTTGTCTTTCTGTGGTTTTTATCAGGGAGGAGTTTCAGGGATGTAACTAAAAGGCAACTATGAGAGGCCACTGATGTTATTACAGTGATCTTTGCTTTGTTTTTTTTCTCTCTCTATAAGGGAGGGTTAAAGGTGAACATGTGTTGGTTTTATGTTTTATATGAAAGCATTCTAGATGGAAAGAAAATTATTTTAAAGGAAGAGAATTAGATAAAAGGGGCAATTGTTTGTGTGCTTGCTCTTCATGTATTTAACTCTCTTTCAGTAGAATACATTTTTAAAAAACTCACAAAATGAGTACACTGAGATACACAGGGGATGTGGCAGGCAAGACACAGTAAAGCAGGATGAGAGAGTCCGATGTTGTTTTAAATGTTTAGCTTTATGACTCCAAAAATCTTACGGGAGCAATCTACTGCAATCTTTTATAATTTATGTCTTCAGGCCATCTTCTGCATAATCAATATTTGTTCTCATTTTGTGGACCAACGGTGTTGGAAGCGATGAAAAAACAGATGATGAAAAAAAGTAAAAGATTGGCTGATATCTCATAACGTGTAGTGAGCGTGAGCTAGAGGATAACAAAGAGGGGATGTCAGAGGATAAGAACAAAATGGGAGAAATGAAATCAATCTGGGTCGGAGGGGTGTGGACAAAGAAAGAGGAGCAGAGAAAGAGATTAGGAGGACAAGAGGGACGCAGAGGTGGAGAGTGCACTTGATTTATGTGGCCTGTGTCAGGGATAATCGAAAGGTGAAGGAATACAGCGGAGGGCTAAAGGGAGGTGGAGAGAGAAAACAAAGAGAAAGGGACAGAGAGAAACAGTACTAAAGGAAAGGAAGAGAGGAAGGATGAGTGAAGAGGAAGGGTTTCTTTGTTTGCCATTTTTCAGGGACATGTTGATCAGATATAATGAAGTTTACTCTTGGATGCTGGCCATCAGGACACTAATCTCTGCCGGGGACAATGCTCTGAGTGTGTGACTCTATAATGTGTGAACACCAGTTTGATGAAGTACTTCGACCAAGTGGCGTACTTATCTAGGACAAAGTCAAAAGACCAATACAAACATCACTACAACATGTAAAGAAAACTAGATGGGGAACAAAACAAGTGTAAACTTTTTTTTATACTGAATGGACTGTAAAGAAAATGTGTGCAAGCTAAACAGACTCATCAACTGTTTCCATCAACATATTTTTATGCGTGTTTTGAAGTATCACATTAGAAAAGGTTTGATGGAAACAGCAAAATTCGAAACACCTTCCTGATGTAGCAAACATTCAGCTCACATGACTGATGTTTCGTCTGCATGAGCGTGATTCTGATGTTTTCTCTTGATACTGTGTGTGGTGACAGTTTGAAATAAAGATTAAAAAAGAAACTAAGATGAAAAATAACAGCAGATGAAAACAGTAGATCAGTGAGAAGCGATGAGGAGTCTAACACAACACAAATTACTACTTGAAACAAACAGAAATATCATATTTCCATTATATTTTCTACATTATTATTCACTGTCTGATGTTTGACTAGCGCTTGTTTATCTTGTTGAGCCCTCTTCTTCTGCAGTGTATAATGGCACCTGACTGGAGAATTAGCGTCACCTGCTGCTTATCTTGATGAACCAACTCCTAATATTCGCATAACAGTAATGGATGAAAACGCGCATAAATTTGCTTTCTTTCGCTGATTTTCTGAAAATTTGGTTAAAATTTGTGATACATTTGGATGGAAACCTAACTACTGTTGTTGCTGATTTGCGTTTACACATTCATTCACATTCACATTTTCGGTCTTAGTCAAAGTCCATAAAGAAGACATCACATATGGTAAATGGACTGTACTTGCATAGCACCTTTCTAGTCTTCCGACCACTCAAAGCGCTTTTTACACTACGAATCACATTCACCCATTCACACACATTCATACGCTGAATGGGAACAGGGGCTACCGTGCAAGGTCCCAACCCTCCCAACCAAGGAAATCTAATCATTCACACACATTGACACAGTGATGGCACAGCCGTCAGGAGCAATTTGGGGTTAAGTATCTTGCCCAAGGACACATCGACATGTGGACTGGAGGAGCCGGGAATCGAACTGTCAATCTTCCGACACACATACTGTGCAGAAAAAAATCATCTGGACAAAGACAGACTGGTGCAGTGGACTCCTCTGAAGGTTTTAAGAACAAATACATAAAAACCTGAAAAATAAGAAAGTTTGATGATGTTCACGTTCCATTTAGTCCATCATTTGAAGTTATAAACCTTATGATTTCAGTCCTGGTGGATTTTGTGACACCTGTGGGAAATGCACACAAACACAAAAGCAGCTGGTGGATTTGTTTACAGTGCAGCCAAACAAACTCATGTGTTTTTTTTTTTTTTAAATAAAGAAGTCAGTCAACCATTTGCCTTTTTTGTCATGCCATGAGCAACTGCAACCTGATTTCATGCTTCGCACCACAAAATAGCAGCTTTTACAAAGTAAAAAGAGTTGGGTTAATTGGATCCACTGTTTAAAAAAATGAAGAAAATTACTTGTCTTCTAGGCACATTTTTGATGAACAATTGCTGTCAGCGCTAACTTCTGTGATGAATAAAATACGTTTCCTGTGGCTGCTTCACAACAAAAGCCAGCTCGTGTTTCACCAGCTGGATGCTTTTAATGTGAAGCAGCAGCAGTTGTAAATGTTGGATTTGTATTGGCAGTAACTTAATGCAGCTCTGATACAATTTGGAGAGTGAATAGTAAACAGTGAAGCTGATGAAATTAAACTACAAACATGCTGCATCATCTCCTGTGATTCAACCCGCACGGGAAGGGCGGACTCCGCCACTAACAATGAAAACTACATTATAGTGAGGTAATTACAGAATTTAAATACATTGAATGGCTACTGCTCAACAAAAGCCAGACATTACTATAAACTATAGTTTTATTTCATGAAAATCCTAAGGATTATAACTTTAAAGTACGACCAAGACACAGACCGCATTTCAAATCGTATAGCAATTAAAACACACTAAAAACATACAGTACATGTATCATGAAAACTCCCAAAACAATGGAAGTATATGGAACTTTGTGCTCACAATATTGACACAAAATTACATTTAAAATATGTTCAACTGTAGGATCTTTGTCCCTGGATAATCCAAAGACCTCTACAGATTTCTTAGGGACTATTTCTTTGGTAGAAAGTATTTCCAATGAAAATGATCTCTACTCTTTACAGAAATTGTGACACCAAACTGGGTTATTTGCCTTCAATAAATAGTGGATAAACACCAAAATAAAGATGTATTATTTCATGAGGAAACAGAATATGTTTGTGCGCAGTATCTGTGTCTCATGTGCAATAACTGGCTCTGTACAGCAGAACCAAGTTTCTATCTTAAAGATCTCTGTCTGTCCTCAGAAACTTCGTTTGTGAGAGTGAGTGTGAGAGTACCGGCTGAGGCTCATAATTGAGGTCAATTGATTAGATGCCAGTATTTTAACACATTTTTTCTCCAAGATGCAGTGGTGTGTGGGTAATAGGTTCCGCCGCAGTGCTCTTTGCATTGACTGGTGAACAAAGGCCAGAAAACTGTGTGTGTGTGTCTGTGTGTGTGTGTGTTTGTGTCATTTTGTCTATTTCAAGGTCTTAAGAGTGTGATAACAGTAAAAGAATTGGTAAATTACAAGCACACAACCTGCTTTTTGAGCAGCTTTACGTGTGGTGTGTGTATGTCGCAGTGTAAATGTAAGGCGGTTTTGTCTGTATGCCTGTCTGTGAGTGAGTGCACACACCAGTGCTTTAAAATTTGTGTCACAGCACTGAACGATAGCCAAGGACTGTGTGTGTTTGTGTGTGTGTGAGTGAGAGAGAGTGTGTGTATGCGTGTGTCTTAGCTGTGCTCACTTACTGTAGAGTAGGGACATAAATCTTGTTGAGTATCTGAATCAGTCAGCCATCCCCTCCAGTCCATTATAGCTATAATCCCCCTAATGACACACACACACACACACGATTTTTGTGTGTGTTCACACTAACATACTTCCTTGATACTGATTCTCTGACACAGACTTGGCTGTATGACTGAAATTCAAACACTTTCACAAACACTTTCAAAGTGTTGTTATTCAAGACTCGCTGACGATCGGTGCGCAGTGATTTCTGCCAACAATCCACTTCATCGTTTCCGTAGACTTTATGATAAAGAGGAGAATAATAGGAACGTTTATGAGATTTGCTAAAAGCCACTTGTACAACTTTCTGAGAAATCACATTTTAAGTTTTATGCTTTTTTATGCCCTTTATAACGAGATGCAGTGGAGTCAGAATGAAGGATATTGTTGCCAAACTTAAACCTTAATTGTGCTTTAATACATTTTGTACTTTCAGAGACATCACACATTCAATATCTAGAATAGACTGAAAAAGTCTAAATTTCATTTCATTTCATTCATTCATGGGAACTTGTGTGAGCACTACTGTACAATATAGTACGTACATTTTACACTGAGAATTTGGAAATTTAGATAAAATGGCAGAAAGTAAGTAGTACATGTCTGCTACTATTCAGAGTGTGAAAATGGGTCTTTTTGAGTTATTTGAATGCTTCCAATGTCATCCCTGCATTCATAACTACAAGCTACTTGACTGAGCACTTTTTAATAGACAGTTCTCTGCTTCTATCAATGGCAGTGAGCACTGCTACTACCACTCATACAAATTCAGTGATTTTTCCATTGCTTCTTTGCCACATTATGCTTCATCTACTGTATGTGCTTATCAGCGAGCACAAATACATTTTTATCCAAATTCATAAAAAAGCAAATGTGGGTCATGTCCTTCAGGTTTGATGTTTAACTTCTGCACATGATGGACTGGACTGTAGTGTACATGGGTTATGTTTAATATATCCACACAACTTTAATGTCTGGCTTTCATTATTTACATCCTGCAAAGGTTTTTCATTGCTGTATTTCAAGTGAAATTTACCAGCAACAAATGACCACATAAACACTATAATCAAGTGATGTCTCCCGACTTTCCAAGCTGACGAGCTTTGCCTGAACACTGAATTAAACAAGTTAGCGCAAAGGATTGTGGGATTGTGATTGAGTTGCATCCTATAAATTCTTGCTAAGAAAAACTGCATTTCGTGGCTGCTTTTGTAGGAGCCTTTGACATGAAATAGAACCTTTCAATCCTGTTTCAAACTGCTTTACCCCATTCAGAACACTACACCCCGCAGAACACCCTAGCAACCAGTTGAATATGCCCTAACAATCATGCCAAACACCTTAGCAACCATCTACCACATCTAGCAACCACTTATAAGCAACCTGGTGACATCTACCTGAACACAGAGAAAGTATCTACCAATAACCTAGCAGCCACGTAGCCTCCACCCACAGCAGCAACACCCCAGCAACCAAACAGCGCTGCCGTCCAAGCGTGTTTTTCTCCAGGAGCAAGCACACCTCTTGCTTAAGAAAATGCAGCCGTTTCTAATTTCTATTGCAATCAATAAATGATTCAGGTGTGAAAAAAGACACAATAGGAGACAGAAACGATTACATTATGTATCAACAGATGCCAAAGAGTGTACAGTGACACTCTGGGAGTTGTTGACCTGTTGGTTATTTAATTTCATTTACTTGTGACACAAGTGTAACAGACTGAAAGATAAAACCTTGAGGGAAAGAAAAGAAATGAATGAAAGCAGATTGAAACCACAGGAGCTATCAGTTCTTCTGTGTTCGTTTTGTGCTTTTTGAACTCTGGCCTGATGCCGCACCACATTATTTCTGACTGTACAGTATGCGTGTCCTTCTGTGCCTCCTCCTTTATGCAGGCTGGAGTTTCAGCATGGGTTCAGCCTACCAGTTCCACAGCTGGAGAGTGTTTGTGGTGGTGTGTGCGCTGCCGTGTGTCTCTGCAGTGGTAGCGCTCACTTTTATGCCTGAGAGCCCCCGTTTCTTCCTGGAGGTAAGAGTGGCGAGAGACTGTAAATTGCCATCTTACTGGTAGCACTATCATGTCTCTTAATGATATCAGGGAATACTAAAACCTTTGTAGAAAGTCAAATATGGTCAGAAATATAGAATCTGAACCTGTGTAATGACATAATGGAGGTATAAAAAGAAGCTCATACTCACGCATACAAATTACGTTTCACTTAACTGCCCCCTAGATGGGTAAACATGACGAAGCCTGGATGGTGCTCAAACACATCCATGACACCAACATGCGCGCCCGTGGAGAGCCTGAGAGAGTGTTCACTGTGAGTACGCACTGCCTCTACACTTTGCATCCTTCTTGTTGCTGCAGTGCCACCAGCAGGTGACAGATCAGTGTCTCCCCCTGCAGGTGAACAGGATAAAGATCCCCAAACAGCTGGACGAGCTGGTGGAGATGCAGAATGAGTCAGCCAACCCCGTGCTCAAGGTCCTCTTCAAGATCAAGGCTGAGCTCAGAGGGGTATGATGCTTTTTTCTTTTTTTTGGTTTTGTTTTACTCTGATTTTTTTTTTCGTGGTTGTTAAAATCTTTTTTTTTTTTTAAACAGATCTGGTTGACTTTTATGAGATGCTTCAACTACCCAGTGAAAGACAACACTGTGAAGCTGGCTGCAGTCTGGTTTACTTTGTCTTTTGGGTAAGATTTTGGGTGATTTCCTGCACACAGTGTCTGACGTCCCCTCCAGCTCTTCTTCTACACTTCTCTATGATATTATTATATGCTTCCGTCGTGTTAAATAACGCTATATCGCCCCACGGTGATACTTAGCTGAGTCACCACTACTTTCCAGCTTAATAACAGAGTTTTAATGAAATACTTAGCACTGAGGCAGATGTACTCTCATTTATACCCTCTTGATGAATGCTGACAGGTTAGATTGGAAAGAGAGAGCCTATTTGAGAAAGGGTGTCACTTTTTCTGCTGGCTGGTTTAATGAATTACAGTACGTAGATGTCGGGAATTTTGAGCCCTAAGGACAGTCATTTAAAATTACAAGAGACAAAAGTAGGCTGCGGTGTACTACGAGGGAAAATAATTTATTCTATTCTGGTTTCATTTTGTGTCAAGTCTTTTTGTCTCAATCTTTTTGTTTTATCTCAGTTTTTTGGCTCCTGTTTTTTTTTAATCTTGTCTCTTGTTTTATGAGCTTGTCAGGTCACTTTTTTTGTCTTGTCTGCTTGTCACATCTTCTTTTTCCCCACCCTGAAACAAGTCCAGGATTGTTTGCTTTTTCTTTTTAATTTGGCTCCTCAGCTCAGCAATAAGAATAAACCAGCTGCACCTCTGACACCACCTTGCCCTGTTCCCCTCTGGAGATGTACAGCACAACCAATTACAGCATGAGAAGATGTGTCATTTCTCTGACCCTCTGTTCCTTTTTTTACGTACACATACACACACATGTATAGACATTTACAGGCACAAATACACACACACACACACACACACACACATAGCTGCTTCATTACCAGAGTTAATTAAGATGATGCGAAATGCAGTGGCATCTTTTTAAAGCTCAGAGAATGATAATTATTTTATGATGCTCAGATCCACCTCAGGCATATAAGACACTAATATACGACACATAAGAGAAAACAACAGCAAACACAGAAGACTTTTGGACTTTTAAAGACTTTTTTCCACCACAAACTTTACATTTTGCTAATTTGGGTGCATATGATTTTTGGGAATATGCACCTTTTTGGAGTGTGTGTGGAAAACAGAGCAAAGAGCACAGGGGACAACCCTGTCAGGAAACACTTTCACACCTGAGACATTTACATTTTACACCTTAAATTAAGGTTCGGTCACCTTACACCTCTGACCTATGAATATTCACTTCAATTCACTTCTATTGAAGCCCTGTTTCGTTCCTGTTTCACTGTGATGTCTGCTCAGTCCCAACAGACTCAGAGGTGCAACAGATGTGTTCGGTTTGCCAACAAAAACACTGATATACTGTGTTTGGGAATGAAGAAGTTAGTTATTTTTCTAGCATGTTTTATCACTATGTTTAGTATGTTGTACTCAGTATTGGACTATAAACTCTAGCATCGCTCTCACACACTGTTTACAGTTTGCGACCACTCTGATAAATATTTATTCTGCATCTATTTTGGGAGCAGAGTGACCATACCTGTGCTCTAATGCTTTTACATGTACGTGAATTTTTTTGGCTACATGTTATTTATGTTATTAATATATTCATCATTATCATCATGTAATGTTTTTTTTGTAAACAATTTAAACAAAATAAACCTCAGGACAATTTAAACAAAATAAACCTCAGGATCATACACTAAAAGTTCAGTTATAGGGTGAGCTACCAGTTTCCATTAGAAAACAGTGGAAAAAAGCAAAAAAAAAAAACCCTCAGAAAAAAGGAAGGAAACTGTTAGATACAAAAAAATGAGAGAATTTAATATGCTTAAAATGTGCACAAATAGGAAGAGGAAGACTGTCAAGCTTGAAACACCTTGCAATTCAGAGTAGCTGCTGATCCTTCATGCCATTGCCTGTATTCATGCACATATTGAGTAGAATCTAACAATTTGCCACTGAGATGAAATCATGTCATTATAGTTATTAAAAAGCAAACAAATGCAATAACAAAACAAATAGTATAACAACAAATATAAAACATCACATGAAATAGAAAAATCCATCTCAGTCTTCTGTCTACTATCATCTGCTTCTTCCGTTGTCAGACATGGTCATGAATTCAAAGTGACCAGTACCAGTCTGTGTGGTCTGTGATAATGTTTAACACACTTTACTACAGAGGCTGATGCTGTGTGCAGGTACTACGGGCTTTCCGTGTGGTTTCCTGACGTCATCAAGCACCTTCAGGCTGACGAGTACGCCTCCAGAGTGAAGATTCACAACAACGAACGCATCGAAGACTTCACCTTCAACTTCACCCTGGAGAACCAGATCCACAGAAATGGAGTATTTATAAATGACAGGTAAAACTGGATGTGTGCACAAACTCAGCGTGTTTTCTATCCAGCCCCCGGTTTTTCTCAGGGATTAATGAATAAGAAATGTGTGCAGACGTGAGAGATGATTTAAAAACCAGCTGCGATGTAACACATTGAGATTCAGACCTGTGTGAGTCTCCCCAGGCAGAATGTTTGCGGTCAAAGCTGCTTGTCCCGTTGTGGGATAGCAGCACTATTCGTCATTCCCGCTAACAACACACTGCTGCTGGTAATATTAATCCTGCCTCCTTTATCTCCACTGCCACCAGGAAATTAAAAGGCTTATCGCTCTCTCCTCTCCTCTTTCTCTCTCTCTCTCTCTCTCACTCTCTCTCACACACACTCACATCTTTTCCTTCTCCTGCTGATTATGATTCTCACTTACACAAAGGCCAGAGAAAAGACGCATCGATATGCTGTTTTGTTGTTTTTTTTTTTTTCCAACCCCGCTGCAGACCAGCATGTAAGTTTATTAAGAGATTGAATCAAGACCAATACCCTGCTACTGTGTTCAGCAGCATGCAACAGATCAATAACAGACTGGTAAGCTCTGTCATATTAGATATGCTGAAGAAAGGACATGCTGGTCTTTCCTTAAGCAGTAGTGGAAGAAGTACTCATATCTTTTACTTAGGTAAAAGTAGCAATACTATTCTGTCAAAATAGTCCTGTAAAAGTAAAAATATTTAAAGTTTTGCTTAAGTAAAAGTACAGAAGTATTAGTAGCATATGTGAATATCTTTAACTGTGTACAAATATGCACTGAAGTTGGCTATTGAGGTTCACTGGAAGATACTATATGTGTAGCTCAGTTATGGAATTGGTTACTTGGTATGGAAGAAAACAAGCTGACAAGAGAGATATTTATTTGGGATAAACAACTCGGTCTAAAGACGTGTGCACATTGTTCTGCGACTCCGGGTTTGGTGAGGCTTTTTTTTTTTAAAACAAAAAGCTCCACATTTGTTTGTTCAGTTGTGTTTGCTCAGAGCAAAGGGGCAGCGGGCATTTAAAATGTATAAAACATGAATTTTAAAGTCACAGCTGGTCGAGTCGGAACTAATTAATTCACTCTCTGATTTTTCTTTATATACTGTTCGCTATTTGCTGCTCGCTAATCTATAATGATGCATCATATTTTGTAAGTAGACAATATGTTTTGTATGTAAAATCTTTATCTGTTAAATAACTTGTAAATATGGCTGTCAGATAAATGTTGTTGATTAAAATGTAAAATATGTTCCTCTGAAATGTAGTAGAGTATAAATATTATATAGCATACAATGGAAATACTCAGGTACCTCAAATTGGTACTTAAGTACAGTACTTGAGTTCAATTCAACACCTTTGTTGTCAGAAATATTTCACCAATCCCTGTTACTCCCACTTTACTGGTTGATTCTTTATTAACTTTTCCGCCTCCATTTCTCTTCTCCTTCCTCTTCCCAGGTTTATCAGTATGAGGTTCAAGGCGGTCACATTCATCGATTCCTCTTTCATCAACTGCTATTTCGAGGATATCTCCTCAGTAGGATCCTTCTTCAAAAACTGCACCTTTGTAGACGCCTTCTTTTACAACACGGGTGAGTTTACACCTGCAAGATTCACTCGTTGTTCACAGCGTTCCTCTCCTGTGAGTTCCCTGTACTGAGGTATTTCCTTCCACCCCAGAAAATCCTATTATACTGTAGGTGCCTTACACATAAGTCTCTCTCAGTCTCTCTGTCTCCCTCTGACAGTTCATTTTGGATCTAATGTCCAGGCTTAGAGAAGAAAGAATGGGTTTGAGCATTTATGGCTTTGCTTTATGCAACTAAATTACTGCTTAACCTCTCTGCCCCCTGCACAGATTGCCTCTCTGAACTCAGGTGACTGTAGTTAACAAAGAAACCGAACCAGACTGGGTTGAAGAGAACAGAAAATGGCCATTTTTAACCGTACAAAGACTCCTGAAGTGATGCTTTTGTTGTAGGTGATAGACATGATTCTCTGGGCAGAGAACGATATAAACTCCAGACCGTGGGACCGAGACAGCTGCACAACCATCCAAAACATCTTCATAAATCCAGACTGCAGTATAAAAGTGCAAGCCAATCATTCCAGGGCTGACAAAAACACAAGCAGGAAGCAAAAGAAAGGCAGAGAGGCATTTTAAATGTTCTGAGGGAACTGGCGCTGATTCAGACCTTGTGGGAGCTCAGGGTTGAAAAATAGTTCCCTCCAGCTCTCTGGAAATCGCTGAACATGGAAACAGTAAGGGTATGTCAGGTTGCTTGTAATGCCCCATGGGAAATGAAGTCTCTTTGCCCCCAGCTATGTGTCTCGAGGGAGCAGAGCATAAAGAGAAACAAGGAGAGACAGAATTAGAAAGGGAGGGAGGAGTGAGAGCAGGGAATGTTTTCTTATTCCTGCATCTGCTGAAGTTTATTATTACTCAGTTTCTATTGAGGGAGAGATCACAAAGATGTTTAAACTACACAGAACACGTGCAGCGTCTAGATATGAATATCCCATACACATAGTTGAGAAGGGTTATCTTTAAAAATGAAAATATGCAAGTGCAAGGCTTTTTATTTAGCCTTTATTTATCCCAAAGTGTCTTTAAGATTAAAGGAATCAAGTTCAACATTTTGGGAAATATGATTATCCGCTTTGTTGCCCAGAGTTGTACGAGAAGATTGATACCACGCTTATATTTGTCCATTAGATATAAAGCTACAGCCAGCAGATAGTTAGCTTAGCTTAGCATAGAGACTGGAGACAGGGGTAACAGCTGGCCTGGCTCTGTCACAATATCAGCCTACCAACACCTCTAAAGCTCACTAATTAGCATGCCATATCTCACTGTTTTAATCTGTACAAAAGCTGAAGTGTAAAAAAATGAAAAGCTGTGGTTTTACGTGTAACTATGTGCCGGACAATTTCTTGGCTAGGACAGAGCCAAGCTAGCTGTTTCCCCCTACTTCTTTATGCTAAGCTAAGCTAAACAGTCTACTGGCTCCAGCTCCATAATTACTGTACAAATCAATCTCATCTATCTCTCTGAAAGAAAGTGGATATTCAAATGTCAAACTAATCTTTTAAGATATTCCGACAGGCAGCAGTAACTCAGCCTCACAGATTAACAACATAAAACATATAACGTAAAATATGTCACGGATTAAATAAAATTGGCGATAAGAGTCATAAACAAGGTCACATCCTCAAAACAACCTAACATGGCACCTCAACTTGGCCGCATTAACCTGTTAGGGGACCAGAGCACTAAAATTTGTTGTTTGGCTTCCACTGACACCTCATGCACTGTGTGTGTAACTATGTCACCTCACATTAATTCCCTTTAAGTACAGTTCACGTAGCAGACTATATAGTATATGAATGACAACTTCACTATATATTCAGAGACCATACAGTACTACTGGAGTGATACTACCTGGTCCCAGATTTTTTGTGTGCAAATTAGTTTGTAGTAATTTGATTAAACACAATTTTATTTGAGCACAATAAAAGACTGAGCATCAGGGTGGAGCTCGGAGTAGAGCCGCCGCTCCTTTGCTTCGAGAGGAGCCAGCTAAGGTGGTTTGGGCACTTGGTCAGGATGCCTCCTAGACGCCTCCTTCTGGAGATGTTCCAGGCACATCCAACTAGTAGGAGACCCCGAGGCAGACCCGGAACACGCTGGAGGGACTTCTTATCTCTCCTGGCCTGGGAACGCCTTGGGGTCCCCCAGGAGGAGTTGGAGGGTGTTGCTGAGGTGAAGGATGTCTGGGTTTCATTACTCAGTCTGATGCCACTGTCCCGGATAGGTGGATGGATGGATGGATAGATGGATAGATGGATAGATGGATGAATGGATAGATGGATGGATGGATGGATGGATGGACAAAAAGACAGGATAAAAGACAGGACCTCCAGATCACCTAATAATTACATGCAGTGAATGTAGGACTTTTGCAGGCCCTGTGGCAGCTGCCTGCTTTGCCTGGTTGGTAAGACAACCTAAGAGGAGTCTAAAACCATCAATAAAAATAAAAAAAATAATTAAAAAAATTAATGAAATTAATAAACCAAATTAAACCACCAAAAAATAAATTAATGAGATAAACACAACCTGATTTTAATAAGAACCAAAACATCAGCAGAAGACAAAGCATTAAAGTTTTTGCAGCAGTGATTGAAATTCACAGGAAGAGACCAGTTTTACAACTGTTCATTATTTAAACACAATATAAAAACTTCCTCTCTTGTCTCTCACATTCACAGATATTGATGACGCTAAGCTAACAAATTCGATGGTGATCAACAGCTCCTTCCACCACAACAAGACAGGTTGTCAGATGACATTTGATGATGACTACAGTGCCTACTGGGTCTATTTCGTCAACTTCCTGGGAACGTTGGCTGTGCTGCCCGGAAACATTGTCTCTGCCCTCCTCATGGACAAAATAGGCCGCCTTAGCATGTTAGGTATGTCATGACATACTCTGATCTTTGCTCTGACTTTTTGTTTTGGCTATAAATAGCAGCCTTTCCTCTTGCAAAATGTCTTTATGTCTTCTGATGTTGGCCTTTGTATCTGCGTGACCTCTGGTGACGTAAATGAGGCTATTTTGTGTCTGAGATGTAAAAGATGTGTCGCGTCGTGTCCTGCAGGAGGCTCCATGGTGCTGTCAGGCATCAGCTGCTTCTTCCTGTGGTTTGGCACCAGTGAGTCGATGATGATCTTCATGCTCTGCCTGTACAACGGCCTCAGTATCTCTGCCTGGAACTCCCTGGATGTGGTCACCACTGAGCTGTACCCAACAGACAGGAGGTAAGTACTGAACTCACTGTATATTACTTAGACCATTACCTTTAATGTATACTTCTGTATAAAGTATATATGAAGCATTTAAAGGTAGATAGAAGATCTGTATTACACTTCCTTTGTAGGAGATAACAAGAGTGCATCTGTGCTTTATCCCTGACCATGTGTGCATACAATTTTCACTCTCTTAATCCAGCACAATT
The DNA here is from genome assembly GCF_914725855.1 of Thunnus albacares. Lineage (NCBI taxonomy): Eukaryota > Metazoa > Chordata > Actinopteri > Scombriformes > Scombridae > Thunnus > Thunnus albacares. The sequence continues at coordinate 6,186,997 of NC_058123.1, forward strand.
AAAGAAACATAACTTTCCCTTTTCTAAAGTTGTACTTGCGCTTGACTTGGCTAAAAATATTAATTAAGCTACTGAGACGTTGCAGTGAGATTGCTTTGCTAAGTAACTTCTAAAGTCAAGAATGAACTTTCAATTTCAACACTTCAGTCAGCAACTTATTGCCTTTTTCAAAGAAAATATTGCAATGCAGTAACTATATCAAGGTATGCAGTAAAACATCCGACACGTCTGACTCTCTTTGCTCTTTCTTCCTTGTCTCCTTGTCTTCAGGGGCACAGGCTTCGGCTTCTGTAATGCCATGTGTAAGCTGGCAGCGGTGCTGGGCAACCTGATCTTTGGCTCGTTGGTTGGCATCACCAAGGCTATCCCCATCCTGCTGGCATCAGCTGTGTTGGTTGGCGGCGGGCTGGTGGGGCTCCGACTGCCAGACACGCGTGCCAATGTCCTCATGTAAACCTCAACACAGAACAATATATTGATTACCAGGTATTTACTCAGTTTACTGCATAATGACGCATTCAACGGACTATGATTTAATTACAGTAAATACCACTGAAACAAACACTGCAGTCATGATTATTTGATAAATACTGTAAGTTGAAAAACTCAAATATACAAGTAATTGTTATTCTGTTATTTCTGAGTACATACCTGGTACAGCAGGATTACGAAATGCTTTTTAACTTCACAGAGAGCTGTGGATGTACAGAGATTGAGGGATATAAATTTGAAATATCAGCGGTTACAAATCTTCACAGTATCAATGGCTGCTTGCCAAAGCCCTGCACAATCTTACAGGAATTCAAGCTGAACAGGCTATTCTTAAGAAAAAAGCTAGAGCATAGATAAAACTCTGTATATCAACAGCTCATTATCTAACATGGGCTGATTCATACATGCAAACCACAAACGCATGTGTCAAGGCTGCAAAAGGCTTGAACTTTCAGCAACCTTCCACTTCTGAATCCTGCTGTAATCATTTTGTAACAGTTGAGTATTTACGATTATATTTATTTATTTGTATTTGTATTGATTTATTTAGTTGTTTAGATGCGTTATTTATCGCTTCACCGGCGTGTTTTCCTGTTTCAAGGCCAGAAATTGTGTCTCATGTAAGAATCTCTGTTTCTAAACCTGCGATCAATACTCCAGGAATGGTTGATGACGTTCGAGCTTTTTGCTGCGATTTGCAAGAATGAGAAGTCCATAGTAAAAAATAAATAAATAAATAAATAAAAAATCAATAACAATATAGTAGTTTAGTGAACACTTCAGCAGCTACATTTCTAAAGTGAAAAGAAGTTTACATTTTCTGCTTTTTACAGTCAGAGACTTTTGAGATTGGAAACCTTTTGTCTGAATGCTTCCTCTCTCCCTCTCTCGTGTCTGTGTTGTGTTCGTCTCGTGGCGCTGAGCTCACCATGAAGGGCTTTGCTCTCCGTTGCAATCCAATCTGTCAAGAAGAATTTATAATAGAGGAAACCTGTGCTGTTATAAAAAAAAATATGCTCTTCTCCTTGTTTTTTTTTTTCTTTGTTTGTTTGTTTCCTCTATCTGTCTCACCAGTGTCTTGTCCTCTCGCTCGTTTATCTCCTCTTGCCTTGCTGCTGCTCCCTCCAAAACTCAAAGGCCTTTCTCAAATGTCGTGCCTCTCTCTCCATTGAGCCTGTCTCTCCTTCCAAACCTTGCTGGAAGCTTTGCTGCTCTGTCCTGCGTTTTTTGGTCTCTCATCTCTTGATACTGCAGTGTGTATGCATGTATGTGTGAGTGTGTGTGTGTCCAGAAAAAAAACCCTTATGAGATAAAATTACCATGGTTTTTTTTGTTTTAATGTCTTTTTATACAACAGAACTGAGGTTTTTGGAGGATTTGAACCACATGATAAAGTGAAATTAAAAGCCATGTTTAAAGGGTCAGTGCAGCCAAATCACAAAAAACATATTTCTTTACTTACCTCTAGAGGTATCTAACATGTAGATTGTTTTTCTGTGAAAATACCAACTGTTTTCAGGTGAATGACGTCCTGATGTCCTGTACTTAAGTCACGTGATGACATCTCGTTAACAAAGGCTGTGGGATACAGTCAAAAGCTTCAATTTAATATTTTAATATTTTTTTATCGCAGTATGTGTTCCCAAGGTCAATAATTCCCAAGGTCTGATAGTTTTACCCATGTGTGCGGGTTTTGAGATACCCCTCCCTCTCCCTACCACCTCAATATAATGAAGGTCAATGAAGATTTAATTGTGCTGCTCAAAAATGTGAGGTTTCTTTGTACGAGTTATTCAGCTTTATGAATGTCACCTGTTCATGAGGAGGTGAATGTTTGTGAGATTTTATCGTTAGCATAATTAATGCCCCTAAAATTACCATATGAGGCTAGATGTTCTGATCCATTTCTGGGCTAGTTTCATTCACAAAAATGTTCCCAATGACTAAAAACACACCGCAACATAACAAATGTTGGAGTGTCAGTAGTGTCATCAGAGCAGCGCTTTAATGTGACAAAGAGGGAATGTTTCTACATGAAGTTAGATGCTAAAAAATGTCTTTCTAAAGCAAAGCGTTTCATGATTTATATGATAGGCGGTCATGTGACAGTCACAAGAGATATTAGAGGAGAGAATAAGCCTTCAGTAGGTGATGTTACACTGTCAGCTGCAACAGAAGATGATACTGGACAGAGAGCTGCAGAGAGACACTGAAGCAGCTGTTCACAACAACAGCTGAAATGTAGAAGCTGCTCCGCCAAAATAAAAATCATAAATTCTAAAAAACCTGTCAGTAAATTGGCAGCCATGATGATGATAATAATATGGTGATACAGTTGCAGAGTTGAAACATTTACCAAACATATGTTTTATTTTAGTTGATTTCAGTATCATATTTAAACTCCAAATTCATTCAGATTAAAACATTAAAATTCTGAATAAAAAAACAAGTGTTTCTTCCCTTGAGGCCCGTTGTTTCTAGAAAGACAGATTCCTCTTGAGATTTTCATTCGTAATTTTCCAATGCTTTGTGCACCGTAAACAAAATTCCATTCCCCCCCCCCCCCCCCCCCCCCCCCTCTTTTTGGTCAGATGCCGAAATCTCAGAGAAGGATATTGCAAAACCTCTGCAAAACGATCTGCATGGCTAGATAACCCTAAAATAAGAGATATTTTTTTTATGATTTATGCGTGAACAGACCCTTTAAAACTTCCAATGACGGGAACTCTTGCTGCTACAATGTCAGTGCTTTGATGTTAAAATGTATTACCATAAGTAATTTGTAAAATAAAAACCTGTAACGTGTTCTTTTCTGGGTTTGCTCAAATACAAGTCAATTAATACAAAAGTACAGAACAGTTTCATTTGGTTATTTTCCAATTAGTGTCAATCAGATGTTCTGCTGCTCATGTATAAATTTATGCAGTACATAACCTCCTACACATGCAGCTATTTCCTTTTAAAATCACATTTGTTATGACTGAAATGCGACTGAAGTTATGAGTCTGGTTTCTAGATGTTTGATGCTTTACTTCTCTGTCTGCTTCCGTCCCCTCCTCCAAACTCTTGTGCTCATCACTGTTTCCACAAAGAAATCCTGCATGTTTGTTATTGAAGTCCCTCTGTTGTGTGCGCTTTTTCTGTTTTGGTGTCTTCGCTGTTCCTCTGCGGGGGGGAAACAGACATGTGATTCCGGGTCAAAGGTGAATGTATCATTCTCGTGTGTTGTCAGATTTGTTGTGGACAGGTGTTCATTATACTGAGTTGACTTCTACTGTAGGTCATTGTGAAAGGGCATGCTAGTGGTGAGATGACTGTATCCAGCAGGGGTGGTCAAATCTGCTTTTTGGGAAGGTTTCCATTTAGATGAGTCATTATCATAAAGTCACTCCGAAACTGGGATGAAATTGGCCTGAACGTTGTGACTTTCAGATTTGAAAACCTCTGCTCTCAAACAATACGTGGAAGTGTGTGTAAAAAACAATTACCTGTCCTTGATATGATTTATTTTAATAAGAAAAGGCTCAAGTGAATGCAGTGTAAAGGTGGATTCCTCTGGTGTCTACACATACTGAATAAAGAGTTTCATTTGAACAGCTGTGGGAGTTTTGTTCAGTTTATTCAGTCCAAATATACTCACTCACACCAGCAGATGGCACTATTTACACAAGCCTAACCAAGGCAGGACCCAATGTCTGTCAGGGTTTATGAGTTAATCAAAGACTTTTATGAAGACTTGTTTTATTACTAACTTCTGAATCACTTTATGACTGCTCTCTTGTGAGTCTTCATGTTTGTTTTGAGGTCAAAGGTCACAGAGATTCTTAGTTTTTAGTGTAGTTTATTTGACATCAGGGTAACATCTGGAGCTGTTAGAATTGCTGCTTGCCAACATGTGGTCTTGGTTTCAGGCCCAGAACAACCCTGACTAACATGTTCTGAAAGCTCTCTAGTTTTTCTTTAAGTGTCTTTCCCAGACCTTCAAACCATGAAGAGACTTTGGGGAACTATTCTTGACGAGTAAACAGAACTTCATGTGTGAAATTACTGGAGTGCCCCATTAAAAGGTAACTGATTTGGTGTAAGACTATCCACAATATTTTTTTATCTGAAATTTTAGCACAATGTTAGCAAAAGAGTACCACACTAATATACAGTATAAGTCAACAGATTTCAACCATAAATAGACTTTATATTTGTTTCCAGACGTACAAATCATTCCAGGAACATTCCATAACTGTTTTTTTCCAGTTATACAGTATGCATCTATGTGTAAGTTTTGCCATTGAACTGGTGTGTTATGTGTCACAATGCATCCTGTCACAGGCAGGGCAGGAAATGCCAACTCAGTGAGAGAAGAGTGCAGTCTTCCTGAGCGGTTAAATGATAACATAAACAAAGCTCCTAATTGTTCTATATGTTTGAAAATGTGCTTTTAGTTTGGTTGTTGGAAAAAGGGGATTTAAAGAAACAAGCCACTTCATCTACAATACAAAATAATAAAATAGCTTAGACATGGTTAAGTTTATGCTTTAATCAACATATATTATAGCTCCATATATGACTATTATTAATGCACAAAAAGCCTGGGTGACTAATTTTCCAAAATCAGTTTGTTTCACATCATTCCTTGTCAGCTATACTGATTTCAAGGACAATTTGCCTCTAAAGGAATACTTAAGACTCAGAAATAATGTCATTTTTGTGTTAGTTTTTCCTCCAAACTTCACATAATTCAAATATATATAACAACTATAACAACACAGACTATTGTAAAAATATAAACTAAAATCATAAACTATTTCAAAATGAACATACTTTCCTTTCATCTTTTATATACATTAACACATATGTTTACATCATTCCCTCTCTTGCACATAAGAAAAACTGTATTGCTACATAAAAATATTTATTCAATCTGTGGAGAACATATACTCCACTTTCTCTTTGGATTCCAGCCAAAGAGACCATTTCCTCCTCATCAGAGACAAAATCAGAACCAGTTTTTGGTAACATGGATATCTGTCTCAGATCGATATGCTCACAGTCTTGCTCCTAAAGGGCCTGAAGAAAGGCGTGGAGCCTGCAGACTTTGACATGAAGATGAAGAGGAAGGGGTCCAGACAGGCATGGAGGCAGCACAAACACACTGCCACATTAAAGTACACGTACAAACTCTCTGTTCCGTTCAATGACAGTTGCATGTAATGGAGGAAGTGCAGGAATCCAGCGGGGGTAAAACACACCAGGAAGATGACAAACACCAGTGAGCTGGCCTTGATGTACATCGTCCAGTCGAGGTGTGACTGGTTGAGCTCACAGATGATCCGGGCATAGCACACAACCGTGACCACCAGCGGCACCAGGAGGCCAAAGATGGTTAGTAAGAGGTTGTAGTAGAGCAGGAAGTTATGGGAGCTGTAGTACAGAGGCAATACGTCATGGCAGGTGATTCGGCCCAGTTCAGAGAGCAAATAGGTCTGCTGGACGAGGAGCTCAGGGATGACAGCGGCACCAAACACCCCCCATACGGCCAAGCTGACCCCGGCAGTGCACATCCTCTTGGGAAGACTTTTGTACATGAACGGGTGCACTACAGCCAGGTAGCGCTTGATGCTGATGCATGCCAGCGTCTGGGCCGAGCAGTAGAGGTTGCCATAGAAACAAGCCGTGACCACTCGACAGGCAGCCTCCCCGAGCTCCCAGTGGTTTCCATGGAGATGGTAGTGAGCCTTGAAGAAGAGGGAGAGGAGGAGGAAGAGGTCAGAGACAGCCAGGCTGCAGTAGAGGATGGCCGAGGACACCTTCCTAATTTTAGTGGCCAAAGTGCACAGAATGGCAACATTGGCTGGGACCCCGAAAGCCACGACAAACATATAAATAATGGGGATGACCCTCGTGCTCAGAGTGCCTTTGAGGTAGCCTGCTGTGCTGTTGCTTAGTAACAGCAGAGTTGAAATGGGAGCTTGTGTCCCATTTAGGACAAGAGGGGGCTGAGTCTCAATGTCTCCGAGAAATGTTCTGGGCACAGGCAATAAAGGCTCAGAGTCGTTCTTCTTACGTTTCCCTGCAATAAAAACAACAAAATACAAAAGTTAACAAGAATTCTAACAATTACATCGATTATATTCAGTGGTGCAAAGAATCATTAGTAGTATTATCATTTTATGCTACTTGATACTTCAGAGGGAAATATTGTACTTTGTACTGTACTACATTCATTTCACAGCTTGCATCGCCATCTTGATGGTGTGAAAGGATGTTTGAGAAACATGCTCTGCTACCTTGGACCGAAGAGAATATTAGCTTACTTAGGCCAACGTTAGCTATACTTTAGCTAAAATGTACTAACAGGGCAGGTATCTCAATTAAGTAACATTAAACTTAGTGAAATATTGCAACAACAATGAGACTCAACGCGAGTCCCAGAGCCGGGGAGAGCAGCAGGTGAACCAACTGTCAATCACAGCTGTCAATCAACACCCACACGGCTGCCATCAAAGCTACTATAAGTCTACCAATTTTGTTAACGGAGCAATAATTTCAAAAATGACCACCAGCACACTTATTAGAGGTCCTGAATTTAGTGATTGAGACCATAATGATTCATTGAAAAAAATGATTGACTTTGTATTTCTAAAGAGAAGTTTAGGCTTTTTGATAGGGAGTCAACTGGAGCATCTAGTGGCTGTCAGTGGAATTGCACTTTAAGGTAATTCAGCCTCAAGCCGTGGTAGTTGTCGCTTGGATTTATGGTGACCCTTTGGAGGGGCCAGACCCCTAGGTTGGGAATCACTGGACTAAACTACCAATCTGTTTATAAAGCAGTTATAATGATCTCCAACAGTAAAATGCTGCTTACACACCGGGGCTTCAGTATTCACAATGTACTTTTTTAAACATGTAAGTTCTTAAAGGCCAAAGTGACACCTTTTTAAAACCTACCTCTTTAGATCAGCTTTTTAATTAGAATATTTTATGGTAATTATTTATTTTATTTAATCATTTATTTTATTGTGTTCAGGTTCCTAATCAATTAATCAACCAATTGTTTCAGTTCTAATACTGATTATAAACCACCTTGTCCCAGTTACAATAATGTGTTTTTTGGTGTTATAGTGAATCTGTGACGGTCTCCACTGTCCAAGTTGTTTTTCTCAACCTGGTTTTATAATCAACTCTTCACTTTTGTTACTGATAGATGTCAGAAAAGTGTATCAGCAAATAATATTTTACATTATATTCTACACTTAATAAAATCACCAGATGAGTTTACGAAAGGTTCATTGTTAAGCAACATGAAAAAACAGATAAAAGAAATGTAATCATTTAACACAGGAGTATATTCTTAAACTAAACTTTTATAAGCATTTCTTACCTTTCTTTTGGAGTGTACCGCTTAGACAGAGAACAAAAACCAGACAAAACAAAAGTTTCTCCATAATGTCTTCTTCTTTGAACAGCACTCAACTCAAGCACAAGAGCCACATCTCACTTCTCTACATTCAGCTCCACATTTCATTGCTGTTCAACGTCACCTCGGTCTGCAGCTGCTCAGTCACCACCTACCAAGTAAAAAAAAAAATCTTGACGTTTTCGCTGAACAAGAATGTGGGTTGTCTTTGGTTTGTGTTTTAACATGCAGAGTGTGTGCTTGTGAACCAACAGTTTCACATATGATCTTTATCACTTTACTGTACTATCTCTGTGTCACTCCTTTGTTTATTTATATTTACCATAAGCTATAGTTTGCTTTTTACTTAATTTAAAAAAAAAACAACTGTTCAGACATTTCCCCTTAAATTCCTCCTAAAATAGACTAGAAGTTCCCTTTCTCACACTGTTTTATAATAGCTATTCTGTTCAGACACTTCATTGGAACTTTATGGTGCCTGACTGAAATATATAACCTCCAAGATATAAAACAGCCTGACATTTTGACACCTTTGGAAACTTTTGGATTTTTTTTCCCCCAGAAGTGTGATGCCAGGAGGGATATAGTGAGGTCATTCATGCTAAAAAAGTACTGGTTAAGTGGGGAAATGCCTGTCTGGAGATGATAAGCGTGCTTGAACATGAGCAGTTTTGTTTAGTCTTCATTTCCGCTTTACGTTGTATTTTCCATGAAGATACTGTATTTCATGTCATATTTTGGATCATCATCCCTTTGGAAAGATGTGAGATAAAAGCCTAGCATAGCGTTATATGTAAATGTTGTGTTATCACGTGGGAACCCGGTTAGGATGAGTCACTTGCAGACATATTTATCATGTTCTAATTTCTCTGCAACTGCAGTGGTAGATGTCTTTTATAATAACTTCAATTCAGGTTTTCTTCTTTTCTTTTCATGCACTTTTATTTCAATTTAATCTTAGTCATATAACTCTCAGTCACTTACATTATTTGCACATTCCACTTGATATTTTGTTATTTCAGCTTTATCTGAGCACTGACATCCAGCTGAGTACAGCCATAACCTGTGTCTTGTTTATCAGATACTGTTCATGGGAAGTGATGTTTTAACCCTTGCAGATGCCCGCTGCCCACCTGTGACGTCACCACGGATGTGCAACTAAAAATATTACAGATGACTCGAACCTGAGAGCAAATGAAATGCATCTGCTCTGCACTGCAGTTGAGTATACCAAAATATAAACATGTTGTTTCCATACTTGGTGGAAGAGAGGCAGAGAAGAGAGAGGCAGTGACAAACCAGCGAGGTTATGTTTACTGTAACACTCAAAAATGGTCAAACAGTCATCCTGGGCCACACGCTTACGAGAAAGTTTGTTATGATTGTTTAGAAATGTTTTATGTTGTGTTTTATTTTATTTTTGACATACACACCCACAAAACATAAACTCACTGAGAAACATTTATTACAGGGCAGCATTCCTTCATTAGTCAAACATGCAGGCAATGGTGGAAAATTACTAAGGACATTTTCTCAAGTACTATAAAATTTTGAGGTACTTGTACTTTACTTAAGTATTTCCATTGTATGCTACTTTACACTACTAGTTTATTCCATTTCAGGGGGAATATTGTACTTTTTACTCTTCCGCTACATTTATTTCACAGCTATAGTTAGTAGTTACTTTTCAGATCTAGATTTTACATATAAAATATGATGTATTTATATATTTTTACATATTTGTAATTAACTTTGACTTTAATGCCAAAATGATTTTCTGCTGATCACATTAAAGCCACATTAAATTGCCTTTGATTCAGTGTTGTTAGACATTACAACATGAAAACTTTCAATGGGAGTGAATACTTTTGAAAGGCACTGTATATCTGTCTATATATACTGTATATATAGCAATATAAATATAAACACAGAATGGGGCCATTTTGCAATATGAGTACTTTTTAGGGCTGTAACTGACATTAATTTCATAATCACTTAATCTGTGGATTATTTTCTCAATTTATTGATTAGTCATTTGATCTATAAAATGTCAGAAAATGGTGAAACATGTCTATCACTGCATCCCAAAGCCCAAGATGCAACCTAAAATATCTTTTTTTCGTCCTGGCCAACAGTCGAGATATTCAGTTTACTGTCACAGAAGACAGAAGATCTCAATACTTCACAGATTCAAGAATAAACACAACCAGAAATGAGGGCAATACCCGTTAACTGTGAAATACACTGAAGACACACATCTATTTCAGGCCTTATAGAGAAGACGTATCCTTCCGTTCAGTTGAACTCCTGCAAAGGGTAACAATGCATCCAAAAAGCCACAAACAGCTGTTTCCTGTATAGGTCATACAACAACTTCATGTCCCACAAGACTGTTCTCTGTTTCCTAGTTTTCACGAAGGCAATAAATCAAGTTTTTTTTTGTCAAATTTGGGGCATGAACTTCTCAGAAAAAACTTAGTAATCAAGCTGAGCTATTTACTCTACCAAAGGAAAAAAAGGATGCTAGATTCCACACACAGATTGTGAGGCTGGTGTTGTTAAAACTGTGAAGTTGACTGAAATTTCTAGAAAAACTCCCAGTTTTCCCCACAAGATGGCGATATTTCCCGTTATTATAGGACTATGGTTTCATTTTTTTCATTCCATTGATTTTTTTTTAAGACATAACGTCTCATACAGTTCTGTTGTTCAAACCTCCGAAGAACAGCAGTTGCTACAGTAATTAGATTGGCATGCAGAGGAATTTATGCTGGTATTATCTCTACACTCTCTCATTAATCACCGAGTTGTCACGGTCACTGCTGGTTAGTCAGATGGCCCAGATAAGAGGACAATTTCGATGGTTTCCTGTGCTGCCAACCCACCGCCCCCCCTCCCCCCCCCCTTTTTTTTTTTTTTTTTTTGCAGTACTCACAAGGCTGAAGTAGAGGTAATTTTGAAAATGAAGTGTTCAGAGCAGGCTGAAGCCCTGGCTTCAAAACAAAATTTCAAATTTCGGGGGTCTTGAAAATTCATAAATAAACATTACCATTTATCTTGTAGTGTGTGTTGTATTTGTCTGTTTGTATTGCTTGTGTTTATTTTTGTAACAATGTTTATGCTGCTCTCTTGGCCGGGTCATTCTTGGAAAACCCCCCTCACAAATTCCTGATGAAATAATATTAGTCCATGAAACACCAGCTCACCTTGTGCTAACTATCTTGTCATACATCGAGCCACATGCTACCAGTAAATCACTCTGTTTAAAAAGAGAGAGATAAGATTTATTCCCTCTCCAAGGAAATAATCAACTGCTTTTTCACAGACTTCAAACAGTTCAGGCATAGTTTCAGTATTTAAGATGAAAGTCATGCTAGGAAATGAATCATCATCAACACAACCTTTAAGCAGTGACTCAACAAAAAGGCAGGGATGCTGTGTTTTTGTCATTGTGATCACATCTACAATGGAAGAAAGGAAATTTACTCAATTACTGTAAATACAATTTTAATGGTATACCACTTGAGTATGTTGATGCTATTGTATACTTCTACTCCACGGAACAAAAGATTGTCTTAGACAGTAAGGATAGTTAAAGTTAATACATTAAAAAATAAATTGATACCAGTGAAATTGATGCCTTATCTCAAGAGGGAGCCATCTGAGTGTGTCTAACATTGTGCAATGGTGTTTAAAAGAGAACAACCTAGTACAAATCTCAGAGTAGGGGTGTGCCCGAATACAAATACATTATTCGGCAAAGCACAAATAGTGGGTTTTATATGAATATTTGTATCATACAAATATTTTAGAAATTATTTGTTGGGGGTGTTTCCCTGAGATGAAGCTGAGCTGCTGACACATGCAAAGTGCTCCCAAGGGACTCTCCATAACCTGTTGTTCTCCTTCTCCTTTCCACAAAGTTAGGTCATAAAAAATAGGCAATAAATGTGCAAAGTGCAAAGCAATAATTGCCTTATTAAGTTTTTCTCTACACGTTACATGGTGTGCTGTCTCTGTGTTATGGGTGATTAAACAGGAAGAGGTCTGTCTGCAGTGAGGTGATGAGTGAAGTTTTAGCTCAGTAGTCAGTGCAGTTGTCTATGACCTGGGAGACTCCAGTTCAAGACCCGATGTGGGGACCTCCTTCTTACATCCCTACTAGGTAAATCTCTTTAGAAAGTAGAAAAAATTAAATATCTAGGTGTGTGGAATGACTCTGAACTTACCTTTAATTGTTACCATTGTTTACCAAGATGCTTCAGTCTTTATCCCCTTAGTGTTATATATAACATACTCTGAAGTAAGGATGTGCAGAGATCCCAGTATTTGTATTTGTATCTGTATTTGTTGAGGCACCAAAATTATTTGTATCTGTATTTGTGTTTGAATAAAAGTGGAAAGAGGCCTAAAAATCCTGTTTTTATTTTTATGACACTTTTAATTTTAGAAAATTAAAGTGTTACAATAAGTGTTCATGAATAAACTACCTTACAAAGGAGGTCCCCACATCGGGTCTTGAACTGGAGTCTCCCGGATCATAGACGACTGCTGATTACTGAACTAAAACTTTACTCATCGCCTCACTGCAGACAGACCTCTACCTGTTTAATCACCCGTAACACAGAGACAGCACCCCATATGGAGGAACTTCAAAGGCAATTATTGCTTTGCACTTTTCAATTCTTGCCTATTTTTTACAATCTAACTTTGTGGAAAGGAGAAGTGGAACAAGTTATTCATTAAGATGCTCTGATCAGATCCTCTTTGTGGTCCTCTTTGTATCTAAGGAAGTTGGTAAAAAATCTTTTATGTTTCAGGCTCATTCTGATTGAAATAAATTACCTGCAACTATCCGCTCTCTATCATCATTTTGTTTATTTAAGAGTGTTTTGTTTTCTCATCTTAAAACAGATTGCTGATGTTTTCAGTAATGTCATCACTGTTCCTTTATTTCCTTTATTTCCAGTATTTTTAGACTGATTTTTTTTTTTTGCTTCTATAAGCTGTAACACTTCTCTTTTCCTCTTTCTTGTTTTGTTTTTTTGGGTTTTTTTCTGCTTTTTGTGTGTGTTTTAATTTTATTCTATTATTTCCCCCCCCTCTTTGTCATCCAATGTGTTTGTTTGTTTGTTATATGTTGTTTGTTGTTTTGGACTCCCCTGAAAACAAGATGATACATCTCATGGGGTTTATCCTGATATATAATACATTTCCAAAACTACATTTCAGAGGGACATATTGTAGTTTTTACACCACTACATTCATTTCACTGTGACATGAATTGATTCAAGTTTCAGACAAAAGAAGGAAGGGCACACATGTGGTTGTGGTCTAAAATGAAAATAATTTATTTTACAAAAAATATGACACACAAATATCTGTGCAATCAGTTATATAGGAAGGTGTTTAATATTTGTGCTTTAATATTTTACATACAAAACATATGATCCGCTTAAAGTACCCAGTATTATACAAGGTAGTGAAGAGGCTGGTGTCATCAAGGAGATCCTGATATCCTCTTCTGATTGATCAACACCTACTGTAACAATTTTTAGAGTTATGTCTCTGGCCATCCTACAATTGAAAGTCCAATAGTCACATTTGGCTCAAAGATCACAAATGATTCTACATGTATATGTTGCTTTCTTATAAAGTTTGAGAGCATTAAATACAATTCTAAAAAGCATTCATTTTCAGAACTGTTACTCTGGGTGATAATGATTTGTTTAGGACTTGAAACACAGAGTTTAGGACTTGGTCTTGATGTTGGACTTGTCGATCTTGATGCAGAACTTCATTGCCAAGATGTGAGATGTGACCTGTAAAACATATAATGACTTTGTCCCACTTTGCCCCTCATCCAGTGCTGTTTTTTTTTTTAACCTAAACTAACCAAGCAGCTGAAGATGGCCTTCTGTACAGTCATGTTTTCCCTGCAAACAACCTCACTTCTCGCAATGACGCAGATCTAATACAAGAATGTGCTTATGTGGAAAAGTACAAGTTGAAGTTTTCTCACAGATCAAAATGCGCACATGGTCTGTGGGTCCACAATTAAAGCTGCATTGCGGCTCCCATATGTCTGTGCTCAAGACCATGCATGGCCTGTCATGTGAGCAAAAAGGGGATGTGTGAAAAAATGCTAAAATATTGGTTTGCCCAAGTATTCGCATTCTGTTTCCAAAGATACATCTCCTCAAACTCAATAACGTCATCTTACAGGTGTTACTTGTAGCGCTGCAGTTAGCCATCAATACCACATCATTCTGCAGTATCCCCCATATGTCACTCTTTCACTCCCCATCAAAGTAGCCTCCTTTTCTTCTTAGAAAACACATCTGGCACCTCTGCATAGACTTTATTGATAACACTAAGAGGAGTTAAAATGAAGAGATTATTTGAGGGACATGTCTCTACCATCCATACCCAAATCTACATATATGTTGTTATGTTAAATTTAAATGCAATATTACTAAAATATTAAAATTCTGCCTACATGTCAACAGTAATAACAATCCACTAATAAAACATATATAATACAGGACTTTAGCCTGGAGTTTTTGGGGGTATTGCCACTATTACTTTAATTGTTTGCAGGATTTTGGTAGAGCATGGGCATTTCTTTAAATGTAATATAGGGGAGACCGGGGATGGTTGTAACATTTTTGACATCTCTGTCTGTAGCTTGGAGCTCTTTTAAACCAATGCATTCAAAATGTGATGCAAACTAGTGACGTGTCTGCTATTAAATGATGTAGTTTTTATCTCTGCAACACAAACAGAAAATGCATGGTTTAGTCTCAAACACAAGGAGTGAAATGTTACAACTGACCCCATAGTCTGGGTTAGTCGTAACATACCCTGGGGTGAAATGTAACATTATGAAATAAAGATTATGACAAAAACTTAAGATATTGAAAACTTTTTACTCAACACTTAAATTACTTTTTAACATAATTGGGATGTGTTTACGTGTGTGTGTGAGTTTTTGTGTGTCACACTAACATTTGAACATAATAATAAAACTAAAAACAAATGTGCAAATGTGCACTAGTGTGTTTCTGTGTGACTGTGTCTGTGCGTGTCAAGTATGTCAGTCATCGTCGGAGTCACAGTGGTGACAAATGTATGGCACTCCTGGAGTGCAGGCTTTGTGGGCCCACAGACTACATGTCATACACCAAACCCAATCTTAGCTTTCCCTGCTCTTTTACATCATTTGATGCTCTTTTCTAAATGTTGAGAGGCACCCCCCTGTCAGTCTTTCTCTTTCAGGACCTAGGCAATTCAAGGTAAACATATAAATATAGTGAAATGTTTTGCTTGGGGTAGGTTGCAAAATTTTATCACATGTTGTTACAATTAAACCAGACTCTTGTAGCCATGAACTATCTTACCTTACAGCTAACAAATAAAACATTAGCACTAACAACTTGCATGAAAGATGTCTACACTACACAGACACATAATTAACATGATTTAAGTTTGATGAGTTTATCTACAAAGCAGGCAATGCTATCACAAAAATAAATGAAGTAAAAAAAAATACTTACCTCAAAATTAGTTTTTTCTTTCTAAAATGGGCTGTGTCTGCCACAGGGTGCTACTTCCTCACATTTGGAACAAGTACTAAATTGAACATGTGCAGAGTGAATCAGGTGATTTGTAACTTGTTCCTGATTGGAGAAATTGAAAGTGTTACAACTAACCCATGTTACAACCATCCCCAGTCTCCCCTACTATCTGTAACTCTGGGTGCATAATGATTTGTTCAGGACTCTGAACACAAAGTTTAGGACATCTCTAGCTGATGTTTAGATCATGCTATTTCTGTTTATCTTGCTTCTCTAAACTGACCAAGCAGCCAAAATTGTCTCCTCTATGCATGCAAACTGCCTTCGTTCTTATAATAACTTAACTGCTCCTGATGACGTCAGTCTTACACAAGAATGTGCTTATATGGAAAAGCATATACATACAGTAAATAGTCTGTGGGTCTACTATGAAAGACACATTTTCGCTCCCATATCTTTGCACCTGTGGCTAAACAGCAGTTTGACATGTTACATCGCCTGTCTCATTTAAGTGTGGCTACAACTAATGATTATTTTCATGATCAATTAATCATTCTTTCTATTAAATGTCAGAAAATAATGAAAAATGCCTTTGACCTTTTCTTAGAGGCCATGGTGACGCCTTCAACTGTCTGGTTTTGTGTGATCAACAGTCCAAATCACAAAGATATTCAGTTTACTGTCATGTATGATATAGTAAAGCTTCAAATCCTTAAATTTGAGAAGCTGTGACCAGAAAATGTTTGGCATTTCTTCTTATATTTACAGATTAATGTCCTAAACATTGTTTTGTTTCTTCTACTGAGGCTGCAGGTTGCCAATCACTTTTTCACTATACTTACACCGAAAGGAGAAGAGTTTTCTTTGCACAGTTTGCTTTGTTTTTTGGTGAGAGAAGCTTTTCTGCCTTGTGAGCATATCGGCTTGATGTACTGAAAGGTTAGCTGAATCTGTAAATTGTTAATATAAGCTATTTAATACCAGACACCTCCTTCTGTCTGATAGGAAATACACAAAGTTCCTCTTTCAGAAGAGGCGCATCTATATCTAACTGGTGGTTTTGGTTTTCAATGTTGTAGATTTGAATAATACACCAGGTGGTAAATGTATGGAAGAGTGGTCAGACTGCCTATCTCTCTCTCTGCATGCCTATATACACAAACTGACAAAGCCAGTGTCTTAGTTTCCTCTAAAAAAACGTCTTCAAAGACACGATAGAGGATGTTGTAATTCTGAACAGGGTCAGTTTATGTCCACCGGATGTTCTGTGTATTTCAAAGATCCTGTTTTACCAGTTAAAACACTCTGTCAGCATAATCTTCTGTGCTACTGTCATTGTTCACCTCTATGTTTTTGTCTGTTCCTTCTCCCAACAGTGTAACACCCTATTGTTGAATTTCAGTCTATCCTGACTGGAAGATACCCAGAGAACGATAAAATGTATTAAAGTGGACACTGAAAACAACAGGAATTAAACTTGTGAAACACTGGCCTGGAACTATGCCGCTGACTTCACTCTGGATCTAATCTCCCACAGTCTGTATCCTGCCTCCTCTATGAGCAGGAATGAGCTTTTGTTAGTCTAGGAACACCCAATCCCAGGAGGCTGCAAGAGCAACATGAACTCTACAATGGAGAGCATATCCAGCTGCACTGTCTCTCACTGCAAAATTTGAAGTGGCTATTATCAATATTTTATTATTATATTACATCACTACTTGCATGTGAAAAAGGGTCGGTTGTAGTGATGAACCCCCAGAGAATTTTTACCCGACTCCGTTGTTCCCCTCAGGTCAATGCATCATCTTAGCATCTTTCTGCTTGCTATTTTGGTTTTATGACTCAGTTTTACTGTGTGTCTGTTCATTCTCACAGTTCTCATATTGTTTATCAGTCTTCAGTGAAAAAGCTTCTTAGTGAAAAGCTCTAAAAACTGACTGTACGCTTCCTGCTCAGCACCAAACAGTAAACAGACAAAAGTTGCATGTAGATCATGTAGATATCTCAAAGTTTAATCCATAGTATTTCTTGGCCAGGTACAGTGACTTCACCTCACGGTAATGACAAGACTTCATGTTGATGTAACTTGTTAAAAAGTGAGCTTTAAATGTGCTGGTGGGTAGATTTTGTTACCTTTAAACAGAGCCAGGCTAGCTGTTTCCCCCTGTTTCCAGTCTTTATGCTAAGCTAAGCTAACTGGCTGCTGGCTGTAATTTTATATTTAACATACAAACATGAGGGTGATACCAATCTTCTCATCTAACTCTCAAGAAAGCAAATCAACATTTATTTAGTGATTTAGTTTATTTGAATCATAAGCATGTTGGACAAAGAAATTAGTTTTAGAAATAAGACCATTGAGACCATTGGGATAAATATTTTGTAAGGAATGGGTTTAGTCTGGCTGGCTGTGAGCTCAGACACTGAGTCCAAGAAGATGTGGATGAATGAGTCAGACTACTCCCACCCCATCCTGCACCCACCTCTCCCTCTGTCAGAAACTTTCTTTTCATCTCACTTTTTCTCTTTTCTCACAGATAGAAAGGACACATATTTCTCTTTCTTTGTTTCTTTGTTTCTTTGTTTGTTTCTTTCTTTCTTTATAACACACACTTTTTCTGTCCTGCACATTTTGTTCTCAAGTTCTGGCCTCTGTCTCGAGGACACATGATGGTACCCATCAGCTTGTTTGGTCTTGATCTGTACCAGAGGCAGTGGAAGCTGTCTCGCCATATGCAAAAAAATAAATAAATAAACATCTTCTAGAGGAGTCATCAGAGCTTGAACAGCTAGTGTACGTGAGAAAGTACACAAGAACTTTAACCACAAAAAGATTAAAAAAGAAAGAAGAAGGAAAACAGGGCTGCCAGCTGCTGTTGTACACTCAGAACATCATGATACACTTTTAAAGCATATGTTTGGATGAAACAAAAAAATAAAATAACTGCCTGCAAACAAAGTACTTTTTATCATCCAACATTATAATCTGCTCTAAAATAGGTTATCTTAACTATCCTCTCTAAATCTCTCTCTGATGGTTATGTATCTGATTGCTGCAAACAGAGGAAGCACTTTAGCATCCCCTGGGATACACAGCTTCATGACAAACAAATTGTGTTTATGTAACACAAGCTGTACTCAAAAGCCAACCCCCACTCTTTTCGACTCTGAAGCTATCTATTTTCTTGGCTACATTATTTCAAATGACTGAATGCATGATTGAATGAAATACATGTGGCTATTTTTATGACATTTGTAAAGTTCAAAGTTCAAATTTTCATTTAAAGAAATTTCTTAGGCCAAAGACATTTTTTTTATATCTTTTGAAAGTGCTGAGAAATCAGTTCATGTTTGTTTGTCCTCATGTCTATATTATCATAAGTCATTGAACTCCTTCCTGCCTCAGCCAAGAAGCTGTAGCTCGTCTGCAGATGGTTCAAAAGGTGGCAGCTCATCTTCAAAACAAAGACAAAGCAGGGACCACACACTTAAGTTGTAGTCTCACCCAGTGTAGTTTTGGATTCAATAAAAACTTTGAGGTAACACCTGACTATTTTGTGGTATTACTTCAGGAAATAATGATTTTCCTTAGCAACAGCAACAACACTTCTTCCGACCAAAAAGTCTACGCTTTTTAAAAAACTCTCTCTACAGTTTCTCAATTATGGCAAACAGCCTGAGTAAATGATACAGAGAGCATGTCCTACAACAGCATCTCCCATTTACTGTCTTACAGGTATAAGAAACTACACAAGTGAAGTTCCTGATTAGCTAAATTTTCTGAAATTTTATGTCCTTAAAGTGTAGTCAGCTAAGCAGTGTCTAATGGATGTTTGCAGAACTTGGCTTATAAGGATTTGGGTGGTGATTTTCTATTTTTTTCTAATTGTCAACCAATTTTATGTGCAGAGCCAAACAAACAATGAGCTCATCTGCTAAGTATGTGTGCCTGATATGTCGTATTCCTCTGTGCCGTAGACCTCCATTGTTCCATTGCTCCAAAAATTATTAAAAACACATCAATGAATCACTCCACTCCACTGGATGACAAGGTCTTTCATTATGAAGAGTTTGGTCACATTGGTTTCTTTAGAAACGCCTCCAAAGACTTATAACAGCAAGCACGTTTTTAATCTCTGGAGAGTAGTTCTGTGTTAGGCAGACGCCACTGAGCATGTGCAGGAAGACGGGTCTGTTTACAAAGGTTCACTAGCTTGTTGTGCTACATATCACAACCTCTTTACTTTGTATTACATTGTTAATTTCTCAGAGAACATCAGTATAAAGGCCTGGCCTATTAAATCATTGTTGGTTTGACTCTGCACTTGAGAATTGTTGACAATAAGAAACATACAAAATCGCAGCCTTATCCTTTAAAATGAAGAAAGATGAGCATTTGCTTTCTTTGCCCATGAACTTGCCCAATTCAACTTAAAAAAAAAAATTCTCTCTTATATTTCCTCTTAACTGGTGTTTTGCTGTGAATTCTATTTTGTTGCTTTTATTGTAAAATACTTAATCTTTACTCTCTTCCTTGATTTTTTGTTTAACTCAGGTTAAATAACGATTAATCTACCTTGTGGTAAAATTGGACAACAGCATGGTTACATTTGACTTTCAGAAATTACAATGTAATGAATTAATTAATTCTTAAATCAATGTCAGCTGTGCACCATTTCTAAATTTTGAGTGCAAAAACTAATAAATTAAACTGAAATTGTTGATATAATGTACTAAATGATTCACTTTGCTATGGTTATGAGTTACTGTTTACTATTAGGTCTGTCGTGTTAATCTCTGAATTCCATGTATTTTCAAAAGTGACACCATCAAATGAGAAAAATGGACTTGGTCCCTTCATTTTTAACACAAGTGACTGTCATGCCCTCTTGGGGAGTAGTATATGTATATGTAATTAAACTAGTAGTTTAACTACATTTTGCAGTAGCTTGCTGGTAGTTCAACTACATTCATATTTGCAGTGACTCAAGTAGTTAAATTACTCTTGCCATTTTGTGTAGTTAACTACTGAAACTACAAACAGTTTTGGACCATAAAAGGAAAGGAATGATTATTTATTTATTTACCTTTGATCAGCCTGCCCCCCTTTTCCTGCATCCTGACTGCTGTGAAGGCACACCCAGACAGCGTCACTGATTAGTCATAAGTATTGATTATTGGTATTTATTAATAGATGTTCAGAGAAGTTGTTGCATGCTATTTTAGAAGTTACCTGGCTAACTGAGTAATCCACCTGGACTCTGGTATCTGAAAGGCAGGTGTCTGACTGATAGACATTGTATACAAAAAAACAGCTGACATGCTTTGCTCTTTCCCATGAATACTGGGGTATTTATTTATTTATTTATTTGGATTATGTATGACCTGTGAACAAGTGTGCACTTTTGCAATAAACTCAATTGAGTGGCTTTTTTTTTTTGCTGGCATTTGACTTTTTGTATTATATTTTGTTATAATTTCACATAACGTGTATTGTCAATTTAATATTTTTGTTTTACTACGTAGTTTGAACTATTTTTTATGAGTAGCTTTAGTTGACTAAACTAGATTTTTCACTGTCGGGTAGCTTTGCTGTATAGTTCATCTTCTTCTTGTGTGAAATTATTGGAAGCTTGCACAGCTTTCAAAGTAGCTTCCCAAACACTGTTGTCATGGTTCATTCAGTGCTGATAAATTAATTGCCAGATTGGATGTGTCTGCTGTGTGACGGGAAAAGTGACATCAGACGAAAGGAATTCTGCTCTGCGTGAAGTCGGCTGCTGATTGGAGGGCGGGGGCGTTTCGGACCCACTGGACTCTGGGCGGAAACAAACATTTTCACATTCACTGAGTGGTGATCCGCAGCAGAAAGACCCTGAGAACGACACGAGAAACAGCGACAGTATCTACGCGTGTGGACCATATTTGACACAGGTTTTCTCTCTCCTGTTTTTATGGCTTCATTTTTCGGCAGCAATATGTTTTCAGTTTTTCCAAAAACTTTGCTGTTGGTTCTGGTTTGTGCGCGCGCTGCCTCGGCTGCAGGAAGAAACGGTAAGAAAACTTCACTTTGTACTGAGTGTAGCATAAAGTGGATGTTTCATGCAGTAAACAGTTTTAAATTGCACTTTCATACGTATTTTATTACAAATGTTTTGTACATTCATAGATTATAGTAGAAAATGTATGATATAATTTACATATAATAGAGCTGAAAAGGTTAGTTGATTGATCGATATTATCGTCAGAAAATTTATCAGCAGCTATTTTGATAATAAATATATTGTCTCAGTCATTTTTCAAGCAAAAAAAAAGACAAAAAGACAAACATCGTATGTTTCCAGCTTCTCAGATTGAGGATTAGTTGCTTTTCTTCGTCATATATTATTGAAAATTGAATATCTTTGGGGTCTTTGAATTTATGACGTCACTGTGGGTCTGGAAAACTCTTATACCCCCTACGTATACAGTGCTACAACTAACTATTATTTTCATTATTGCTTAATTTACGGATATCGATTCATTGTTTAGTCTGTGAAAGGCAAAAAAAATCTGAGAAAAAATGTCCCAGAGTCCAAATGTCTTGTTTTGTTCAACCAAAAGTCCCAAAAACAAAGTTTATAGACATATAAAACACATAAAAACTGAAAAACTTCTCATTTTGAGAAGCTGGAACCAGAAGATTTTTTCACTCTTTGGTATCAAAACAGTTTATTACTTTTTTATTTTACTCTTGATTGACTTATCGATTTAGGGCTGCAACTAATGTATATTAAATTATTAATAATCAATGAATCATTAGGTGTATAACCTGTTGAAAAATAGTAAAAAATGTCCATCATAAATCTCCATGGCCCAGATTGACGTATTCAAATTGCTTGTTTTGTCAGATATTTAGATAAGATATATAATCTATTATAATAGAAGAATCTGAAAAATAAAAAAACTGCAAATATTCACAATCTCGAACAAAACAAGAAAAATGCTTTTAGAGATTATAAAATTAGTTATTTTATTATTTTTCTGTCAATCAACATAGTGGTTAATTGACTTAACTGTATCATCTCTAAATCGATGAGTTAGTTATTTGTTTCAGCTCTATAATATAAATCATTATATGAATAAAAACACAAATCATTTATTCCTGTGTCTTGGATCCTACTGACTCATTTTCTTTTCTCTGTGCAGGCAGCGGGTATGGGAGGACCTTTGTTGTTTTTCCCAGTACCATCACAGATGAACCAATAGACCTGACTGAATTTTATTCAGATGATGATGTTGCTGAATTCAATAATTCTACAAGTGTTCGGGCTCGTAATGTAACCTCTATCAGGAGGCAAGAAATCTCAGAGCAGGCGCTGCTGTTTCTCACAGGCTCTGTGTCCACTGTCCTCATACCGTCCTTCTACACGCTGGTCTGCCTCATCAGTGTGCCAATCAACATCTGTGCAGTGCTAGCCTTCGCTTGGAGCATCCGGCCCAAGAAACCAGCAGCGATCTATATGCTAAACCTGGCCTGCGCTGACTTGCTCTTTGCCTTGCTGCTCCCCTTCAAGATCTCCTACCACTTTGGCGGCAACAACTGGATATTCGGCCCAGTCATGTGCCGCGTGGTCACTGCAGCTTTTTACTGGAACATGTATTGCTCTGTTCTGCTCATAACTTGCATCAGTGTGGACCGGCTTCTTGCTGTAGTCTACCCCATTGACTCCCTGGCTTGGAGGAAGCCCCAGAACTCAGTCATAGCCTGTGTCACCATGTGGATATTATCCTTCGCTGGCTCAGTGCCCCTCGTGCTTTCCGACCAGACTTTTTACCTGAGAGAGTTGAACATCACCACCTGCCATGATGTCCAGCAACCACATGAGCTAATCTGGAATTACAAGATCTACTTCGTCACTCTCTGCTGCATCCTCTTCTTCCTGCCTCTGCTCATCACAGTGGTGTCCTACGCTCGGGTGATCTGGTCGCTGACCGTAGTCCCACGTGGGGTTCCAGGACGCTCACGCAGACGGACGAGAGCAGTGGTGATGGCTTTAACGGTGCTGGTGATGTTTGTGTTGTGTTTCATGCCCACAAACTGCCTACTGCTAGCGCATTACCTGCAATTCAACGAGGGAATGGAAGAGAGCCGAGAGGCCCCTGATGGCTCCTACGCGGTCTATCTGGTTTTCCTGTGTTTGGGTAGTCTGAACTGCCTTCTGGATCCCCTGGTCTACTACTTTGGATCATCCCAATGCCAGAGACAACTGTCCAAGGTGCTGAGGTGTCAGAAGGTTACAGAGGGCAGCAGCAGTCATTCATCATCTGGTTCATGCAGATCCAGTGCCAGAACTATTCTGAAATCCAGCCGCAGCGAAAGTTCAAAGACAAACACATCGACTACCAAAGTGGACTCTTTCCAAGCGAGCCTCAACAGCCAATACAAGAAACTACTGGTCTGATAGACTGTCACACTGAGCGAGAACGAATCAAAGTGACTCAGCTGACTTCACTGAAACAATAGAAATATTTTTATCATGAAGTTGAAGTAACAGCAAATAAAGAGCACAAAGCCTGTAGGGTCTAGCCTTTATGTTTTTCTGTCACGATTAGTATAAAGGGAGGATAGCTGAACCTATGATACCAACAGAAAGTGTTAAAAATGTAATTAATTGTTTAGACTGAGAAGTCTTGCTTTCATAGAACAAACTGTGAAATGACAGACATGCTCATTTGCGTGAATAATGAAGTTAAAAAAAATAGGGAAGGAAGTTTGAGATTAGATAAAAACAACTCAGCTGAACATTTGATACTATGAAATACTGTTATGTTTGCACTGTATATGTAAGAGCTTAAGAGTTTATAAGCTGCAAGTGAATATTGAAATGAATACAAGAACTTGGTATTTTGTCAATATTTTCCTGTATGTATGTATGTATGTGTGTATATATATATATGTATATTTACTGAAAAGCGTATTTTATTGCACTTATGTTTCACCTATGAAAAGCTTTCAGT
The DNA here is from genome assembly GCF_914725855.1 of Thunnus albacares. Taxonomy (NCBI): domain Eukaryota; kingdom Metazoa; phylum Chordata; class Actinopteri; order Scombriformes; family Scombridae; genus Thunnus; species Thunnus albacares. Next base: position 6,211,480 of record NC_058123.1, read on the forward strand.
TGTGTCTTACTTTGTAATTTCTTTAAATATACATCACTTTTAAAACAAAACAACCTTTTGTCTAAATATGTTTGAGTATCATTGTGATATTGAAAGACAACCAAGAAGCAACAGTTATGTGATCAGCAAACAGCCCTCCTTGGCATAGTTTGTTTTATGCTTCCCCCTGCTGGTGAGAAATATGCAGTACATCCTATATGTACACTCACTGAGCACTTTAGTAGGAACACCTGTGCAATTAAATGCAATCCAATACAACAGCTCTGACATAAATTCTACTTTTTTTTTTTTTTTTACGAGGCTTATACATTTTCAGTTTTTGTTGACATTATGAGAAAGATGATACTTCTACTTTTTGTTTATTATTGATGTCATAGTGGATGGTGGTGGTGTACTGAAGCGCATTATATTGAGAATTGCTGCAAATATTTTGCCCCCCTCATGTATGTTAATGTGGTGGACACTTTTTACTCCACCACATTTATTTCACAGCTAGAGCTTCTTTTCACATGAACACTAAAATGTAAAACCGACCCAACAATATATAGCCTTGTTAAAATTTGCTCCATTTTGAAAGCAATAAAATGCTGCTTACAGGTTACTGCATCAGTAATAATGTTTCTAATATTCATAAGTCAGGCTGGATTACCAATCTGGCAGAGCAGCAACTGACCAGACCCCCAGGTGGCCCCAAAAGCCCCGATGTTATTTGAGTCTTTGATTTGACTCAAATAATTTGATTTGATTAATTGCATATTTGTTTATAGAAATCTTCAAAGAAATTTGCACCACCGAATATCAACTCTGACAGGTCCTCCATCCTCTGTATTTCTCATTTATGCAGAAATACAGAAAATTCTAAGGAATTGTATTACGTGTACAAATTGAAGACATCCAACACCATTGTTACCCTCCCCAGGAGTGGTCGAACAACAAAAATCACACCAAGAGCAGGCGTGTAAAATACTGGGAGGCCACAAGGGACCCCAGGGTAAAGTCTAGGAAATTAAAGGCCTCTCTTGCAGTGGCTACAGTCAATGTTCACGAGTCCACCATCAGGAGAACATTGAACATTAATGGTGAGCATGGCAGAATTGCAAGGAAAAAAGCCACTTCTCTCCAAAATGAACATTGCTGCCATCTACGGTTTGCTCAAGACCATGGGTCCAAGGTGATTGGAAAAATATTCTGTGGATGGACGAGACCAAAATCAAACTTTTCTGCTTAAATGAGAAGCATTATGTTTGGTGATGAGCAACACTAAAAGCAAGGGTTCATATACTTTTGGCTCCCACACATATGTAAGATTGCATATTTTTCTTCAATAAATAAACAAAAAAGTTAATTTTTTTGTCTCATTTGTTTAATTGGGTTCACTTTATCTAGTTTTGGGACTTGTGTAAATATCTGATCATGTTTTAGGTCATATTTATGCAGAAATACAGAAAATTCTAAAGGATTCACAAACTTTCACGCAGTACTATATATGGATGTAGGAATGTAAGAAGGGGGAGATGTATTGATATAAAAAGAAAAGCCAAGAGAGACTCAGGGTATCTTTTTGGGCTTCCCTTTTGGGTTCGTCACTTGAGGTCCTTTTGCAAGTTTGCCTGTTTTGCATCTTTAAGTTTTTATTCACGCTTTTGTATTTTACTTTTTGAATTTTGCATTACTTATTTTTGAAAAAAAAAATCCAAATAAAACTGGTTTGTATTTTTGTACACTACAACCAAAGTTCCTGACTTGTGCTCATCTCTGAGGTCTTCTAGTATCTCCTTCCAGGTAAGAGGGCGCCCCCCTGGGATATGGCTGACATGAGATTTAAATTTACTTGGATTACAAATTTATAATGAAATTTGCTAAGGATGAACTTGCAATATTTATTAATTAATAGAATCTGAATGGTTTAGATTTAATAATTGAGATCAACCTGCTTCACATGTGATAGAGGTATAATTTCAGTACAGAATCAGGTTGACAGGTTTATTATAGATGTTTAACTGGCTAAACTGTTAGGGCCAGGGCATCGACATTGCCCTATAAAAACAGGCAATGCCCTCGACCGTCAGAGTGGGCCTCCTCCAGTGATGACCTATTAGAAGGCCATGTTGGAGTACTTTCAAACCTCCAACACCTATTTGCACCAATACACTTCGTTGCAACCCAGCTGTCAGGCATTCCTTACTAAATAGGCCCGTTTAGAGCTGTTCAATGACAGCTTGTGATTATAGAAGACAAGCTGAAATCTGGTTCCCTAAGCAAGGCTAGGATGGTCTCGCGTGTAGATTTTGGGAACCCGTTTGATACCTGTGTCAGAGGTAGAGGAAAGCCGTCTGCCGGTGCCTTATCCACATCAGGGGGTTTCGGTTGTCTGAAGGCAGAAATCATTACAATATATATATGAATATGTATAATATATAACAAAACTAGCACATATTCACATATAAGAAGCTGGTACCAGAGAATTTCTGGCATGTTTGATTAAAAAATGACTTAAACAATTAATCAATTATGAATATTACTGGCAATTAATTGTCAGTCATATCAGCAAATCAATTAATCAACTAATAATTTCAGCGCTAGAGTCCTACTCCCATATGTTCTGGGGGCCAAAAACAAACCTTTGCCCTGGGACCATGTCGGAGGTAATTCCGGCCATGTTCATACGGAGTATTTTTACGGCATTAATACTCATGTACTTTTAGTGAAGTAATAGTTTGAATGCATGACTTTCCACATAATGTTCCTGTAGTGCAGATGAAGAGAAATGCGTGTTCTAGTTATCAATGACGGAAGGAAGATGAACTCATGAGTGAGATTATTATCATATTACCGAAATCAACCTGAGCTGTGTCTCGGTTGGTTAGATGCGGTCAGCTGACTCAGTGACATCAACTAGTGTCCAAATCATCTATTTAAATAGGGGATGGCAGTTCAAACAGTGAAGCAGTAACACCATCGGACATTACATTACATATTATTTTAACCCGCTTTTGCAGCCATGACTTTAAAGACTCGATGGTCTCACCTGTTTCTCCTTTTGTGTTGCGTCCAGACTTGTCTTTGTCAGTCAGGTAAGATAAGACAAAGTAAGAAGATTGCTTTGTTTTTTTCTTTGTTTTTTGTGCTGTCATGAAAACATTCACCTCAAGTAGATTTAAAATCCAAAAAGACTTGGTCATAACCTAGTAGCCTATATGGCTGGACCGTGTATGTTGAATGTGTGAAATTATGGACAATTTGTTACAGAGATAGTCAGTGTCAGGGGCGCCGGATTCATTTCAGAAGTGCGGGGGGACCGCGGACGCGCACACGGTTCCATTCATACTTTTCTGGGGTCGCGGACACAGATATTGTATGTTCATGTATATGCTTTATTACAAACAATCCTACCGTATAAACCTGGAATCTGTGTGTAACAGCTGACCTCTTTATATACAGTCAATGGTGTAGATGGGTAGCAGAACACAGAACATTATTTACCGTTAGATCCTTGCCGATCCTGTTAATGAAGTTACTGCTGCTGTGCCAGGTGCGTGAATGCGCACATCACTAATGTATCGTTTCAGCCTCTGTGTGATGCTGCAGGTATTTAATAAAGTAAAAAGGAAAGAATCTGACGCACAGCCAACTGTGGGCAACAAACATCATTACTGATGTTTTTGCAACATTACATTATTCACTATTTAAACTCTACATTCATGCAATTAATTTGCAATAACTATTTTCATTCACAGTAGCATTTAGTGCCAATGCATGAAGTAGTGTGATGTTCGTAGAGTCCAGGGAAAACAAATTGATCTTCTATAATCTTAATTTATTTCTTGGAATCTTCCCAATTTATTTTGGTTCTATTTTAACCAGTTAATTAAAGTTCAGATCATGGGATAGACCCAGTGAGGGTACAGTACACAATGTTTCTGCTCATTATATTTAATTATATTGTTTTATTCTGTATTCATTCAAATGTAATAGTCACAAGGAAAAAACCTACATTGTGCTTTTTTATTTGGCATGAACCACATCTCCTGTCCTGTACTTCTTACACCTCTGCTGATATCGCTACAAAGCTAGTCAGTTTAGATGGAAATGGATACTTTAATAAAACAAAACAAGGAACCTACAAAGTCCCTGTTTGTAATGTGTGTATATTTATGTTATTCTGCATAGTAGTAGTATACACTCCTTTATTACATGTGTGTAAATCTCTTTTGTTATTCCAGGTACACCTCCACCATTTCCACCAAGTGAGTGACTGAAAATAAATTCTCTTTATATATAACATTCAGTTGTAATTCTAATGTTTACAATGTCTACTTCTACCATCAGCTGTGCTTTACCATGTACTATACCTTCACCTCAGCCTCCCTTTACCTCAAGCTCACTCTTGACTGTCTGATCTATTCATGTTTGTAGCAGCACCAAAGCCAACATCTTATCCAAATTTACATGAAATGATCAGAAAATTCAAATGAAAATGATGTACTCTTTGCACATAAAGTGGCATAAGTTTATTTTCTCAATTTCACTAATCTGGATACCCAAGTTCTGGGAAATTGTAAAAGTACTTACACCAAATAAATTAAAAAAAAAAAAAAAAAAGTCTAACTCCACCAACTGCACATGAATAAAGTATAAGAGGAAAAAAACACTACATGATAAACAGATCAGAACTATATTGAATTATTGCCATAGTATACGCTAACATGTGGTATTCACATCTGCCTTTTAGGGTATATATATATAGTTATTTTATACAAGAAACATGTAATGTGCAATTTTGTATGAAAAGAAAATGTTTTGTAAACAGCATGAAACTCAAACCTTTCCCACCACAATCAACCTCTTGCCAAATATTATTCACTATTTAAGCCCTACATTTACACAACTAATTTGCAATAACTATTTTCATTCACTTGTAAGATTCAGTGCCAATGCATGAAGTAGTGTGATGTTCATATAGTGCAAAGAAAAGAAACTGATCTCTTTTTATCTTAATTTATTTCTTGGAATTTTCCCAATTTCTTTCTGTCCTTCTTTAACCAGTTAATTAAAGTTCAAATTATGGGATGATCCCAGTAAGGATACAGTACATAATGTTTCTGCTCATTATATTTAATTATATTGCTTTATTTTGTATTTATTCCTGTACTCCTGTACCTCTTACACCTCTGCTGATATCGCTGCAATGTTACAGCCAGTTTAGATGGAAATGGATGCTTCAATAAAACAAAACAAAGAACCTGCAAAGTCCCTGTTTGTAATGTGTGTATATTTATGTAATTCTACATAGCAGTAGTATACACTCCTTTATTACCTGTGTGTAAATTTCTTTGTCTTTTGTTATTCTAGATCAAGGTCCAGGAGACGGTCATCCACGTGAGTGACTAAAAATAAATTCTACTAATATATAACATTCAGCTGTAATTCTAATGTTTACAATGTCTACTTCTATCATCAGCTGTGCTTTACCATGTACAATACTTTAACCTCAGCCTCTCTTTACCTCAAACTCATTTTTCACTATCTGATCTATTCATGTTTGTAGCAGCACCAAAGTCAACATCTTATTCAAAATTTACATGAAATGATCAGAAAGTTCAATAGAAATGATGTACTCTTTGCACAAAAAGTGACATAAGTTTATTTTCTCAATTTCACCAATCTGGATACCCAAGTTCTGGGAAATTGCAGTAGTTTCACCACCAAAAAGAAAATAAAAAAAGAAATATGTCTAACTTCACCAACTACACACAAATAAACTATAGGAGGAAAAAAATACTACATGATAATCAGGTTAGAACTATTTTGAATTATTGCCATATACACTAGCATGTGGTATCCATGTATGGCTTTTAGGGTGTATATATATAGTTATTTACGTACGAAACATATAATATGAAATTTTGTTGAAATTTTTCCACCTGCCAGGTACAATGAACAGTTCTCAAGTTATGCGAAGGACAATCCTACATACATGCATACAGGCATAGTCAGTGGTAGTGTCTGTAATGTGCATTCCTGGATATTAAATGTTCATTTGCAATTTTCTGTAGTGGTCCCAGTAATATTTGCTGGTAAAGTGTGCTGACGTAGCATATCACATGACATGGTTACGGTACGTTTGAGTCAAAAAGGGTATAAATGCAGTTGCAAGAACAATACTTTCCACTCATATCTTGGGATGTTTCATATGTTTCACTCTGCAGATTCTCGTTTCTCACTCTGCATTGAAATTTTTGTCAGAGTGATTATTATTTGGGGCGCTTTAACTACATGTTCAACCTCTGTCATGACTCTATGTGCCTTTTTTCTGCCTCTTTCCCAGTCGATGATCATGGAGGCTGCACTGGAAATTATGAATGAAAATTTTGACAGCGTTTTGTGTGCAAATTCAGGAAGCTCATCTCTGCCCAGTTACCACAATTGCAGTCAAATCAAGCGCACCTGCAATGCAGTCACCCCATAGAAATCTGATATAACAGCTCCATGAGTCGCATGTTTTACCCTCAAGACTCGTATTTAACTGCTGTTGTTCATAGTTTGTGATGTGAAAACATCAGAGAAATAAAAAGTTTGCGTCCTGGTATTAGTTCAGTTATAAAATCCAAACACACCACAGAGGAAACACAGTCAGTCTGCGCCTCGCTGCTGTTCTCTGTTTCCATCATCTCACGCTGATTCATTTTAAAAGAGCAACGGCCAATGGTGAAACTTCATCACTCTGCCGGCCAACCAGTGGTGAAACTTCATTACTCAGGCACTCACTCACTTACAGATAACTGCGGTTATACGGCTGGTCTGTGGCTCATCCAGCCAAAAAGTACTTCTACATTAACATACGTTGAATATAGGCCCTGTTTGTTTGATGTTTTGGTCTTGATTGCCTTTATAGGCTGGATAAGAATTACTTTGATCAAAATATAAAACAAAGTTATATGTAAAATGGATGTTGTTGTAATGCTGCTGACTCAAGCTCAGAGGACTATTATTACAAGTAGGAAACAGATCAAAATGTTCACAGCTGATCGGAACAGAGTGCAACTCACATTTGAGTTTCAGATGTAGTCAAATTATAGTTTGTTCCTTCATGTAAACCTGCATACTTCTGCTTTTCACATGTTTTCATATTATCACTTCACAACAGGTGGAGGCATCCCTGATATAAAGAGCCCAGATGGGGTAGAAGTCAGACGTCAAGACAAAGAATACCTGAGCAGTCATCTTACAACTATCTTCCTCCCAATCATCTACATCATTGTGTTTGCTGTGGGGCTGCCCACCAACGCCATGGCAATATGGGTATTCCTCTTCAGGACCAAGAAAAAGCACCCGTCGTCGATCTACATGGCAAACCTGGCTCTGGCTGATTTGCTCTTTGTCATCTGGGTCCCCCTGAAGATATCATACCACTTCAACGGGAACAACTGGATCTACGGAGAAGGGCTGTGCAAAGTGCTGGTGGCGTTTTTCTACAGCAAAATGTACTGCTCCATCGCCTTTATCACCTGCATAAGTGTCCAGCGTTATTGGGCGGTGGTCCACCCACTGTCCGCGCAGCAGAGGGACAACCGCATACCCGTTGCCGTCTCCGTCACAATCTGGGTGGTGGCCTGGCTTATCACCATCCCTCTCTACCTGTATGACCAACAGGTCAGAATAACAAACTTCAATCCAAAAATCCTTACCTGCCATGATGTCACCTTGGAAAGTCAGGTGAAAATAGCAGCTGGCTACTTCCTGACAATGGGAACTCTGGGATTTGTTGTTCCCACTATTGTGTGCATCATATCCTACATCCTCATGCTCAAAGCTCTCAGGAACAGCATGACAGATGCTGCCATCACCAAGAAGCGACGGAAGGCTGTGGTCTTGATGATCACGGCGTTGGTTATGTTTTTAGTGTGCCTCACCCCCAGTAACATCATGCTGCTGGTACACTATATCCTCCTGTTGGGCGAGGCCAACAAACACCTGTACAGATTTTACATCGCCACCCTGTGCCTGGCTAGTCTCAACAGCTGCATCGACCCTTTTGTTTACTACTTTATCTCCAAGAATTTCAGGGATCATGTGAAGAACACGTTCCTCTGCAGGAGTGAGAGAACAGTGAAGAGGATGAAGGTTTACACTTAATTTACAGGTCTCTTTATTTGTATATTAAAATAAAATAAAGTGTTACCTTTCTTTTCTTATTCTACTGTGACGTCTTCCACCTCAGGTTTGGTTCAGTACATGTAAGGAAATTTAGGAGTCATCTTTGGCAATGACCTCCTGTTTCAGAGCTTTGAGCTGTCTAAATGACTGCTTATATTGTTTTAATACATTTAATTGTCTTTATATCTTTTACGACAAACTTGTTTTATGCACTTTGCTTGATGCAGTTTGCTTGATTTCAGCAGGATATGAATGATTGCCTTTATTTAGTTTTAATGGGTCTAATCTTTTATTCCATGTTGTAATTTGATGAATTTTCTGTCAGTGTTTGATGTGCCAGAATTGAGACCCAAACCTAAAATGGGCAAAATTTAGCAGGTTTTATAATGTAGGATAAAAGTTTGTGTGTGTTGTTTAAAGTAATAATTTTTGCTTGTATATCTACATTTTAGTTTGTCAATAAAAGTAATTGTCTAACTAGCTGTTTCCTGACTCTGTGGACTGGTCGACATGGGAAAGGTCAATCCAGGTACTTCTCATTTTCAAAATAATCCTGATATTTTAACCTTTGTTCACAATCCAGGGTTGTGTTCATCTAAAATTCCTCTCAATGACAAAATTTCATCCCAATTATTTATTCTGTGTGTAGAAGATTTTTCATACCTCCCAGGGCCTGGCATAATGTCAGAAATGTCTCTTTCTTTGTCCAACTGTAAAAATACCAACTAATTTGTTGCCATTTTGTGAAAACACACATCATCCACCCGTCTTTGTTTTTTCTTCTTTTCTTTTGAAATGGCATTTTAACACCGTAATTGTTCACTTCAGTTAATGATTGTCACTCAGTTCTTGTTCACTCCTCTTCTGTTACACTGCTGCACAGAATACTACGGGAGGTGAAGGTAAACTTTTATGGAACTTTATTTATCACTGTTCTCAGTTTACACACAACATGTTAGCATATGCAACCAATAATACAATTGACTTTTCCCAAAAAAAAACTCCTCTTCTTTTTAACCCTCTCCACAATTTCCCTACTATGGCAAGTAACCTAGGTCACTAAAAACATGCCACTCAATATTATTTCCCATTTACTGCCTTACATCATGTTGAAGAACTTTGTGTTTGGTCATCTAACTGGTCATCAAGTCAATATGACCAAATAATGATTTCTTTGTTCAGGTGGGATCTGTCACTGTAGATTTCACAAAGCACGTAATAAAAGGTAACTGCAGTTTTCAACATATTAAACATGCAGTTGGAGTTTGTGCTTCCTGTTTGGGACTTGGCAAAAGAAAATAAAACTTTCTCCAAAGTAAAACTAATCTTTACAAATTGAACCAGTTTTTATATATTTTATTCTTTTATAAGCTTGTCTTGTGTTTAGACTCAACCCAAAGTCACAACTGCTTGTCCAGAATGCAGCAGTTCAGATTATTAGAGGAGTCGAAAGACGTGGTCACATCACGCAGTTGCATATTTACCTTAGTTACTAGATTGCTTCAGAGCTGTTATTTAAGATTTAACTGATCATCTTACGTGATAAGGTCGATTTTGAAGTCAACAGGAAATTAGAGGGATTGACATGAACTTGACCTTCGCTGTAATGTCACGTATCAATAGTTGCACAACAAGATAAAGTGGACGTGGCAAACTTTGTACAAACCAGAGACATTTAGTCTGATGAAGTGCATTTGTCCACTCAATTTATGTTAATCCAATTAATCTAATGAATCCAGAATATTGAGTTTTCTTTTTTTTGTTGTTTGTTTGTTTCTTTTATATTTTTGGGTTTTTTCTTTTTACATATATTGCGCCATACTAAGCATGTTCTGTAATGAAATGTTGAAAGTAGAGCTGAAACAATAGCTCAATTAATTGATAAGTCAATCAACAGAAAATTATCAGGTAGCTATTTTGATAATCAATTGTTGCAGTCATTTTTAAGTATAAACGCCAGTACTTTGATGGTTTCAGCTTCTCAAATGTTAAAATTAACCATTTGCAGGAAATTTTGATGGGTGTTTTTCACAATTTTCTGATGTATAAAAAAAATAAACATTGATCAATTGAGAAAATAATCGGCATATTAATAAATAAAGTGAGATATTCAATTCCAGCATCACATTACATCATCAACATCAACACATTAAGTGGCAGGAGATTTGGAAATTTGATTCATGACCTCAGTATTTATAAAATCCAACAAAGAACATCGGTCATGAACGAGAAATAAATTTTGACCTGATGATGTCACTACATGAAAGGCTAGGGGAAGGGTTCAAAAAAGTTATTAAATTTCATCCTTGGCGTAACAGCTACCAAATTTCATTGCAATCCATCCAATAGCTGTTGAGACGCTTTATAAGCTGCAAGAGAATATGCAAATAAATACAAGGACTTACTATTTTGTTAATGTTTTGTATTTCCTGTATACATATATACACACCCCAGGTGTCACCTTTTCTTGGCCTTGTGATTTATCTGTCTGCTCTCTCTGCTGGTCCTCCAGCTGTTGGTCAAACATTTTATTCAGCTGGGGTTGTTGTTGTTGTTTTGACGATTGTTTTGTTTTGCTTTGGTTGCGGTGATCCTGATGGGACATCTTAAGGGAGGGGAAGGGGTGGGTGTCACATTTTGTTTGGCCTTGTGATTTACCTGTCTGCTCCCTCTAGAGGTGCTCATGAGGGCAGCTTGCAACAGCTGAGGGCCCACAGGGTTCCCAGGTTATTTAAGTCCAGGCTGCAGCACAGCCCAGTCTCACATTCTTCTCTGACTGCTTACGGCTGCTACTGGTTGCGGCTCTCTGTTCTCCCCTTCAGCTACTTGGTTTGGTTTAGTTCTGTTTCTGTAGTTTGGTCATTTTATGTTCTTGCACCTTAAAACACTCACACACACATTTTACACTCATGCACATCATACACCACTGAATACTGATTTCCACACTCCATATTGTGAATTTTTCATTTTGTTTAATTTTGTCTAATTTGTGTTAATTAACTTATTCTCTATTAAAACTAAGCATGGTGTGTGTTCTATTTTGGTGCGGCAAATGAGCCGGGTCATAACAATATATATATTTACTGAAAAAATTATTTTATTGCACATATGTTTCACAGTGAAAAGCTTTCTGTCATTCCTTGCTTTGTACTTTCTTTAAATATACATCACTTCTAAAACAAAACAACCTTTTGTCTAAATATGTTTGAGTATCATTGTGATAGTGAAAGACAACCAAGAAGCAACAGTTATGTGATCAGCAAACATCCCTCCTTGGTATAGTTTGTTTAATGCTTCCCCCTGCTGGTGAGAAATGTGCAGTACATCCTATATGTACACTAACTGAGCACTTTATTAGGAACACCTGTGCAATTAAATGCAATCCAATACAACAACTCTGACATAAATTCTACTTTTTTTACAAGGCTTATACGTTTTCAGTTTTTGTTGACATTATGAGAAAGGTGATAATTCTACTTTGTGTTTATTATTGAGGTCGTAGTTGGTGGATGGTAGTGGTGTACTGGAGAGCATTATATTGAAAATTGTTGGAAATAATTTGCCCCCTCATGTATGTTAATAGAGTGGAAACTTTTTACTCCACTACATTTATTTCACGGCTAGAGCTTCTTTTCACATAAAGACTAAAATGTAAAACCAAGCCAAGAGTATATAACCTTGTTAAGATTAGCTCCACTTTGACAGCAATAAATTGCGGTTTAAAGGTTACTGCATCAGTAATAATGTTGCTAATATTCACAAGTAAGGCTGGATTACCAACCAGGCAGAGCAGCAACTGACCAGACCCCCAGTCTTTGGCAATGACCCCCTCTTTCAGAGCTTTGAGCTGTCTAAATTACTGCTTATATTGTTTTAATACGTCTAATTCTCTTTATATCTTTTACGACACATTTGTTTTATGCAGTTTGCTTGATTTCAGCAGAATATGAATGATTGCCTTTGTGTAGTTTTAATGGGTCTAATCTTTTATTCCATGTTGTAATTTGATGAATTTTCTGTCAGTGTTTGATGTGCCAGAATTGAGACCCAAACCTAAAATGGGCAAAATTTAGCAGGTTTTATACTGTAGGATAAAAGTTTGTCTGTGTTTTTTAAAGTAATAATTTTTGCTTGTATATCTACATTTTAGTTTGTCAATAAAAGTAATTGTCTAACTAGCGGTTTCCTGACTCTGTGGATGGGTCAGCATGGGAAAGGTCAATCCAGGTACTTCTCATTTTCAAAATAATCCTGATATTTTAACCTTTGTTCACAATCCAGGGTTGTGTTCATCTAAAATTCCTGTCAAAGACAAAATGAAATGGCATTTTAACACCGTAATTGTTCACTTCAGTTAATGATTGTCACTCAGCTCTTGTTCACTCCTCCTCTGTTACACTGCTGCACAGAATACTACGGGAGGTGAAGGTAAACTTTTATGGAACTTTATTTATCACTGTCCTCAGTTTACACACAACATGTTAGCATATGCAACCAATAATACAATTGACTTTTCCCAAAAAAAAACTCTTCTTCTCCTCTTCTTTTTAACCCTCTCCACAATTTCCCTACTATGGCAAGTAACCTAGGTCACTAAAAACATGCCACTCAATATTATTTCCCATTAACTGCCTTACATCATGTTGAAGAACTTTGTGTTTGGTCATCTAACTGGTCATCAAGTCAATATGACCAAATAATGATTTCTTTATTCAGGTGGGATCTGTCACTGTAGATTTCACAAAGCACATAATAAAAGGTAACTGCAGTTTTCAACATATTAAACATGCAGTTGGGGTTTGTGCTTCCTGTTTGGGACTTGACAAAAGAAAATAAAACTTTCTCCAAAGTAAAAATAATCTTTACAAATTGAACCAGTTTTTATATATTTTATTCTTTTATAAGCTTGTCTTGTGTTTAGACTCAACCCAAAGTCACAACTGCTTGTCCAGAATGCAGCAGTTCAGATTATTAGAGGAGTCGAAAGACGTGGTCACATCACGCAGTTGCATATTTACCTTAGTTACTAGATTGCTTCAGAGCTGTTATTTAAGATTTAACTGATCATCTTACGTGATAAGGTCGATTTTGAAGTCAACAGGAAATTAGAGGGATTGACATGAACTTGACCTTCGCTGTAATGTCATGTATCAATAGTTGCACAAAAACACAAAACTGCTGGTTGCGGCTCTCTGTTCTCCCCTTCAGCTACTTGGTTTGGTTTAGTTCTGTTTCCGTAGTTTGGTTATGTTTTATGTTCTTGCACCTTAAAACACTCACACACACATTTTACACTCATGCACATCATACACCACTGACTACTGATTTCCACACTCCATATTGTGAATTTTTCATTTTGTTTAATTTTGTCTAATTTGGTTAATTATTCTCTATTAAAACTAAGCATGGTGTGTGTTCTATTTTGGTGCGGCCAATGAGCCGGGTCATAACAATATATATATTTACTGAAAAAATTACTTTATTGCACATATGTTTCACAGTGAAAAGCTTTCTGTCATTCTTTGCTTTGTACTTTCTTTAAATATACATCACTTCTAAAACAAAACAACCTTTTGTCTAAATATGTTTGAGTATCATTGTGAGAGTGAAAGACAACCAAGAAGCAACACTTATGTGATCAGCAAACATCCCTCCTTGGTATAGTTTGTTTAATGCTTCCCCCTGCTGGTGAGAAATGTGCAGTACATCCGATATGTACACTAACTGAGCACTTTATTAGGAACACCTGTGCAATTAAATGCAATCCAATACAACAGCTCTGACATAAATTCTACTTTTTTACGAGGCTTTTACGTTTTCAGTTTTTGTTGACATTATGAGAAAGGTGATAATTCTACTTTGTGTTTATTATTGAGGTCGTAGTTGGTGGATGGTAGTGGTGTACTGGAGAGCATTATATTGAAAATTGTTGGAAATATTTTGTCCCCCTCATGTATGTTAATAGGGTGGAAACTTTTTACTCCACTACATTTATTTCATGGCTAGAGCTTATTTTCACATAAAGACTAAAATGTAAAGCCAAGCCAAGAGTATATAACCTTGTTAAGATTAGCTCCACTTTGACAGCAATAAAATGCTGCTTAAAGGTTACTGCATCAGTAATAATGTTGCTAATATTCACAAGTAAGGCTGGATTACCAACCAGGCAGAGCAGCAACTGACCAGACCCCCAGTCTTTGGCAATGACCTCCTGTTTCAGAGCTTTGAGCTGTCTAAATTACTGCTTATATTGTTTTAATACATCTAATTATCTTTACATCTTTTACGACACATTTGTTTTATGCACTTTGCTTGATGCAGTTTGCTTGATTTCAGCAGGATATGAATGATTGCCTTTGTGTAGTTTTAATGGGTCTAATCTTTTATTCCATGTTGTAATTTGATGAATTTTCTGTCAGTGTTTGATGTGCCAGAATTGAGACCCAAACCTAAGATGGACAAAATTCAGCAGGTTTTATAATGTAGGATAAAAGTTTGTCTGTGTTTTTTAAAGAAATAATTTTTGCTTGCATATCTACATTTTAGTTTGAAATACATACAAATACATTTAAAATACATACCCCTCAATATTATTTCTCATTTACTGCCTTAGAGCATGTTGAAGAACTTTGTGTTTGGTCATCTAACTGGTCATCAAGTCAATATGACCAAATAATGATTTCTTTGTTCAGGTGGGATCTGTCACTGTAGATTTCACAAAGCACGTAATAAAAGGCAACTGCAGTTTTCAACATATTAAACATACAGTTGGAGTTGGTGCTTCCTGTTTGGGACTTGACAAAAGTAAGAAAAATAAAACTTTCTCCAAAGTAAAGATAATCTTTACAAATTGAACCAGTTTTTTATATATTTTATACTTTTAGAAGCTTGTCTTGTGTTTAGACTCAACCCAAAGTCACATCTCCAGCTTGTCCAGAATGCAGCAGTTCAGATTATTAGAGGAGTAGAAAGACGTGGTCACATCACTCAGTTGCATATTTACCTTAGTTACTAGATTGCTTCAGAGCTGTTTTTTAAGATTTAACTGATCATCTTACATGATGAGGACAGTTTTGAAGTCACCAGGAAGTTATAGGGTGCTTTTACTCACGTTTGTTGCAACATCAGGTAATATCATGTATCAGTTGGCGCACAATAAGATAAAGAGGACGTGGCAAACTTTGTACAGACTACAGACATATAGACTGATGAAGTGCATTTGTCCACTCAATTTATATTAATCCATTGAATCTAATTAATCCGGAATATTGAGTTGTTGATTTTTTTGTTTGTTTGTTTGTTTTTAGATTTTTGGGTGTGTGTGTTTTTTTAAGGTGTATTATATATATTTATCTGACCAAGACTCAAAAACTCAAATACATAAGAAATATATATAATATATCAGAAAAATAGCAAATATTCACATATGAGAAGCTGGTAACAGATAATTAATACTTATGTACTTTTAATGAAGCAATAGTTTGAATGCATGGCTTTTGCTTGTAATAGAGTATTTTACGCTGTGTTACTGTCACTTCTAAAATTCAATGCATAATCTAAATAGAAGGACAATAACCACCAAAGTCCATAAATGAAACCTGCAGACCTAAAAAAAAAAAAAAAAGTCACACACGCTGGTCATTTAAACATAAAATAATATCTTCTGACAATATATAAGTTATTCTTTGATATTATATCAGTGGAGGCGTAGAAATATAATTGATAAGCGGGTTTTGAATGTTTCCACATAATGTTCCTGTAGTGCAGATGAAGAGAAATGCGTGTTCTAGTTATCAATGACGGAAGGAAGATGAACTCATGAGTGAGATTATTATCATATTACCGAAATCAACCCGAGCTGTGTCTCGGTTGGTTAGATGCGGTCAGCTGACTCAGTCACATCAACTAGTGTCCAAATCATCTATTTGAAGAGGGAATGGCACTTCAAACAGTGAAGCAGTAACACCATCGGACATTACATTACATTTTATTTTAACACGCTCTTGCAGCCATGACTTTAAAGACTCGATGGTCTCACCTGTTTCTCCTTTTGTGTTGCGTCCAGACTTGTCTTTGTCAGTCAGGTAAGATATTGCTTTGTTTTTTTCCATCACTAATGTTTTATGCTGTCATGAAAACATTCAGCTCAGGTAGATTTAAAATCCAAAAAGACTTGGCCATAACCTAGTAGCCTATATGGCTGGACCGTGTATGGTGAATGTGTGAAATTGTGGACAATTTGTTACAGAGATAGTCAGTGTCAGGGGCGCCGGATTCATTTCAGAAATGCGGGGTGATCACGGACGCACACACGGTTCCATTAATATATTTTCTGGGGTCACGGACACAGATATTGTATGTTCATGTATATGCTTTATTACAAACAATCCTACCGTATAAACCTGGAATCTGTGTGTAACAGCTGACCTCTTTATATACAGTTAATGGTGTAGATGGGTAGCAGAACACAGAACATTATTTACCGTTATATCCTTGCCGATCCTGTTAATGAAGTTACTGCTGCTGTGCCAGGTGCGTGAATGCGCACATCACTAATGTATCGTTTCAGCTTCTGTGTGATGCTGCAGGTATTTAATAAAGTAAAAAGGAAAGAATCTGACGCACAGCCAACTGTGGGCAACAAACATCATTACTGATGTTTTTGCAACATCCCGGATTACATTCAGTGACACATGAACGACATTAATGTACAATTCAGTCTCATTAATAGCTGTATAAAAACCATTCTGACGGACATTTCAGTAGATTATGTTTTAGATGCGAAATACTATAGAAGTAAAAGAAGCAAAATACATGAAAATTGATTTGTGATGTTGAAGAGCTCTGTGTGCGTGCCTCTGTTGACTAAAGACACACAAAATGTGTCTCTTACTCTTTCTGTAATTTTCATTATAAAACAATCTCTGTGCTGATATGTGAAGAAAAGCGAAACCGCTCCGCTCATTGTAAAAATAACTTTGTCTGTAATACGTTCACGACCTGTATGCGTCTTGTTGTTATATATTAATATATATGTAGTTATATTGCTTTATTCTGTGTTCATTCAAATGTAAAAATAGAGGGTGAAAAACCCCAACAGTATGCTTGTTTATTTGCCTCGAACCACATCCCTTGTCCTGTGCCTCTTACACCTCCGCTCATATCGCTGCGAAGTTATTCTGCATAGTAGTAGTATAGCTCCCTTTATATGTGTAGATCTCTTTATCTTTTGTTATTCCAGGTCAAGGTCCACCAGATCTACTAAGTGAGTGACCGCAAATAAATTCTCCTAATATATAACATTCAGTTGTAATTCTAATGTTTACAATGTTTACTTCTACCATCAGCTGTACTTTACCATGTACTATACCTTCACCTCAGCCTCCCTTTACCTCAAGCTCACTTTTCACTGTCTGTCAGCATGGAACTAAAACCTCTCCCACCACAATAAACCTCTTGCCAACTATTATTCACTATTTAAGCTCTACATTTATGCAATTAATTTGCAATAACTATTTTCATTCACAGTAGCATTTAGTGCCAATGCATGAAGTAGTGTGATGTTCGTAGAGTCCAGGGAAAACAAATTGATCTTCTATAATCTTAATTTATTTCTTGGAATCTTCCCAATTTATTTTGGTTCTATTTTAACCAGTTAATTAAAGTTCAGATCATGGGATAGACCCAGTGAGGGTACAGTACACAATGTTTCTGCTCATTATATTTAATTATATTGTTTTATTCTGTATTCATTCAAATTTAATAGTCGCAAGGAAAAAACCTACATTGTGCTTTTTTATTTGGCATGAACCACATCTCCTGTCCTGTACTTCTTACACCTCTGCTGATATTGCTACAAAGCTAGTCACTTTAGATGGAAATGGATACTTTAATAAAACAAAACAAGGAACCTACAAAATCCCTGTTTGTAATGTCTGTATATTTATGTTATTCTGCATAGTAGTAGTATACACTCCTTTATTACATGTGTGTAAATCTCTTTCTCTTTTGTTATTCCAGGTGAATATGAACCAGGTGAGTGACTGCAAATAAATTCTCCTAATATATAACATTCAGTTGTAATTCTGATGTTTACAATGTCTACTTCTACCATCAGCTGTGCTTTACCATGTACTATTCCTTCACCTCAGCCTCTCTTTACCTCAAACTCACTTTTGACTGTCTGATCTATTCATTTTTGTAGCAGCACCAAAGTCAACATCTTATTCAAAATTAGATGAAATGAACACATAATTTAAATGGAAATTTTATACTCTTTGCACAAAAAATGGCATGAATGTGTTTTCTCAATTTCACTAACTTGGATACCAAAGTTTTGGGAATTTGCAGTAGTGTCACCACCAAAAAGAAAAGAAAAAAAGAAATATCTTTAACTCCACCAACTTCACACAAATAAAGTATAGGAGGAAAAAAATACTACATGATAAACAGATCAGAACTATATTGAATTATTGCCATAGTATACACTAACATGTGGTATTCACATCTGCCTTTTAGGGTGTATATATATATATAGTTATTTGTGTATGAAAAAAATAATGTGCAGTTTTGTTTGAAAAGAAAATGTTTTCTAAGCAGAATGAAACTCAAACCTCTCCCACCACAATCAACCTCTTGCCAACTATTATTCACTATTTAAGCCCTACATTTATGCAACTAATTTGCAATGACTATTTTCATTCACTTGTAACATTCAGTGCCAATGCATGAAGTAGTGTGATGTTTATATAGTGCAAAGAAAAGAAACTGATCTTTTATAATCTTAATTTATTTCTTGGAATTTTCCCAATTTATTTTTGTCCTACTTTAACCAGTTAATTAAAGTTCAAATTATGGGATGATACTCATTATATTTAGTTACATTGCTTTATTCTGTATTGATTCAAATGGAAAAATAGAGGGAAAAAAACATACATTATGCTTGTTCATTTGGCGCGAACCACATCCTCTGTCCTGTACCTCTTACACCTCTGCTGATATTGCCACAAAGCTACAGCCAGTTTAGATGGAAATGGATGCTTTAATAAAACAAAACAAAGAACCTACTGAATCTCTGTTTGTAATGTGTGTATATACATGTTATTCTGCATTGTAGTAGTATATATCCCTTTATTACATGTGTGTAAAGTTCTTTGTCTTTTGTTATTCCAGGTCGACCTCCATTAATTACACCAGGTGAGTGACTGACAATAAATTCTCCTAATATATAACATTCAGTTGTTATTCTATTTTTATTCTATTATTCTATCTATTATTATTGGTATTCACGGATGGCTTTTAGGATGCATATATAGAGTTATTTTTATATGAAAAATGTGAAGTTCAATTTTGTTTAAAAAAAAAAAGTTTGCTAAGTAGTATGAAACTCAAACTTCTCCCACCACAATCAGCCTCTTGCCAAATATTATTCATTATTTAAGCCCTACATTTATGCAACTAATTTGCATTAATGTAGGGCTTCTTTGAATTTTCCTAATTTCTTTCTGTCCTATTTTAACCAGTTAATTTAAGTTCAAATTATGGGATGATCCCAGTGAGGCTACAGTACATAATGTTTCTGCTCATTATATTTAGTTACATTACTTTATTCTGTATTGATTCAAATGGAAAAATAGAGGGAAAAAAACATACATTATGCTTGTTTATTTGGCGCGAACCACATCCTCTGTCCTGTACCTCCCACACCTCTGCTGATATTGCCACAAAGCTACAGCCAGTTCAGATGAAAATGGATACTTTAACAAAAAAAAAAAAACCTATAAAATCCCTGTGTGTACATTTATGTAATTCTACACAGTAGCAGTATGCACTTTATTACATGTGTGTAAATCTCTTTGTCATTTGTTATTCCAGGTCCACCACGTGAACCATGTGAGTGACTGAAAATAAATTCTCCTTATATATAACATTCAGTAATAATTCTGATGTTTACAATGTCTACTTCTACCATCAGCTGCCACCAAAGTCAATATCTTATTCAAAATTAGATGAAACGAACATCTTTTTTAATCTTAATTCATTTCTTGGAAGTTTCCCAATTTCTCTCTGTCTTATTTTAACCAGTTAATTAAAGTTCATATGATGGGATGGTCCCAGTGAGGGTACAGTAGCTACATAATGTTTACTTTCTATGTAGTTATATTAGTTATATATATTTAGTAATATTGCTTCATTCTATATCCATTCATGACAATGAAACATGTTCATGTTTTTTGCTTCATGTCTAATTTGTCTAAAGTGCCTGTAAAGCAAGTTATGCACAAAGTCAGATTTCTGATTTTTTTGAAATGATGTGGTGTTTTGCTCTGTTCATCCTCTTTCCAGCCTCTTTGTCAAGATATACTGTAGGAAAGAATTAACAATACAATTAACAATAGCAATAGAATTAGAGTAGAATTATTAACAAAAGAATATCTCATTGCATCTTCCCTGTGCTGGGCCAAAAAAAGTCTCGATCAGTATTTCTTATCATGTTGATGTGTTTTGAATATTTAGTTTGGATGATGTGAATTATGAAGTTCAAGGATCACAGGATTTAGTTGTAATGATGTCTACATGTGCTTTTCTTTTGGCAATCCCTCAATCAAACAAAGGTAGTGCGGAGAATTTAAACCCAAAATCTATTTTCAAGTTAGTATTTTGAATAGTCACATTTCATAAGAGCTGATATTAGCAGCTTTCTCCTTCACAGGAACAAGTAGGTTACTGGTAGTGATAGTAAGGAGGCAGTTTGAGCATGATATTGTCTGGAAGGGATTATTTGGTGCTTCTGGTTTTATGGAATGAAATGTGAGATTATTATATAGTTTTCACAAGCAGGCCAAAAGAACTTTTCATTAAAGTTGAATAGGTCACAATTTTACCATTGTTGGTAAATTGAGACTTCATTTGCTCTGTCTAGTGTAATATGTACACTTCTGGCAGTCTGAAATGTACTTTATAAAACATCTAACCTACTTATGCTATTTGTGCATCTTGTTTGTACATTCATCAATATAACGAGCTTCTGATACTGCTGTGTGTTTTTCCGTTCGTTGACTCGACGGGTGGAAGAAGCAAATCAACATTGTTTATGGGGTATTTTTATATATTTCTCAAGAACCACTCATTCAAACAACTTCACACATCGACATTGCACTTCCTTGATTCCCAGCAATAGACCTGCCAGGTACGAAGTAGATCGAATGAACAGTTCTCAAGCTATAGGCTGGATGAGAATTACTTTGATCAAAATATATGATAAAGTTATATGTAAAATGGATGTTGTTGTAATGCTGCTGACTCAAGCTCAGAGAACTATTATTACAAGTAGGAAACAGATCAAAATGCTCACAGCTGAAAGGAACAGAGTGCAACTCACATTTGAGTTTCAGATGTAGTCAAATTATAGTTTGTTCCTGCATATAAACCTGCATACTTCTGCTTTTCACATGTTTTCATATTGTCACTTCACAACAGATGGAGGCGCCCTTGGTATAGAGAGCCTAGGTGGGGAGCATGGCAACTCCCGAGCCAACGAAGTACTGAGCAATGGACATCCAGACATGATCGGTAAAGTGAGCAAAGGTGGGTAGAAATCCCTGTTTGTAATGTGTGTATATTTATATTATTCTGCATAGCAGTAGTATACAGCCTTTATTACATGTGTGTAAATTTCTTTCTCTTCTGTTATTCTAGGTCAAGGTCCAGTGGGTCCAGTGGGTCCACCAGGTGAGTGACTGAAAATAAATAATAATATATAACATTCAGTTGTAATTCTAATGTTTACAATGTCTACTTCTACCATCAGCTGTGCTTTACCATGTACTATACCTTCACCTCAGCCTCCCTTTACCTCAAGCTCACTTTTCACTGTCTCATTTCTTCATGTTTGTTGCAGCACCAAAGTCAACTTCTTATTCAAAATTAGAAGAAATGAACAAAGAATTCAAATGGAAATTATATACTCTTTGCACAAAAAGTGTCATAAGTGTGTTTTCTCAATTTCACTAATTTGGATACCCAAGTTCTGGGAAATTGCAGTAGTTTCACCACCAAAAAGAAAATAAAAAAAGAAGTATGTCTAACTCCACCAACTTCACACAAATAAATTATAGGAGGAAAAAATTACTACATGATAATCAGATCAGAACTATATTGAATTGTTGCCATATACACTAGCATGTGGTATCCATGTATGGCTTTTAGGGTGTATGTATATAGTTATTTATGTACGAAACATATAATATTAAATTTTGTTGAAATTTTTCCACCTGCCAGGTACAATGAACAGTTCTCAAGTTATGCAAAGGACAATCCTACATACATGCATACAGGCATGGTCAGTGGTAGTGTCTGTAATGTGCATTCCTGGATATTAAATGTTCATTTGCAATTTTCTGTAGTGGTCCCTGAAGTAGCGTATCACATGACATGGTTACGGTACGTTTGAGTGAAAAAGGGTATAAATGCGGTTGCAAGAACGATACTTTCCACTCATCTCTTGGGATGTTTCATATGTTTCACTCTGCAGATTCTCGTTTCTCACTCTGCATTGAATGTTTTGTCAGAGTGATTATTATTTGGGGCGCTTTAACTACATGTTCAACCTCTGTCATGACTCTATGTGCCTTTTTTCTGCCTCTTTCCCAGTCGATGATCATGGAGGCTGCACTGGAAATTATGAATGAAAATTTTGACAGCGTTTTGCGTGCAAATTCAGGAAGCTCATCTCTGCCCAGTTACCACAATTGCAGTCAAATCAAGCGCACCTGCAATGCAGTCACCCCATAGTAATCTGATATAACAGCTCCATGAGTCGCATGTTTTACCTTCAAGACTCATATTTTACTGCTGTTGTTCATAGTTTGTGATGTGAAAACATCAGAGAAATAAAAAGTTTGCGTCCTGGTATTAGTTCAGTTATAAAATCCAAACGCACCACAGAGGAAACACAGTCAGTCTGCGCCTCGCTGCTGTTCTCTGTTTCCATCATCTCACACTGATTCATTTTAAAAGAGCAACGGCCAATGGTGAAACTTCATTATTCAGACACTCACTCACTTACAGATAACCGCGGTTACACGGCTGGTCTGTGGCTCATCCAGCCAAAAAATACTTCAACATTAACATACGTTGAATATAGGCCCTGTTTGTTTGATGTTTTGGTCTTGATTGCCTTTATAGGCTGGATAAGAATTACTTTGATCAAAATATAAAACAAAGTTATATGTAAAATGGATGTTGTTGTAATGCTGCTGCCTCAAGCTCAGAGGACTATTATTACAAGTAGGAAACAGATCAAAATGTTCACAGCTGATCGGAACAGAGTGCAACTCACATTTGAGTTTCAGATGTAGTCAAATTATAGTTTGTTCCTTCATGTAAACCTGCACACCTCTGCTTTTCACATGTTTTCATATTATCACTTCACAACAGGTGGAAGCATCCCTGATAGAAAGAGCCCAGATGGGGTAGAAGTCATATCCAAAGACAAAGAATTCCTGAGCAGTCATCTTACAACTATCTTCCTCCCAATCATCTACATCATTGTGTTTGCTGTGGGGCTGCCCACCAACGCCATGGCAATATGGATATTCCTCTTCAGGACCAAGAAAAAGCACCCGTCGTCAATCTACATGGCAAACCTGGCTCTGGCTGACTTGCTCTTTGTCATCTGGGTCCCCCTGAAGATATCATACCACTTCAACGGCAACAACTGGATCTACGGAGAAGGGCTGTGCAAAGTGCTGGTGGCGTTTTTCTACAGCAACATGTACTGCTCCATCGTCTTTATCACCTGCATAAGTGTCCAGCGTTATTGGGCGGTGGTCCACCCACTGTCCGCGCAGCAGAGGAAAAACTTTGTAGCTGTTGCTGTCTCCATCACAGTCTGGGTGGTGGTCTGGCTTATCACCATCCCTCTCTACCTGTACGACCAACAGGTCAGAATAACAAACTTCAATCCAAAAATCCTTACCTGCCATGATGTCACCAGGGAAAGTCAGGTGAAAATAGCAGCTGGCTACTTCCTGACAATGGGAACTCTGGGATTTGTTGTTCCCACTATTGTGTGTATCATATCCTACATCCTCATGCTCAAAGCTCTCAGGAACAGCATGACAGATGCTGCCATCACCAAGAAGCGACGGAAGGCTGTGGTCTTGATGATCACGGTATTGGTTATGTTTTTAGTGTGCTTCACCCCCAGTAACATCATGCTGCTGGTACACTATATCCTCTTGTTGGGCAAGGCCAACAACCACCTGTACAGATTTTACATCACCACCCTGTGCCTGGCTAGTCTCAACAGCTGCATCGACCCTTTTGTTTACTACTTTATCTCCAAGGACTTCAGGGATCATGTGAAGAACACGTTCCTCTGCAGGAGTGAGAGAACAGTGAAGAGGATGAAGGTTTCCTTCAGGGCTCTGAAAAACTCACAAGAGCAACACACTATGCCTAACTCAGATAACACACAGAGCACTGAATGCTAGTGGATTAATCATTATTAAGCTGTTTTATGCCTGATCATTATCTCCCTTCAGATATCGTTTTTCGGTAACACTTAATTTACAGGTCTCTTCATTTGTATAGTAAATTAAAATAAAGTGTTACCTTTTTTTTCTTATTCTACTGTGACGTCTTCCACCTCAGGTTTGGTTCAGTACATGTAAGGAAATTTAGGAGTCATCTTTGGCAATGACCTCCTGTTTCAGAGCTTTGAGCCGTCTAAATGACTGCTTATATTGTTTTAATACATTTAATTGTCTTTATATCTTTTACGACACACTTGTTTTATGCAGTTTGCTTGATGCAGTTTGCTTGATTTCAGCAGGATATGAATGATTGCCTTTATTTAGTTTTAATGGGTCTAATCTTTTATTCCATGTTGTAATTTGATGAATTTTCTGTCAATGTTTGATGTGCCAGAATTGAGACCCAAACCTAAAATGGGCAAAATTTAGCAGGTTTTATAATGTAGGATAAAAGTTTGTCTGTGTTTTTAAAGTAATAATTTTTGCTTGTATATCTACATTTTAGTTTGTCAATAAAAGTAATTGTCTAACTAGCTGTTTCCTGACTCTGTGGATGGGTCGACATGGGAAAGGTCAATCCAGGTACTTCTCATTTTCAAAACAATCCTGATATTTTAACCTTTGCTCACAATCCAGGGTTGTGTTCATCTAAAATTCCTCTCAAAGACAAAAATTTCATCCCAATTATTTATTCTGTGTGTAGAAGATTTTTCATACCTCCCAGGGCCTGGCATAATGTCAGAAATATCTCTTTCTTTGTCCAACTGTAAAAGTATCAATTAATTTGTTGCCATTTTGTGAAAACACACATCATCCACCCTTCTTTGTTTTTTCTTCTTTTCTTTTGAAATGGCATTTTAACACCGTAATTGTTCACTTCAGTTAATGATTGTCACTCAGCTCTTGTTCACTCCTCCTCTGTTACACTGCTGCACAGAATACCACGGGAGGTGAAGGTAAACTTTTATGGAACTTTATTTATCATTGTCCTCAGTTTACACACAACATGTTAGCATATGCAACCAATAATACAATTGACGTCTCCCAACAAAACTCTTATTCTCCTCTTCTTTTTAACCCTCTCCACAATTTCCCTACTATGGCAAGTAACCTAGGTCACAAAATACATACCCCTCAATATTATTTCCCATTTACTGCCTTACATCATGTTGAAGAACTTTGTGTTTGGTCATCTAACTGGTCATCAAGTCAATATGACCGAATAATGATTTCTTTATTCAGGTGGGATCTGTCACTGTAGATTTCACAAAGCACGTAATAAAAGGCAACTGCAGTTTTCAACATATTAAACATGCAGTTGGAGTTTGTGCTTCCTGTTTGGGACTTGACAAAAGTAAGAAAAATAAAACTTTCTCCAAAGTAAAGATAATCTTTACAAACTGAACCAGTTTTTACATACTTTATACTTTTATAAGCTTGCCTTGTGTTTAGACTCAACCCAAAGTCACAACTCCTGCTTCTCCAGAATGCAGCAGTTCAGATTATTAGAGGAGTAGAAAGACGTGGTCACATCACTCAGCTGCATATTTACCTTCGTTACTAGATTGCTTCAGAGCTGTTTTTTAAGATTTAACTGATCATCTTATGTGATAAGGTCAGTTTTGAAGTCAACAGGAAATTAGAGGGATTGACATGAACTTGACCTTCGTTGTAACGTCACATATCAGTAGTCGCACAAAAAGATAAAGTGGACGTGGCAAACTTTGTACAAACGAGAGACATTTAGTCTGATGAAGTGCATTTGTCCAATTAATAATGTCCAATGTCCAGTTATTAATCCAGAATATTGAGTTGTCTTTTTGTTTGTTTGTGGGTTTGTTTCTTTTAGATTTTTTGGGTTTTTCTTTTTACATATATTGTGCCATACTAAGCATGTTCTGTAATGAAATGTTGAAAGTAGAGCTGATATTATAGCTCAATTAATTGATAAGTCAATCAACAGAAAATGAACAGGTAGCTATTTTGATGATCGATCAATTGTTGCCGTCATTTTCAAGTATAAACGCCAATACTTTGATGGTTCCAGATTCTCAAATGTTAAAATTAACCATTTGTAGGAAATTTTCATGGATGTTTTTCACAATTTTCTGATGTATAAAAAAAAAAAACATTGATCAATTGAGAAAATAACCGGCATATTAATAAATTAAGTGAGATATTCAATTCCAGCATCACATCAAACACATTAAGCAGCAGGAGATTTGGAAATTTGATTCATGACCTCAGTATTTATAAAATCCAACAAAGAACATCGGTCATGAATGAGAAATAAATTTTGACCTGATGATGTCACTACATGAAAGGCTAGGGGAAGGGTGCAAAAAAGTTATTACATTTCATCCTTGGCGTAACAGGTACCAAATTTCATTGCAATCCATCCAATAGCTGTTGAGACACTTTATAAGCTGTAAGTGAATATACAAATAAATACAAGGACTTACTATTTTGTCAATGTTTTGTATTTCCTGTATACATATATACAGGAAACACCCCAGGTGTCACCTTTTCTTGACCTTGTGATTTATCTGTCTGCTCTCTCTGCTGGTCCTCCAGCTGTTGGTCAAACATTTTATTCAGCTGGGGTTGTTGTTGTTGTTGTTTTGAAGATTGTTTTGTTTTGCTTTGGTTGCTGTGATCCTGATGGGACAACGTCTTAAGGGAGGGGAAGGTGTGGGTGTCACATTTTGTTTGGCCTTGCGATTTACCTGTCTGCTCCCTCTGGAGGTGTTCATGAGGGCAGCAGGCAACAGCTGAGGGCCCACAGGGTTCCCAGGTTATTTAAGTCCAGGCTGCAGCACAGCTCAGTCTCACATTCATCTCTGACTGCTCACAGCTGCTGCTGGTTGCGGCTCTCTGTTCTCCCCTTCAGCTACTTGGTTTGGTTTAGTTCTGTTTCTGTAGTTTGGTCATTTTATGTTTGCTTTTGACTCTTTGGTTGCTTGTTTGTTTATTTTTGTAGATCACATGACTTTTGTATCTGTTTATAATGTGTAATGAGGTGAGATTACTTCCATAAGCCTCTAGGGGTTTTCTAAATCTCACCTGCACAATTTGTTTCTTCTCTTTTGTTGTGTTGTTTTATGTTGTTTTGCTTTTACTGTGCAAATAAATAAATAAAAATAAACAAATAAAGTTTACGTTCTTGCATCTTAAAACACTCACATACACACTTTATATTCATGCACATCACACATCAATGACTACCGATTTCCACACTCCATATTGTGAATGTTTAGTTAATTTTGTTTGATTTGGTCTAATTTAGTTAATTTGTGTTAATAAACTTATTTTCTGCTAAAACTAAGCATGGTGTGTGTCCTATTTTGTTGTGGTCATTATATATATATTTACTGAAAAGATTATTTTATTGCACATATGTTTCACAGTGAAAAGCTTTCAGTCATGTCTTACTTTGTACTTTCTTTAAATATTCACCACTTTTAAAACAAAACAATCTTTTGTCTAAATGTAACATTTGTATCATTGTGAGTGAAAGACAACCAAGAAACAACACTTATGTGATCAGCAAACATCCCTCTTTGGCATAGTTTGTTTAATGCTTTCCCCCTGCTGGTGAGAAATGTGCAGTACATCCTATATGTACATTCATTGAGCACTTTATTAGGAACACCTGTGCAATCTAATGCAATCCAATACAACAGCTCTGACAAAAATTCTACTTTTACGAAGCTTATACATTTTCAGTTTTTGTTGACATTGTCAGAAAGGTGATAACTTTGTGTTTATTTATGAGGTTATAGTGGGTGATGGTGGTGAACTGGAGTGCATGATAAATTATTGCAAACATTTTGTCCCCCTCATGTATGTTAATAGGGTGGAAACTTTTTACTCCACTACATTTATTTCACGGCTAGAGCTTCTTTTCACATAAAGACTAAAATGTAAAACCAAGCCAAGAGTATATAACCTTGTTAAGATTAGCTCCACTTTGACAGCAATAAAATGCTGCTTAAAGGTTACTGCATCAGTACTAATGTTGCTAATATTCAAAAGTAAGGCTGGATTACCAACCAGGCAGAGCAGCAACTGACCAGACCCCCAGTCTTTGGCAGTTAATTTGTTGCCATTTTGTGAAAACACACATCATCCACCCTTCTTTGTTTTTTCTTCTTTTCTATTGAAATGGCATTTTAACACCGTAATTGTCCACTTCAGTTAATGATTGTCACTCAGCTCTTGTTCACTCCTCCTCTGTTACACTGCTGTACAGAATACTACGGGAGGTGAAGGTAAACTTTTATGGAACTTTATTTATCATTGTCCTCAGTTTACACACAACATGTTAGCATATGCAACCAATAATAAAATTGACTTCTCCCAACAAAACTCTTCTTCTCCTCTTCTTTTTAACTCTCTCCACAATTTCCCTACTATGGCAAGTAACCTAGGTCACAAAATACATACCCCTCAATATTATTTCCCATTTACTGCCTAACATCATGTTGAAGAACTTTGTGTTTGGTCATCTAACTGGTCATCAAGTCAATATGACCAAATAATGATTTCTTTATTCAGGTGGGATCTGTCACTGTAGATTTCACAAAGCACGTAATTAAAGGCAACTGCAGTTTTCAACATATTAAACATACAGTTGGAGTTTGTGCTTCCTGTTTGGGACTTGACAAAAGTAAGAAAAATAAAACTTTCTCCAAAGTAAAAATAATCTTTTCAAATTGAACCAGTTTTTACATATTTTATACTTTTAGAAGCTTGTCTTGTGTTTAGACTCAACCCAAAGTCACAACTCCTGCTTCTCCAGAATGCAGCAGTTCAGATTATTAGAGGAGTAGAAAGATGTGGTCACATCACGCAGTTGCATATTTACCTTAGTTACTAGATTGCTTCAGAGCTGTTTTTTTAAGATTTAACTGATCATCTTACGTGATAAGGTCAGTTTTGAAGTCAACAGAAAATTAGAGGGATTGACATGAACTTGACCTTCGTTGTAACATCACATATCAGTAGTCGCATAAAAAGATAAAGTGGACGTGGTTTTGAAGTCACCAGGAAGTTATAGGGTGTGCTTTTACTCACTTTTGTTGCAACATCAGGTAATATCATGTATCAGTTGGCGCACAATAAGATATAGAGGACGTGGCAAACTTTGTACAGACTAGAGACATATAGACTGATGAAGTGCATTTGTCCACTCAATTTATATTAATCCATTGAATCTAATTAATCCGGAATATTGAGTTGTTGATTTTTTTGTTTGTTTGTTTGTTTTTAGATTTTTGGGTGTGTGTGTTTTTTTAAGGTGTATTATATATATTTATCTGACCAAGACTCAAAAACCCAAATACATAAGAAATATATATAATATATCAGAAAAATAGCAAATATTCACATATGAGAAGCTGGTAACAGATAATTAATACTTATGTACTTTTAGTGAAGCAATAGTTTGAATGCATGGCTTTTGCTTGTAATAGAGTATTTTACGCTGTGTTACTGTCACTTCTAAAATTTAATGCATAATCTAAATAGAAGGACAATAACCACCAAAGTCCATAAATGAAACCTGCAGACCTAAAAAAAAAAAAAAAAAAAGTCACACACGCTGGTCATTTAAACATAAAATAATATCTTCTGACAATATATAAGTTATTCTTTGATATTATATCAGTGGAGGCGTAGAAATATCATTGATAAGCGGGTTTTGAATGTTTCCATATAATGTTCCTGTAGTGCAGATGAAGAGAAATGCGTGTTCTAGTTATCAATGACGGAAGGAAGATGAACTCATGAGTGAGATTATTATCATATTACCTGAATCAACCCGAGCTGTGTCTCGGTTGGTTAGATGCGGTCAGCTGACTCAGTAACATCAACTAGTGTCCAACTCATCTATTTGAAGAGGGGATGGCACTTCAAACAGTGAAGCAGTAACACCATCGGACATTACATTACATTTTATTTTAACCCGCTTTTGCAGCCATGACTTTAAAGACTCGATGGTCTCACCTGTTTCTCCTTTTGTGTTGCGTCCAGACTTGTCTTTGTCAGTCAGGTAAGATATTGCTTTGTTTTTTCCATCACTAATGTTTTATGCTGTCATGAAAACATTCAGCTCAGGTAGATTTAAAATCCAAAAAGACTTGGTCATAACCCAGTAGACTATATGGCTGGACCGTGTATGGTCAATGTGAGAAATTGTGGACAATTTGTTACAGAGATAGTCAGTGTCAAGGGCGCCGGATTCATTTCAGAAGTGCGGGGGGACCTCGGACTCGCACACGGTTCCATTCATATATTTTCTGGGGTCGCGGACACAGATATTGTATGTTTATGTATATGCTTTATTACAAACAATCCTACCGTATAAACCTGGAATCTGTGTGTAACAGCTGACCTCTTTATATACAGTCAATGGTGTAGATGGGTAGCAGAACACAGAACATTATTTACCGTTATATCCTTGCCGATCCTGTTAATGAAGTTACCGCTGTTGTGCCATGTGCGTAAATGCGCACATCACTAATGTATCGTTTCAGCTGCTGTGTGATGCTGCACTGATTTAATAAAGTAAAAAGGAAAGAATCTGACGCACAGCCAACTGTGGGCAGTAAACATCATTACTGATGTTTTTGCAACATGCCGGATTACATTCAATTACACCTGAACGACATTAATGTACAATTCAGTCTCATTAAAAGCTGTATAAAAAACAGTCTGACGGACATTTCAGTAGATTATGTTATAGATGCGAAATACTATAGAAGTTAAAGAAGCAAAATACATGAAAGTTCATTTGTGATGTTGGAGAGCTCTGTGTGCGCACATTTGCTGACTAAAGACACACAAACTGTGTCTTTTTTCTCTCTGCAATTTTCATTATGTAACGATCTCTGTGCTGACATGTGGAGAGAAGCGTGAAACACTGGAAACCGCTCCGCTCATGGTAAAAGTAACTTTACTACCTGTAACACGTCCACGACTTGTAAGCATCTTGTTGTGCAGCAACATATTTCTCTTCCACTCTGTTACATTAATAACAGTTTTGATGAGATGAAATATGCGAGGAAAGGCTCAAAACACTTGGGGCTGAAGCAGTGGTGGCCCCCGGGACCTACAGGAGGGCCCCAAAGCTTTGGCACCGCATCACAGCTGTTGTGTTCACTTTTGCTGTTAACATGAACACAAATGAGACGCAGGAGATTTTCTGTGATTCAAAGAAACTTGTGGCATTTAGTGCCTAGTGCATGAAGTAGTGTGATGGTCACATAGTGCAAAGAAAAGAAACTGATCTTTTTTAATCTTAATTTATTTCTTGGTATTTTACCAATTTTGTTCTGTCCTACTTTAACCAGTTAATTAAAGTTCAAATTATGGGATGGTACCAGTGAGGCTACAGTACGTTATGTTTCTGCACATTATATTTAGTTATATTGCTTTACTCTGTATTGATTAAAATGGAAAAATAGAAGAAAACAAACAGTATGCTTGTGAGGAAGCTCTAGTTCCCTGCTATGACTGTGTGCTGGATTTGTTCACGTGGAACCCGCTGAAGGTGAAGAATCGCGCAGATGTCTTGAATTTGTATGGATTTATTGTCACCACCACAACCACAATCCTTGTACAACTGTCTGATGACTCAGTGGTTCTGTGTAAAAGAACATAATAAATCAGAATAAACATGTCAGATATCCGTATGAAAGTATAACAGGCTAATGTAGAAATGATAAACTATATTACTTTCTGAATGTATACATTTCAACTATACAAGATAATACAACTGGCAAACAGCCGATAAATAATGTGGCCATGTATTAAACAGGCATAGCTGGGGCTGAAGCAGTATATTCCCTCTAACAGTGGGTTAATATACATTAGCAGTGCAACACTGCTATCTATTGGCCAGTAATAGACATGCATGACATCAATCCAGGGGCTGAGCGAGCTGCTACACTGCACGGGTTGTGCACGCCTGTTAACTAAAGAGTGGACCTACAAAAGGCCGTTCAGTCCACTATTCTATTGGTAATATGGTAAATATCACACAACACAACTCAAACATAAAGTCCTAACCGTATGCTTGAGAGTATGATGCCTGTTAACATCTAGTGACTGTGGGTAACAGTAGCTGCTCATATGAGACTACACAGTCGGCAGAATACATGAATATGAGCCCCTTTAGATTGGTTAACACAGAAACAATTCACTAACGAACAGCAACTATAACAACATTCTTAAACATTTCACTCACTTGCGCTAGACGCACTTGACACCAGATGACTGTTTGTACAAAGCAAAGTTCTTAACCCAAAAGAGCGTCTGATGCGTGGCAGATTTCAGACTACCATATTGAGGAAACTGCGGGTCAACCTAGTTTAGTTCTGATGAGCCCCAAAGTCCATGTCACATGATGCAGAGTTCAGGTGGGGGAAGAGAGAGAGAGAGAGAGAGAGAGAGAGGGGGGGGGGGGGGGGCATTATGTATTGAGAATGTTGCTGTTAAATGGGGCCTTTTGGACAATGCTTGTTTATGTGGCGTGAGCCACATCCCCTGTCCTGTACTTCTTACACCTCTGCTGAAATTGCCACAAAGCTACAGACAGTTTAGATGGAAAAGGATGCTTTAATAAAACAAAACAAATAACCTACAAAATCCCTGTTCATAATGTGTGTATATTTATGTTATTCTGCATGGTAGTAGTATACACTCCTTTATTACATGTGTGTAAATCTCTTTCTCTTCTGTTATTCTAGGTCAAGGTCCAGTGGGTCCAGTAGGTCCACCAGGTGAGTGACTGAAAATAAATAATAATATATAACATTAAGTTATAAATCTAATGTTTACAATGTCTACTTCTAACATATGCTGTGCTTTACCATGTACTATACCTTCACCTCAGTCTTCCTTTACCTCAAGCTCACTCTTTACTGTCTCATCTCTTCATGTTTGTAGCAGCACCAAGGCCAACATTTTATCCAAAATTAGATGAAATGAACACAGCCTTCAATAGGAAATGATGTACTCTTTGCACAAAAAGTGGCATAAATGTGTTTTCTGAATTTCACTAACCTGAATACCCAAGTTCCATGAAATTGTAGTAGTTTTAATACTAAAAAAAAACTAAAAAAATTATTACATGATAATCAGGTCAGAACTATACTGAATTATTGCCATATACGCTAACATGTGGTATTCACGGATGGCTTTTAGGATGTTATTTTTACATGAAAAATATAAAGTTCAATTTTGTTTAAAAAAAAAGTTTGCTAAGTAGTATGAAACTCAAACTTCTTTCACCACAATCAATCTATTGCCAAATATTATTCATAATTAAGCCCTACATTTATGCAACTAATTTGCATAAATGTAGGGCTTCTTCGAATTTTCCCAATTTCTTTCTGTCCTATTTTAACCAGTTAATTAAAGTTCAAATTATGGGATGGCTCCAGTGAGGGTACAGTACATAATGTTTCTGCTCATTACATTTAGTTCATTTCAATGGAAAATAGAGGTTAAAAAAAACATACATTATGCTTGCTCAAATGGTGTGAACCACATCCTCTGTCCTGTACTTCTTACACCTCCGCTGATATTGCTGCAAAGTTACAGCCAGTTTAGATGTAAATGGATGCTTCAATAAAACAAAACAAAGAACCTGCAAAATCCCTGTTTGTAATGTGTGTATATTCATATTATTCTGCATAGTAGTAGTATACACTCCTTTATTACATGTGTGTAAATTTCTTTCTCTTCTGTTATTCTAGATCAAGGTCCAGTGGGTCCAGTGGGTCCACCAGGTGAGTGACTGAAAATAAATAATAATATATAACATTAAGTTATAATTCTAATGTTTACAATGTCTACTTCTACCATCAGCTGTGCTTTACCATGTACTATTCCCTCACCTCAGCCTCCCTTTCCCTCAAACTCACTTTTCACAGTCTCATCTCTTCATGTTCGTAGCAGCACCAAAGCCAACATCTTATCCAAAATTAGATGAAATGAACACAGCTTTCAAATGGAAATGATGTACTCTGTGCACAAAATGTGGCATAAATGTGTTTTCTGAATTTCACTAATCTGGATACCCAAGTTCTGGGAAATTGTAGCAGTTTTAAAACAAAAAACAAAAAAAAGAAAGGAAAAAAATTTCCCAATTTCTCTCTGTCCCTTTTTTAACCAGTTAATTAAAATTCAGATTATGGGATGGTCCCAGTAAGGGTACAGTACATAATGTTCTTGGACGTTATATTAATTAAATTGCTTCATTCTGTATTCATTTAAATGGAAAAATAGAGGTAAAAAACATACAGTATGCTTGTTTAATTGGTGTGAACCACATCCCCTGTCCTGTACTTCTTACACCTCTGCTGATATTGCTGCAAAGTTACAGCCAGTTTAGATGGAAATGGATGCTTCAATAAAACAAAACAAAGAACCTGCAAAATCCCTGTTTGTAATGTGTGTATATTTATATTATTCTGCATAGTAGTAGTATACACTCCTTTATTACATGTGTGTAAATTTCTTTCTCTTCTGTTATTCTAGATCAAGGTCCAGTGGGTCCAGTAGGTCCACCAGGTGCGTGACTGAAAATAAATAATAATATACAACATTAAGTTGTAATTCTAATGTTTACAATGTCTACTTCTACCATCAGCTATGCTTTACCATGTACTATAACTTCACCTCAGCCTCCCTTTACTTCAAACTCACTCTTTACTGTCTGATCTATTCATGTTTGTTGCAGCACCAAAGCTTACATTTTACCAAAATTACATGAAATGAACACAGCCTTAAAATGGAAATTATGTACTCTTTGCACAAAAAGTGGCATAAGTGTGTTTTCTTAATTTCACTACTTTAACCAATTAAAGTTCAGATTATGGGATGGTCACAGTGAGGATACAGTACATAACGTTTCTGCTCATTATATTTACTTATATTGCCTCATTCTGTATTAATTTAAAATTTTGGAAAAATTGTGGGGAAAAAAACCTACACTGTGCTTTTTTATTTGGTGTGAACCACATCCTCTGTCCTGTACTTCTTACACCTCCGCTGATATTGCTGCAAAGTTACAGCCAGTTTAGATGTAAATGGATGGTTTAATAAAACAAAACAAAGAACCTACAAAATCCCTGTTTGTAATATGTGTATATTTATGTTATTCTGCATAGTAGTAGTTGTTATAAAAATTATGACTACACTGTGTATGAGTGTTACTATTTTATCTTGATCATGATAAATTTTTCCTGTCTTGTACTGCAACTCTGCAACATCAGCAGACTAATCAGCTAAGGTTAAAGGAAGCTCAGCATTATATTTGTAAAGAGGAAGATGTAGAAATTAAAATTCGTTGGAGACAAGGTGAGACATGTCATCTGGGGGTCAGTTGGGCAGGATGGCTCCTAGACAGGAGAACTGAAAACAGACATGACGTTATCTATAAGTCTGTATTTGATAGATTAAGAAAAGAACTGTAATGCCCACTTAAGGTGTATAAAACCCTGTTGTAGGCACTCCTCTGGAAGCCTTTTTTTTAATCCTGTGTGTTGCATTGTGAAACGCTCCTTCTTGTACAAGAAAATACATTCTGTTAAATTTTGATAATTCAGCTCTGGTCTCTATTGTTTAATGGTCGTTATGAAGAATTTCTTTCAACAATACTATACACCCCTTTATTACATGTGTGTAAATGTCTTTCTCTTTTGTTATTTGAGGTCATAGTCTAGTAGGTCCAGTATGTCCACCAGGTGAGTGACTGAAAATAAATTCTCCTAATATATAACATTCAGTTGTTATTCTAATGTTTACAATATCTACTTCTACCATCAGCTGTGCTTTTCCATGTACTATACCTTCACCTCAGCCTCCCTTTACCTCAAGCTCACTTTTCACTGTCTGATCTATTCATGTTTGTAGCAGCACCAAAGTCAACATCTTATACAAAATTAGATGAAATGAACACAGTCTTCAAATACAGTACAGTACAGTACATCATGTTTCTGCACATTATATTTAGTTATATTGCTGTATTCTTTATTCATTCAAATATAAATATAGAGGGAAAAAAAACTAAAATATGCTTGTTTATTTGGCGTGAACCACATACCCTGTCCTGTACCTTTTACACCTCTGCTGATATTGCTGCAAAGTGGATGCTTTAATAAAACAAAACAAAGAACCTACAAAATCCCTGTTTGTAATGTGTGTATATTTAAACTATTCTGCATAGTAGTAGTATATACTCCTTTATTACGTGTGTGTAAATGTCTTTCTCTTTTGTTATTCCAGGCCACCGTCCAGTAGGTCCACCAGGTGCGTGACTGCAAATAATTTCTCTTAATATATAACATTCAGTTGTTATTCTAATGTTTACAATGTCTATTTCTACCATCAGCTGTGCTTTACCATGTACTATACCTTCACCTCAGCCTCCCTTTACCTCAAGCTCACTTTTCACTGTCTGATCTATTCATGTTTGTAGCAGCACCAAAGTCAACATCTTATACAAAATTAGATGAAATGAACACAGTCTTCAAATACAGTACAGTACAGTACATCATGTTTCTGCACATTATATTTAGTTATATTGCTGTATTCTTTATTCATTCAAATATAAATATAGAGGGAAAAAAAACTAAAGTATGCTTGTTTATTTGGCGTGAACCACATACCCTGTCCTGTACCTTTTACACCTCTGCTGATATTGCTGCAAAGTGGATGCTTTAATAAAACAAAACAAAGAACCTACAAAATCCCTGTTTGTAATGTGTGTATATTTAAACTATTCTGCATAGTAGTAGTATATACTCCTTTATTACGTGTGTGTAAATGTCTTTCTCTTTTGTTATTCCAGGCCACCTTCCAGTAGGTCCACCAGGTGCGTGACTGCAAATAATTTCTCTTAATATATAACATTCAGTTGTTATTCTAATGTTTACAATGTCTATTTCTACCATCAGCTGTGCTTTACCATGTACTATACCTTCACCTCAGCCTCCCTTTACCTCAAGCTCACTTTTCACTGTCTGATCTATTCATGTTTGTAGCAGCACCAAAGTCAACATCTTATACAAAATTAGATGAAATGAACACAGTCTTCAAATACAGTACAGTACAGTACATCATGTTTCTGCACATTATATTTAGTTATATTGCTGTATTCTTTATTCATTCAAATATAAATATAGAGGGAAAAAAAACTAAAGTATGCTTGCTTATTTGGCGTGAACCACATACCCTGTCCTGTACCTTTTACACATCTGCTGATATCACTGCAAAGTTACAACCAGTTTAGATGGAAATGGATGCTTTAATAAAACAAAACAAAGAACCTACAAAATCCCTGTTTGTAATGTGTGTATATTTAAACTATTCTGCATAGTAGTAGTATACTCCTTTATTACGTGTGTGTAAATCTCTTTGTCTTTTGTTACTCCAGGTGAATATGAAGAGGGTAAGTTACTGCAAATAAATTCTCCTAATATATAGTGTTCAGTTATAATTCTAATGTTTACAATGTCTACTTCTACCATCAGCTGTGCTTTACCATGTACTATACCTTCACCTCAGCCTCTCTTTACCTTGAGCTCACTTTTCACAGTCTCATCTCTTCATGTAGCAGCACCATTTATCCAAAATTACATGAAATGAACACAGCCTTCAAATGGAAATGATGTACTCTGTGCACAAAATGTGGCATAAATTTGTTTTCTCAATTTCACTTACTTGGATACCCAAGTTCTGGGAAATTGTAGCAGTTTTAAAACAAAAAAACAAAAAAAAGAAAGAAAAACATGTCTAATTCCACCAACTACACACAAATAAACCATAGGAGGAATAAATTACTACATGACAATCAGTTCATAACTATATTGAATTTTTGCCATATACGCTAACATGTGGTATTCATATATGGCTTTTAGGGTGTATATATATAGTTAATTATGTACGAAACATATAATGTGTAAATTTGTTTGAGAAGAAAATGTTTGCTAAGCAGCATGAAACTCAAACCTCTCCCACCACAATCAACCTCTTGCCAAATATTATTCACTGTTTAAGCCCTACATTTATGCACCTAATTTGCAATAACTATTTTCATTCACTTGTAACATTCAGTGCCAATGCATGAAGTAGTGCGATGTTCATATAGTGCAAAGAAAACAAACTGATCTTTTTTAATTAATTTCTTGGAATTTTCCCAATTTCATTCTGCCCCTTTATAACCAGTTGATTGAAGTTCAAATTATGGGATGGCCCCAGTGAGGGTACAGTACATAATGTTTCTGCTCATTACATTTAGTTATATTGCTTCATTCTGTATTCATTTCAATGGAAAAATAGAGGTAAAAAAAACATACATTATGCTTGTTTAATTGGTGTGAACCACATCTCCTGTCCTGTACTTCTTACTCCTCCGCTGATATTGCTGCAAAGTTACAGCCAGTTTAGATGGAAATGGATGCTTTAATGAAACAAAACAAAGAACCTACAAAATCCCTGTTCATAATGTGTGTATATTTATATTATTGTGCATAGTAGTAGTATATACTCCTTTATTACATGTGTGTAAATTGCTTTCTCTTTTGTTATTCCAGGTGGAGAGCAAGGACGTGAGTGACTGCAAATAAATACTCCTAATATATAACACTCACTTATAAATCTAATGTTTGCAATGTCTACTTCTCTATCAGCTGTGCTTTACCATGTACTATACCTTCACCTCAGCCTCCCTCAAACTGACTCTTTACTGTCTCATCTCTTTGTGTTTGCAGCAATACCAAAGCTTACATTTTACCAAAATTACATGAAATGAACACAATCTTCAAATGGAAATTATGTACTCTTTGCACAAAAAGTGGCATAAATGTGTTTTCTGAATTTCACTAACCTGAATACCCAAGTTCCATGAAATTGAAGTAGTTTTAATACTAAAAAAAAGAAAGAAACATGTCTAACTTCACCAACTGCACACAAATGAAGTATGTGAGGAAAAAATTATTACATGATAATCAGGTCAGAACTATATTGAATTGCCATATTTTTATATGAAAAATGTAAAGTTCAATTTCGTTTAAAAAAAAAGTTTGCTAAGTTGTATGAAACTCAAACTTCTTTCACCACAATCAACCACTTGCCAAATATTATTCATAATTAAGCCCTACATTTATGCAACTAATTTGCATAAATGTAGGGCTTCTTCGAATTTTCCCAATTTCTTTCTGTCCTATTTTAACCAGTTAATTAAAATTCAAATTATGGGATGGCCCCAGTGAGGCTACAGTACATAATCATAGTTTCCTCACATTTTTTATTTTCTATATTCTATATTTATTTGTGATGATGAAATATGTTCATGTTTTTGCTTCCTGTCTCATTTGTCTGAAAAGCAAGTTATGGAAAAAGTCAGATTTCTAATATTCTTGAACTGATGTGGTGTTTTGCTCTGTTCATCCTCTTTCCAGCCTCTTTGTCAAGATATACCGTAGGAAAGAACAAACATTACAACAATAAAATATCTCATTGCATCCTCCTTGTACTGGCCCTCCAAAAAATCTTGATCAGTATTTCTTATCATGTTGGTGTGTTTTGAATGTTTAGATTGGATGATGTGAATTATGAGGGTCAAGGATCACAGGATTTAGTGTAATGACTCAAACAAAGGTAGTGTGGAGAATTTAAACACAGAATTTATTTTTAAAAAGTTAGGATTTTGAATAGTCACATTTCATAAGAGCTGATATTAGCAGCTTTCTCCTTCACAGGAACAAGCAGGTTACTGGTAGTGATAGTAAGGAGGCAGTTTGAGCATGATATTGTCTGGAAGGTATTATTTGGTGCTTCTGGTTTAATAGAATGAAATGTGAGATTCCTATATAGTTTTCACAAGCAGGCCAAAAAACCTTTTCATTAAAGTTGAATAGGTCACGACTTTACCATTGTTGATGGACTGAGACTTCATTTGCTCTGTCTAGTGTAATATGTACACTTCTGGCAGTCTTAAGTGTGCTCTATAAAACATCTAAGCTACCTATGGTATTTGTGTAATATAGGGGCATTTGAGGGGGTACAGTGATTCATGACATAAAAAGAATGTGGGAACAGGGTAACGTGAAGGGGCCAATGGCCTTTGGCCCCCCTGCTTCAGACGCCAGTGGTCAGTGGTAGTGTCTATTATGTGCATTCCTAGATATTAAATGTTCATTTGCAATTTTCTGTAGTGGTCCCAGTAATATTTGCTGGTAAAGTGTACTGAAGTAGCATCACATGACATGGTTAAGCTACATTTGAGTCAAAAAAGGGCATAAATGCAGTCGCAAGAAGAATACCCTCCACTCATATCTTGGGATGTTTGATGTGAAGGAAAACTTTCTCTTTCATCTGTTTCACTCTGCAGATTCTTGTTTTTCACTCTGCATTGAGTGTTTTATCAGTGATTATTATTTGGAGAGCTTTAACTGTGCGCTCTCTCTCATGCCTCTGTGTGCCTTTTTTCTGCCTCTTTCCCAGTCGATGATCATGGAGGCTGTGGTGGACGTTATAAATGAAAATTTTGACAGCATTTTGGGTGCAAATTTAGAAGGCTCATTTCTGCCCAGTTACCACAGTTACAGTCAAATCAAGCGCACCTACAAAGCAGCCACCCTGCCATAAACTGATATAGCAGCTCCATGAGTCGTATGTTTTACCTTCAAGACTCTGTTTGTGATGTGAAAACATCAGAGAAATAAAAAGTTTGTATCCAGGTATTGTGTCCTGGCTCAATCTCAGTGGACTGCTATGACAAGTAGGAACAGGTCAAAATACTCACGGTTGAAAGAAACCGACTCCAGCTCACATTTGAGTTTCAGATGTAGTCAAATTATCGTATGTTCCTGCATATAAACTAGCATACTTCTGCTTTTCACATATTTTCATATTGTCACTTCACAACAGTTGCAGGCTTCCCTGGTATAGTGTGTGTCAACTCCCAAGCTGAAGAAATCATGAGAAATGGATGTCAAGGAA
This sequence comes from Thunnus albacares, assembly GCF_914725855.1. NCBI lineage: Eukaryota > Metazoa > Chordata > Actinopteri > Scombriformes > Scombridae > Thunnus > Thunnus albacares. The sequence continues at coordinate 6,253,188 of NC_058123.1, forward strand.
TCTGTAAAGGGAGCAGATATTCCGTGGGGGTCAGCTCCCAAACCAAAGAAATCCTGAGCAGTCATCTTACAACTGTCTTCCTCCCAATCATCTACATCATTGTGTTTGCTGTGGGGCTGCCCACCAACGCCATGGCAATATGGGTATTCCTCTTCAGGACCAAGAAAAAGCGCCCGTCGTCAATCTACATGGCAAACCTGGCTCTGGCTGATTTGCTCTTTGTCATCTGGGTCCCCCTGAAGATAGCATACCATTTCAACGGCAACAACTGGATCTACGGAGAAGGGCTGTGCAAAGTGCTGGTGGCGTTTTTCTACAGTAATATGTACTGCTCCATCGCCTTTATCACCTGCATAAGTGTCCAGCGTTATTGGGCGGTGGTCCACCCACTGTCCGAGCAGCAGAGGGACAACCGCATACCTGTGTCCGTCTCCATCACAGTCTGGGTGGTGATCTGGCTTATCACCATCCCTCTCTACCTGTATGACCAACAGGTCACAGTAACAAGCTATGATCTAGAAATCCTTACCTGCCATGATGTCACCTTGCAAAGTCAGGCTGAAATAGCAGCTGGCTACTTCCTGACAATGGGAACTCTGGGATTTGTTGTTCCCACTATTGTGTGCATCATATCCTACATCCTCATGCTCAAAGCTCTCAGGAACAGCATGACAGATGCTGCCATCACCAAGAAGCGACGGAAGGCTGTGGTCTTGATGATCACAGTGTTGGTTATGTTTTTAGTGTGCTTCACCCCCAGTAACATCATGCTGCTGGTACACTATATCCTCTTGTTGGGCGGGGCTGACAACAGCCTTTACGGATTTTACATCACCACATTGTGCCTGGCAAGTCTCAACAGCTGCATTGACCCTTTTGTTTACTACTTTATCTCCAAGGACTTCAGGGATCATGTGAAGAACACGTTCCTCTGCAGGAGCGAGAGAACAGCGAAGAGAATGAAGGTGTCCTTCAGGGCTCAGAAAAACTCACAAGAGCAACACACCGCGCCTAAGTCAGGAAAAACACAGAGCACTGAATGCTAGTGGATTAATCATTTTTAAGCTGTTTTTATTCTAGATCAATAACTCCTTTCAGATATTGTTTTTCGGTAATACTTAATTTTACAGGTCCCTTAATTTTTCATAGTAGTTTCCTGGAAAATTGCTGGTAATTTTCTGGTATGAACCATTAAGTTTAAGGACATTTTCCAGAAAGGGAAGAAAAAGTGTTGCTTTAGTTGGTAAGTACCAACTCATTATATTTGGGTTCTTGGTTGTAAATTTGCAAAACTTAGATTCTTAACAGTTCTTTAATTGACAGAAAAACTTAACTGAGTTTCTTTCATAAAAACTGCATGAGTCCATTTCCCATATGCTACAAAACAAGGTAACCCTTTCAAAGAATGAACAGTTACTGTACCTAACAGTTACTTTTAGAAAGTTATTGAGAAAAACTCCTGGAAATTAGTAGGAAATGAAAGGACCCGTAAATTTAAGTGTTATGCTTGATGCTTGATGCTCCGAAAAACACACAAGAGCAACACACCACGCCTAACTCAGATAACACACAAAGCACTGAATGCTAGTGGATTAATCATTATTAAGCTGTTTTATTCCTGATCATTATCTCCCTTCAGATATCGTTTTTCGGTAACACTTAATTTACAGGTCTCTTCATTTGTATATCAAAATAAAATAAAGTGTTACCTTTTTTTCTTATTCTACTGTGACGTCTTCCACCTCAGGTTTGGTTCAGTACATGTAAGGAAATTTAGGAGTCATCTTTGGCAATGACCTCCTGTTTCAGAGCTTTGAGCCGTCTAAATTACTGCTTATATTGTTTTAATACACTTAATTGTCTTTATATCTTTTACGACACACTTGTTTTATGCACTTTGCTTGATGCAGTTTGCTTGATTTCAGCAGGATATGAATGATTGCCTTTATTCAATTTTAATGGGTCTAATCTTTTATTCCATGTTGTAATTTGATGAATTTTCTGTCAATGTTTGATGTGCCAGAATTGAGACCCAAACCTAAAATGTTCAAAATTTAGCAGGTTTTATACTATAGGATAAAAGTTTTATGTGTTTTTAAAGTAATAATTTTTGCTTGTATATCTACATTTTAGTTTGTCAATAAAAGTAATTGTCTAACTAGCTGTTTCCTGACTCTGTGGACGGGTCAACATGGGAAAGGTCAATCCAGGTACTTCTCCTTTTCAAAACAATTCTGATATTTTAACCTTTGTTCACAATCCAGGGTTATGTTCTTCCAAAATCCCTCTCAAAGACAAAATTTCATCCCCATTATTTGTTCTGTGTGTAGAAACTCTAATTGGAAGCTTTTTCATACCTCCCAGTGCCTGGCATAATATCAGATATGTAAACAGTAAAAATATCAAGTAAATTGCAGCCATTTTGTGAAAACACATATCATCCACCCTTTTTTCTTTTTCTCTTTTTTTTTTTTTTTTTTTGAAATGGCATTTTAACACCACTACTTGTACTTGTTCACTTCAGTTAATGATTGTCACTCGGCTCTTGTTCACTCCTCCTCTGTTACACTGCTGCACAGAATACCACGGGAGGTGAAGGTAAACTTTTATGTAATTTTATGAATTACTGTTCTCAGTTTACACACAATGTGTCCACATATGCAACCACTAATACAACTGACTTCTCCCAAAAAACTCTTTCTCCTCTTCTTTTTAACCCTCTCCACAATTTCCCTACTATGGTAAGTAACCTAGGTCACAAAAAACATGCCCCTCAATATTATTCCATTTACTGCCTGAACTTTGTGTTTGGTCATCTAACTGGTCATCAAGCCATTATGACCAAATAATGATTACTTTGTTTAGGTGGGATCTGTCACTGTATATTTCACAAAACAAGTAAAAGGCAACTGCAGTTTTCAACATATTAAACATGCAGTTGGAGTTTATGCTTCCTGTTTGGGACTTGACAAAAGTAAGAAAATAAAACTTTCCCCAAAGTAAAAATAACCAGTATTTTATACTTTTATGAGCTTGTCTTGTGTTTAGATTCAACCCAAAGTCACGTCTCCAGCTTGTCCAGAATGCAGCAGTTCAGATTATTAGAGGAGTAGAAAGACGTGGTCACATCACTCAGTTGCATATTTACCTTAGTTACTAGATTGCTTCAGAGCTGTTTTTTAAGATTTAACTGATCATCTGATGTGATAAGGTCGGTTTTGAAGTCAACAAGAAATTAGAGGGATTGACATGAACTTGACCTTCGTTGTAACGTCACGTATCAGTAGTTGCACAAAAAAATAAACAAGACGTGGCAAACTTTGTACAGACCAGAGACATTTAGTCTGATGAAGTGCATTTGTCCACTCAATTTATGTTAATCCATTGAATCTAATTAATTCAGAATATTGAGTTGTTTTTTCTTTTTGTTTGTTTGTTTCTTTTTGTTTTTGAGGTTTTTCTTTTAACATATATTGTGCCATACTAAGCATGTTCTGTAATGAAATATTGAAAGTAGAGCTGAAAGGAAAGCCCAATAAATTGATTAGTCAATCAACAGAAAATTAACAGGTAGCTATTTCGATAATCGATCTATTGTTGCAGTCATTTTTAAGTATAAACGCCAATAATTTGATAGTTCTAGATTCTCAAATGTTAAAATTAACCATTTGTAGGACATTTTGATAGGTGTTTTGCACAATTTTCTGATGTATAAAAAAATAAACATTGGTCAATTGAGAAAATAATCACCATATTAATAGGTAGACCAAAATCCAGAGTTGCAGCCTTATCTGAAGTAAGCGTGGGAGACAGTACTGAGATGACGGTTACACAGAGTGAGATATTCAATTCCAGCATCACATCAAACACATTAAGCAGCAGGAGATTTGGTTTTTTGATTCATGACCTCAGTATTTATAAAATCTTTACTACAGGAGGACCAGATGTCACACTTTTACTGAGGAAACTGTGAAACTGTTAGTGCAATATTGAACATACTAGAAAAGTTACATTTTAACAGAAGAAGTCAGGACAGCAGTGCTTTGAACTAAATGCTCACAATGACAATGCTAACATGCAACTAACATACTACTAAATTAGCACTAAACACAAAGAACATCTATGGATGATGGCAGTGGTTTGGTCATGAACAAGAAATAAATTTTGACCTAATGATGGCACTAAATGAAAGGCTGGGGGAAGGGTTCAAAAAAGTTATTAAATGTAATCCTTAGGGGGACAGGTACCAAATTTCATTGCAATCCATCCGATAGCTGTTGAGACTGATGGGTGTATGGGTGGGTGTCACTGACACTGATTTCCGCACTCCATATTGTGAATGTTTAGTTCATTTTGTTTAATTTGGTCTAATTTGGTTTATTTGTGTTAATAAACTTATTTTCTATTAAAACTTATTTTCTGTTCAAACTAAGCATGGTGTGTGTCCCATTTTGTTGTGGTCAGTGAGCTGGGTCATAACAATATATATATTTACTGAAAAAATTATTTTATTGCACATATGTTTCACAGTGAAAAGCTTTCAGTCATGTCTTACTTTGAACTTTCTTTAAGTATACATCACTTTTTAAACAAAACAACCTTTTGTCTAAATATGTTTGAGCATCATTGTGATAGTGAAAGACAACTGAGAAGTAACACTTATGTGATCAGCAAACATCCCTCCTTGGCATAGTTTGTTTAATGCTTCCCCCTGCTGGTGAGAAATGTGCAGTACATCCTATATGTACACTCACTAAGCACTTCAATAGGAACACTTGTGCAATCTAATGCAATCCATTACAACAGCTCTGACATAAATTCTACTCTTACGAGGCTTATACATTTTCAGTTTTTGTTGACATTATGAGAAAGGTAATAATTCTACTTTGTGTTTATTATTGAATTCGTAGTGGATGGTGGTGGTGTACTGGAGAGCATTATATTGAAAATTGTTGGAAATAATTTGCCCCCCTCATATATATTAATGTGGTGGACAATTGTTACTCCACTACATTTATTTCACAGCTAGAGCTTCTTTTCACATGAACACTAAAATGTAAAACCGACCCAACAATATAATACAATCCTGGTCTTGAAGAGGGACTGTGTCAGAATGTAGTTTTAAGACTTGAATTGTTTTAGTTTATGTTCAGCTCATTTGTCATAAAGTTGTGTTTAATTAAACTCCACACAGAAAACTGAGGACAAGGTAGTATTATTCCATCATAGGAGTACTGTAAGGCTGCAACCAACAATTATTTTCATTATTAATAGGTCTGACAACTATTTTCTTTTATAACTGATTGATTGTTCAGTATATAAAATGTCAGAACATAGTGGTGTAGGATATTTCTCAGCAGAAAAGAAAGTGGTGGCTTCCATAAGATACCCCCCCCCCCCAGTCAGCCACTGGTCTGTGAAAACCAGTCAGCCACCTCCTCCTGGAGTAAGAAGACATCGGGACAGGATTGGCAAGAGACTGCTAACGACTCTGAAGAGTCAGGTTTGGGGATACAGGCACCTCCAAAGATAAGACATTGAAGGCCCGCATGGAATCTCATAAGAAAAGGTGGTATAAAATGTTCAACAAAATGTCCAACACCACTGTTTGACCAACAGGACTAAGGATGGACCTGCCTTGTTGAAGTGTGTGTGTCTGAACACACTGTTGCACAACAACTCCCCCTCTCATCCTGGGCCACTCCCCACAGACAATCACAACTCCCCCCTCTTTCTGATTGTCTCTCCTTTTCCCCTTTTGTCCCAAATCAAGAGACTATTGCCAGATATACCTGCATGCTTTTAAAAAGGCTACAATGCCATTGCCTTATTCCTTTCCTTGTTGTTTGAATGTGTACATTTGCATCTATAATTATGTTAGAAATTTACAATAATTTTATCATAGTTCTTTCAGTTGTATGTGTGTTAAAATCTGGTAAATAATATCTCAATAACAACTAGAGATAAACATGTGCTGTTTGGCAGCATTGTAATCTCCTAAGCATAAGAACATTAGATTTTTAGTCACGGTAGTTGTTTGGTAAAAAGGTACAGTTTTTGAGAAGTTGTTTTAAAGTAAGAAATATTATCTGACCTCCAGTGGATGCCATGCCCTCAGAGGGGGGTCAAACAAAGATACCACCCCTGGGGGGGTCAGCAGTCCTCTGATTGGTCAGATGCTTCTTTGAAGTCCCTTACCTTACTGTACTTATAAAAGACCATCACTAGAATGAAATAATTGGATTCTTTTTGTTACTGGTACGAAATCCCATTCTTTCTCTGTGTTGAGACCAACTTCAGGTGACAATTCTTCATCTCCACTCCATGCGGTGGCAACACCTTCTCATCCCTCCTGACGGCACCATCTCACTCAGCAGCTACCAGTCCACAGACATGCTAGTAGCACACTTCTGCTCTGCTAACCGGGTGAATTCAAAAAGCTTAATCTGCTTAGAACTGAATTTTAAATTTGCCACCCCAGTTTACCAGCTGCTTCCAGTGATGGTCACTAGTCAGTCTGTGTTTGTTCATCTGTTGCACCCCCTTTTCTGACAAACTCCGGTTCTGCATTCATTCATTCATTGTAGTGTCATTGTTTGTTTAGTGAGTGTTGTTTTGTGTTATTGTTAGGTTAGTCTTTTAGTAATAAATGTTTTGTGTATAAGTTCATTGCCTTTGTTTTCTTTAACTTACTTTAAGTAAGTCACTTTACGTATCCGATCCCTTTTCTGAGTGCAAGTTAATCCCTTTCCAAAACTGATTTATGTGTTAAAGATTCTCTTGACTGATCACCAAGAGAAGCTATTTATCAGTGTTGTTGTACCGATTCTGAAGTTATATCGCCGGACGAATAATTGAAGAAATTCTGCATAGTCATTATTCCCTGAAGTCCAAGTTAACATATTATATGTTTAAGGATAGGTTATGTCTTAAAACAACAGTCAGGTGTTCATATGGACAGTGAAAGAGTTTTCTTTGCTGTAATGATTCCTCCCATTCATGCTGGTTGTTAACAGATCCCCTTCAAATGTGTTTTCAATGGAAGTGATGGAGGCCAAAATCCACAGTGTGTCCACACAGTCATTTTGTGCATAAAATGTATTTAAAAGTTTATCTGAAACTTATATGAGGCTTCAGCAGTCTGAGTTAGTCATATCAAGTGGATACATACATTTACAGTCTTTTTAGTGTCAAATTTCCTCTTTGTGTTTCCTCAGACAGTGTTTCCCTGTTGAGCTGCAGTGGAGGTATAGTAACAGGAAGACGGACTTTGGCACTAAAAAGACTGTAACGATGGAAGATATTTACTTGATTTGATTCATTTGGACAAAATCTTCATATTAGCTTCAGATAAACTCTTAAATACATTTTTGCACCAAAGGAGGACTGTGGATTTTGGCCCCCATGGTCAGTGTGAACAGGAGGAACGATTATGGCAAGAAAAACCTATTTCAGTGTTCGCTGGTAGAGAACCTGAGACCCAAGGAGAAGCTGTGGTTTCTTGCACATAGCAAACATCCCTAAATTTTAACGTCAAATGTAAAAAAGAAGAAGTTTCAAATTTTCCACGGAATGTGTTGTAAGTGACAGTCAAAGAAAGGTCATTGCTTTATGCAAAGTCATAAAACATCAGCATGTAACTGGTAGATGTCCTGGTGGAAGACCATACAGTGCTGCTTGAAAGTTTGTGAACCCTTTAGAATTTGCTCTATTTCTGCATAAATATGACCTAAAACGTGATCAGATTTCCATTCAAGTCCTAAAACTAGATAAAGAGACATCAATTAAACAAATATGACAAAAACTTTACACTTGTTTGTTTATTTATTGAGGGAAATGATCCAATGTTACATATGTATACATTTATTTGAAGGGGAAATGAGAGTCGGGTGTTTCAATCAATGGGATGACAATCAAGTGTGAGTCTGGGCGGCCCTGCCTTAATTAAAGAAGAGAAATCTGGGTCTTCACTATCACAGTCTGAGCTTCACAACACAGGTTTGTGGAAGTGTGTCATGGCTCAAACAAAGGATATTTCTGAGGACCTTAGAAGAAGAGTTGTTGATGCTCACCAAGCTGGAAAGGGTTACAAAACCATTTCTAAAGAGTTTGGACTCCACCAGTCGACTGTCAGGCTGATCGTGTACAAATTGAAGACATCCAACACCATTGTTTCCCTCCCCAGGAGTGGTCGAACAACAAAAATCACACCAAGAGCAGGCGTGTAAAATACTGGGAGGCCACAAGGGACCCCAGGGTAAAGTCTAGGAAACTAAAGGCCTCTCTTGCAGTGGCTACAGTCAATGTTCACGAGTCCACCATCAGGAGAACATTGAACATTAATGGTGAGCATGGCAAAATTGCAAGGAAAAAAGCCTCTTCTCTCCAAAAAGAACATTGCTGCCGTCTACGGTTCACCCAAGACCATGTTGATAAGCCAGAAGTTGATTGGAAAAATATTCTGTGGATGGATGAGACCAAAATCAAACTTTTCTGCTTGAATGAGAAGCATTATGTTTGGTGATGAGCAACACTGAAAGCAAGGGTTAATATACTTTTGGATCCCACAAATATGTAAGATTGGATAATTTTCCTCAATAAATAAATGAAAAAGTTATTTTTTTGTCTCATTTGTTTAATTGGGTTCACTTTATCTAGTTTTGGGACTTATGTAAATATCTGATCATGTTATAGGTCATATTTATGCAGAAATACAGAAAATTCTAAAAGATTCACAAACTTTCAAGCAGTACTGTATATGGATGTAGGAATGTAAGAAGGGGGAGATATACTGATATAAAAAGAAAAGCCAAGAGAGACTCAGGGTCTCTTTTTGGGCTTCCCTTTTGGGTTCGTCACTTGAGGTCCTTTTGCAAGTTTGCCTGTTTTGCATCTTTAAGTTTTTATTCACGCTTTTGTATTTTACTTTTTGAATTTTGCATTACTTATTTTTGAGAAAAAAAAATCCAAATAAAACTGGTTTGTAGTTTTGTACACTCCAACCAAAGTTCCTGACTTGTGCTCATCTCTGAGGTCTTCTAGTATCTCCTTCCAGGTAAGAGGGCGCCCCCCTGGGATATGGCTGACATGAGATTTAAATTTATTTGGATTACAAATTTATAATGAAATTTACTAAGGATGAACTTGCAATATATATTAATTAATAGAATCTGAAAGATTTAGATTTAATGATTGAGATCAACCTGCTGCTCATGTGATAGAGGTATAATTTCAGTACATAATCAGGTTGACAGGTTTATTATAGGTGTTTAACTGGCTAAACTGTTAGGGCCAGGGCATCGACATTGCCCATAAAACCGGGCAATGCCCTCGACCGTCAGAGTGGGCCTCCTCCAGTGATGACCTATTAGAAGGCCATCTTGGAGTACTTTCAAACCTCCAACACCTATTTGCACCAATACACTTCGTTGCGACCCAGCTGTCAGGCATTCCTTACTAAATAGGCCCGTTTAGAGCTGTTCAATGACAGCTGGTGATTATAGAAGACAAGCTGAAATCTGGTTCCCTAAGCAAGGCTAGGATGGTCTCGCGTGTAGATTTTGGGAACCCGTTTGATACCTGTGTCAGAGGTAGAGGAAAGCCGTCTGCCGGTGCCTTATCCACATCAGGGGGTTTCGGTTGTCTGAAGGCAGAAATCATTACAATATATATATGAATATGTATAATATATAAGAAAACTAGCAAATATTCACATATAAGAAGCTGGTACCAGAGAATTTCTGGCATTTTTGATTAAAAAATGACTTAAACAATTAATCAATTATGAATATTACTGGCAATTAATTGTCAGTCATATCAGCAAATCAATTAATCAACTAATAATTTCAGTGCTAGAGTCCTACTCCCATATGTTCTGGGGGCCAAAAACAAACCTTTGCCCTGGGACCATGTCGGAGGTAATTCCGGCCATGTTCATAAGGAGTATTTTTACGGCATTAATACTCATGTCCTTTTAGTGAAGTAATAGTTTGAATGCATGACTTTCCACATAATGTTCCTGTAGTGCAGATGAAGAGAAATGCGTGTTCTAGTTATCAATGACGGAAGGAAGATGAACTCATGAGTGAGATTATTATCATATTACCGAAATCAACCCGAGCTGTGTCTCGGTTGGTTAGATGCGGTCAGCTGACTCAGTCACATCAACTAGTGTCCAAATCATCTATTTGAAGAGGGGATGGCACTTCAAACAGTGAAGCAGTAACGCCATCGGACATTACATTACATATTATTTTAACCCGGTCTTGCAGCCATGACTTTAAAGACTCGATGGTCTCACCTGTTTCTCCTTTTGTGTTGCGTCCAGACTTGTCTCTCTCAGTCAGGTAAGATATTGCTTTGTTTTTTTCCATCACTAATGTTTTATGCTGTCATGAAAACATTCAGCTCAGGTAGATTTAAAATCCAAAAAGACTTGGTCATAACCCAGTAGACTATATGGCTGGACCGTGTATGGTGAATGTGTGAAATTGTGGACAATTTGTTACAGAGATAGTCAGTGTCAGGGGCGCCGGATTCATTTCAGAAGTGCGGGGAGACCTCGGACTCGCACACGGTTCCATTCATATATTTTCTGGGGTCGCGGACACAGATATTGTATGTTCATGTATATGCTTTATTACAAACAATCCTACCGTATAAACCTGGAATCTGTGTGTAACAGCTGACCTCTTTATATACAGTCAATGGTGTAGATGGGTAGCAGAACACAGAACATTATTTACCGTTAGATCCTTGCCGATCCTGTTAATGAAGTTACTGCTGCTGTGCCAGGTGCGTGAATGCGCACATCACTAATGTATCGTGTCAGCTGCTGTGTGATACTGCAGGTATTTAATAAAGTAAAAAGGAAAGAATCTGACGCACAGCCAACTGTGGGGAAAAACATCATTACTGATGTTTTTGCAACATCCTGGATTACATTAAGTGACACATGAGCGATATTAATGTACAATTCAGTCTCAAACTGTAACCTTTTCTGACGGACATTTCAGTAGATTATGTTATAGATGCGACATACTAGAGAAGTAAAAGAAGCAAATACATGAAAGTTGATTTGTTATGTTGGAGAGCTCTGTGTGCGCACCTCTGTTGACTAAAGACACACAAACTGTGTCTTTTACTCTATCTGCAATTTTCATTTACTAGCAGCCTCCCTTTACTTCGTGCTCACTTTTCACTGTCTGATCTATTCATATTCGTAGCAGCACCAAAGTCAACATCTTATCAAAATTTACATGGAATGATCAGAAAATTCGAATGGAAATGATGTACCCTTTGCAGAAAAAGAAGCAAAAGTTTGTTTATTTTTTTTCAATTTCTCTCCCAAGTTCTGAGAAATTGTAGTAATTGTAATACAAAAAAACAACACGTCTAATTCCACCAACTACACACACAGGTCAGAACTATATTGAATTATTGCCATATACACATATTCACGAAACGCATTCAGGGTGGTTGTGTACATTTTTTTTTATGACAAAATGTAATGCGCAATTTTGTTTGAAAATAAAATGTTTGCTAAGCAGTATGAAACTCAAACCTCTCCCACCACAATCAACCTCTTGCCAAATATTATTCACTATTTAAGCCCTACATTTGTGCAACTAATTTGCAATAACTATTTTCATTCACTTGTAACATTCAGTGCAAATGCATGAAGTAGTGTGATGTTTATATAGTGCAAAGAAAAGAAACTGATCTTTTATAATCTTAATTTATTTCTTGGAATTTTCCCAATTTCTTTCTGTCCTTCTTTAACCAGTTAATTAAAGTTCAAATTATGGGATGATCCCAGTAAGGATACAGTACATAATGTTTCTGCTCATTATATTTAATTATATTGCTTTATTTCGTATTTATTCCTGTACTCCTGCACCTCTTGCACCTCTGCTGATATCGCCGCAAAGTTACAGCCAGTTTAGATGGAAATGGATGCTTCAATAAAACAAAACAAAGAACCTGCAAAGTCCCTGTTTGTAATGTGTGTATATTTATGTAATTCTGCATAGTAGTGGTATACTCTCCTTTATTACGTGTTTGTAAATCTCTTTGTCTTTCGTTTTTCCAGGTGAATATGAACTAGGTGAGTGAATGCAAATAAATTCTCCTGATATATAACATTCAGTTGTAATTCTAATGTTTACAATGTCTACTTCTACCATCAGCTGTGATTTACCATGTACTATACCTTCACCTCAGCCTCTCTTTACCTCGAGCTCACTTTTCAGTCTCATCTCTTCATGTTCGTAGCAGCACCAAAGCCAACATATTATCCAAATTCACATAAAATGAAAACAAAATTCAAATGAAACTGATGTACTCTTTGCACAAAAAGTGCCATAACTTTATTTTCTCAATTTCATTAACCTGGATACCCAAGTTCTGGGAAATTGTAGAAGTTCGAACACCAAAAAAAGAAAAAAAGAAAAAAAAAAAACATGTCTAACTCCACCAACTGCACACAAATAAATTATAGGAGGAAAAAATATTATGTGATAATCAGATCAGAACTATATTGAATTATTGCCATAGTATACACTAACGTGGTATTCACATCTGCCTTTCAGGGTGCATATATATAGTTATTTGTTTATGAAAAAAATAATGTGCAATTTTGTTTGAAAAGAAAATATTTTCTAAGCAGAATGAAACTCAACCCTGTCCCACCACAATCAACCTCTTGCCAAATATTATTCACTATTTAAGCCCTACATTTATGCAACTAATTTGCAATAACTATTTTCATTCACTTGTTACTTTTATAATCTTAATTTATTTCTTGGAATTTTCCCAATTTATTTTTGTCCTATTTTAACCAGTTCATTAAAGTTTAGATTATGGGATGGTCCAAGTGATGATATGGTACATAATGTTTCTGCTCATTATACTTAATTATATTGCTTTATTTTGTATTTATTCCTGTACTCCTGTACCTCTTACACCTCTGCTGATATCGCCGCAAAGTTACAGCCAGTTTAGATGGAAATGGATGTTTCAATAAAACAAAACAAAGAACCTGCAAAGTCCCTGTTTGTAATGTGTGTATATTTATGTAATTCTACACAATAGTAGTATACACTCCTTTATTTTGTGTGTGTAAATGTCTTTGTCTTTTGTTACTCCAGGTGAATATGAAGAGGGTAAGTTACTGCAAATAAATTCTCCTACTATATAGTGTTCAGTTATAATTCTAATGTTTACAATGTCTGCTTCTACCATCAGCTGTGCTTTACCATGTACTATACCTTCACCTCAGCCTCCCTTTACCTCAAACTCACTTTTCACTGTCTGACCTCTTCATGTTCGTAGCAGCACCAAAGTCAACATCTTATCCAAATTCAAATAAAATGAAAACAAAATTCAAATGAAACTGATGTACTCTTTGCACAAAAAGTGCCAGAACTTCATTTTCTCAATTTCACCAACCTGGATACCCAAGTTCTGGGATATTGCAGAAGTTCGAACACCAAAAAAAGAAAAAGAGAAAAAAAAAAAACATGTCTAACTCCACCAACTGCACACAAATAAATTAGAGGAGGAAAAAAATACTACGTGATAAACAGATCAGAATAATATTGAATTATTACCATAGTATACACTAACATGGTATTCACATCTGCCTTTTAGGGTGTATATATATAGTAATTTTATATACGAAACATGTAATGTGTAATTTTGTATGAAAAGAAAATATTTTCTAAGCAGAATGAAACTCAAACCTCTCCCACCACAATCAACCTCTCGCCAAATATTATTCACTATTTAAGCCCTACATTTGTGCAACTAATTTGCAATAACTATTTTCATTCACTTGTAACATTCAGTGCCAATGCATGAAGCAGTGTGATGTTCATATAGTGCAAAGAAAAGAAACTGATCTTTTATCATCGTAATTTATTTCTTGGAATTTTCCCAATTTCTTTCTGTCCTTCTTTAACCAGTTAATTAAAGTTCAAATTATGAGATGATCCCAGTAAGGATACAGTACATAATGTTTCTGCTCATTATATTTAATTATATTGCTTTATTTTGTATTTATTCCTGTACTCCTGTACCTCTTACACCTCTGCTGATATCGCCGCAAAGTTACAGCCAGTTTAGATGGAAATGGATGCTTCAATAAAACAAAACAAAGAACCTGCAAAGTCCCTGTTTGTAATGTGTGTATATTTATGTAATTCTGCACAGTAGTAGTATACACTCCTTTATTATGTGTTTGTAAATCTCTTTGTCTTTTGTTACTCCAGGTGAATATGAAGAGGGTAAGTTACTGCAAATAAATTTTCCTAATATATAGTGTTCAGTTATAATTCTAATGTTTACAATGTCTGCTTCTACCATCAGCTGTGCTTTACCATGTACTATACCTTCACCTAAGCCTTCCTTTACCTCGAGCTCACTTTTCAGTCTCATCTCTTCATGTTCGTAGAAGCACTAAAGCCAACATATTATCCAAATTCACATAAAATGAAAACAAAATTCAAATGACACTGATGTACTCTTTGCACAAAAAGTTCCATAACTTTATTTTCTCAATTTCACCAACCTGGATACCCAAGTTCTGGGAAATTGTAGAAGTTCGAACACCAAAAAAAGAAAAAAAGAAAAAAAAAAAACATGTCTAACTCCACCAACTGCACACAAATAAATTATAGGAGGAAAAAATATTATGTGATAAACAGATCAGAATTATATTGAATTATTGCCATAGTATACACTAACGTGGTATTCACATCTGCCTTTTAGGGTGTATATATATAGTTATTTTATATACGAAACATGTAATGTGTAATTTTGTATGAAAAGAAAATGTTTTCTAAGCAGTATGAAACTCAAACCTCTCCCACCACAATCAACCTCTTGCCAAATGTTATTCACTATTTAAGCCCTACATTCATGCAACTAATTTGCAATAACTATTTTCATTCACTTGTAACATTCAGTGCAAATGCATGAAGTAGTGTGATGTTCATATAGTGCAAAGAAAAGAAACTGATCTTTTATAATCTTAATTTATTTCTTGGAATTTTCCCAATTTCTTTGTGTTCCTTTTTAACCAG
Organism: Thunnus albacares; assembly: GCF_914725855.1. NCBI lineage: Eukaryota > Metazoa > Chordata > Actinopteri > Scombriformes > Scombridae > Thunnus > Thunnus albacares. Next base: position 6,268,271 of record NC_058123.1, read on the forward strand.
TTCATTAAAGTTCAGATTATGGGATGGTCCCAGTAAGGATATAGTACATAATGTTTCTGCTCATTATACTTAATTATATTGCTTTATTTTGTATTTATTCCTGTACTCCTGTACCTCTTACACCTCTGCTGATATCGCCGCAAAGTTACAGCCAGTTTAGATGGAAATGGATGCTTCAATAAAACAAAACAAAGAACCTGCAAAGTCCCTGTTTGTAATGTGTGTATATTTATGTAATTCTGCACAGTAGTAGTATACACTCCTTTATTATGTGTTTGTAAATCTCTTTGTCTTTTGTTACTCCAGGTGAATATGAAGAGGGTAAGTTACTGCAAATAAATTCTCCTAATATATAGTGTTCAGTTATAATTCTAATGTTTACAATGTCTGCTTCTACCATCAGCTGTGCTTTACCATGTACTATACCTTCACCTAAGCCTTCCTTTACCTCGAGCTCACTTTTCAGTCTCATCTCTTCATGTTCGTAGAAGCACTAAAGCGAACATATTATCCAAATTCACATAAAATGAAAACAAAATTCAAATGACACTGATGTACTCTTTGCACAAAAAGTTCCATAACTTTATTTTCTCAATTTCACCAACCTGGATACCCAAGTTCTGGGAAATTGTAGAAGTTCGAACACCAAAAAAAGAAAAAAAGAAAAAAAAAAAACATGTCTAACTCCACCAACTGCACACAAATAAATTATAGGAGGAAAAAATATTATGTGATAAACAGATCAGAATTATATTGAATTATTGCCATAGTATACACTAACGTGGTATTCACATCTGCCTTTTAGGGTGTATATATATAGTTATTTTATATAAGAAACATGTAATGTGTAATTTTGTATGAAAAGAAAATGTTTTCTAAGCAGTATGAAACTCAAACCTCTCCCACCACAATCAACCTCTTGCCAAATGTTATTCACTATTTAAGCCCTACATTCATGCAACTAATTTGCAATAACTATTTTCATTCACTTGTAACATTCAGTGCAAATGCATGAAGTAGTGTGATGTTCATATAGTGCAAAGAAAAGAAACTGATCTTTTATAATCTTAATTTATTTCTTGGAATTTTCCCAATTTCTTTGTGTCCCTTTTTAACCAGTTCATTAAAGTTCAGATTATGGGATGGTCCCAGTAAGGATATAGTACATAATGTTTCTGCTCATTATACTTAATTATATTGCTTTATTTTGTATTTATTCCTGTACTCCTGTACCTCTTACACCTCTGCTGATATCGCCGCAAAGTTACAGCCAGTTTAGATGGAAATGGATGCTTCAATAAAACAAAACAAAGAACCTGCAAAGTCCCTGTTTGTAATGTGTGTATATTTATGTAATTCTTTACAGTAGTAGTATACACTCCTTTATTATGTGTGTGTAAATGTCTTTGTCTTTTGTTACTCCAGGTGAATATGAACTAGGTGAGTGAATGCAAATAAATTCTCCTAATATATAGTGTTCAGTTATAATTCTAATGTTTACAATGTCTGCTTCTACCATCAGCTGTGCTTTACCATGTACTATACCTTCACCTCAGCCTCCCTTTACCTCAAACTCACTTTTCACTGTCTGACGTCTTCATGTTTGTAACAGCACCAAAGCCAACATATTATCCAAATTCACATAAAATGAAAACAAAATTCAAATGAAACTGATGTACTCTTTGCACAAAAAGTGCCATAACTTTATTTTCTCAATTTCACCAACCTGGATACCCAAGTTCTGGGATATTGCAGAAGTTCGAACACCAAAAAAAGAAAAAAAGAAAAAAAAACATGTCTAACTCCACCAACTACACACAAATAAATTATAGGAGGAAAAAAATACTACGTGATAAACAGATCAGAATTATATTGAATTATTGCCATAGTATACACTAACGTGGTATTCACATCTGCCTTTTAGGGTGTATATATATAGTTATTTCATATACGAAACATGTAATGTGTAATTTTGTATGAAAAGAAAATGTTTTCTAAGCAGAATGAAACTCAAACCTCTCCCACCACAATCAACCTCTTGCCAAATATTATTCACTATTTAAGCCCTACATTTATGCAACTAATTTGCAATAAGTATTTTCATTCATTTGTAACATTCAGTGCCAATGCATGAAGCAGTGTGATGTTCCTTTATTACATGTGTGTAAATTTCTTTGTCTTTTGTTATTCTAGGTCAAGGTTCAGGAGACGGTCATCCACGTGAGTGACTAAAAATAAATTCTCCTAATATATAACATTCAGTTGTAATTCTAATGTTTACTATATCTACTTCTACCATCAGCTGTGCTTTATCATGTACTATACCTTCACCTCAGCCTCCCTTTACCTCAAACTCACTTTCCACTGTCTGATCTCTTCATGTTCGCAGCAGCACCAAAGCCAACATCTTATCCAAAATTAGATGAAATGAACACAGAATTCAACTGGAAATTATATACTCTTTGCACAAAAAGTGGCATAAGTGTGTTTTCTCAATTTCACTAATTTGGATACCCGAGTTCTGGGAAATTGCAGTAGTTTACATTTAGTTATATTGCTTCAATCTGTATTCATTTTAGTGGAAAAATTGTGGGGAAAAAAACCTACACTGTGCTTTTTTATTTGGCGTGAACCACATCCTCTGTCCTTTACCTCTTACACCTCCGCTGATATTGCCGCAAAGTTACAACCAGTTTAGATGGAAATGGATGCTTTAATAAAACAAAACAAAGAACCTACAAAGTCCCTGTTTGTAATGTGTGTATATTTATGTTATTCTGCATAGTAGTAGTATACACTCCTTTATTACATGTGTGTAAATCTCTTTTGTTATTCCAGGTACACCTCCACCATTTCCACCAAGTGAGTGACTGAAAATAAATTCTCTTTATATATAACATTCAGTTGTAATTCTAATGTTTACAATGTCTAGTTACAAGTAGGAAACAGATCAAAATGCTCACAGCTGAAAGGAACAGAGTGCAACTCACATTTGAGTTTCAGATGTAGTCAAATTATAGTTTGTTACTGCATATAAACCTGCATACTTCTGCTTTTCACATGTTTTCATATTGTCACTTCACAACAGAAAAAGGCGCCCCTGGTTTAGAGAGCCTAGGTGGGGTGGATGGCAACTCCCGAGACAGTGAAGCACTGAGCAATGGTCCACCGCTACTAAATATTACATGTGAGTGACTACAAATAAATTCTCCTGACATATAACATTCAGCTGTAATTCCATCAACTGTGCTTTACCATGTACTATACCTTCACCTCAGCCTCTCTTTACCTCAAACTCACTTTTCACTATCTGATCTATTCATGTTTGTAGCAGCACCAAAGTCAACATCTTATTCAAAATTTACATGAAATGATCAGAAAATTCAAATGGAAATGATGTACTCTTTGCACAAAAAGTGGTATTCGTTTATTTTCTCAATTTCACTAATCTGGATACCCAATTTCTGGGAAATTGTAAAAGTACTTACACCAAATAAATTAAAAAAAAAACAAAAAAAACATGTCTAACTCCACCAACTGCACACAAATAAAGTATAAGAGGAAAAAAATACTACATGATACACAGATCAGAACTATATTGAATCATTGCCATATATGCTAACATGGTATTCACATCTGCCTTTTAGGGTGTATATATATAGTTATTTTATACAAGAAACATGTAATGTGCAATTTTGTATGAAAAGAAAATGTTTTCTAAGCAGCATGAAACTCAAACCTTTCCCACCACAATCAACCTCTATCCAAATATTATTCACTATTTAAGCCCTACATTTGTCCAACTAATTTGCAATAACTATTTTCATTCACTCGTAACATTTAGTGCCAATGCATGAAGTAGTGTGATGTTCATATAGTGCAAAGAAAAGAAACTGATCTTTTATAATCTTAATTTATTTCTTGGAATTTTCCAAATATCTTTCTGTCCTATTTTAACAAGTTAATTAAAGTTCATATGATGGGATGGTCCCAGTGAGGGTACAGAACATAATGTTCCTGCACATTATATTTAGTTATTTTGCTTTATTCTGTATTGATTCAAATTGAAAAAAGAGGGGAAAAAACATACAATATGCTTTTTTGATTGGTGTGAACCACATCTCCTGTCCTGTACTTCTTACCCCTCCGCTGATATTGCCACAAAGCTACAACCAGTTTAGATGGAAATGGATGCTTTAATAAAACAAATCAAAGAACCTACAAAATCCCTGTTTGTAATGTGTGTATATTTATGTAATTCTACACAGTAGTAGTATACACTCCTTTATTACGTGTTTGTAAATCTCTTTGTCTTTTGTTATTCCAGTTACAGTGAAATTTGGTGAGTAACTACAAATAAATTCTACTAACATATAACACTCAGTTATAATTCTAATGTTTACAATGTCTACTTCTACCATCAGCTGTGCTTTACCATGTACTATATTTCACCTCAGCCTCTCTTTACCTCAAACTCAATTTTCACTGACTGATATATTCATGTTCGTAGCAGCACCAAAGCCAAAATCTTATCCAAAATTACATGAAATGAACACAGAATTCAAATGGAAGTGATGTACTCTTTGCACAAAAAGTGACATAAGTGTGTTTTCTCAATTTCAGTAACTTAAAACTGATCTTTTTTAATCTTAATTTATTTCTTGGAATTTTCCCAATATCTTTCTGTCCTATTTTAACCAATTAATTAAAGTTCAAATTGTGGGATGGTCCCAGTGAGGGTACAGTACATAATGTTCCTGTTCATTATATTTAGTTATATTGCTTTATTCTGTATTGATTCAAATTGAAAAATAGAGGGAAAAACATACAATATGCTTGTTTGATTGGTGTGAACCACATCCCCTGTCCTGTACTTCTTACTCCTCTGCTGATATTGCCACAAAGCTACAACCAGTTCAGATGAAAATGGGTGCTTTAACAAAAAAAAAAACCCTACAAAATCCCTGTGTGTATATTTATGTAATTCTACACAGTAGTAGTATACACTTTATTACATGTGTGTAAATCTCTTTATTTTGTTATTCCAGGTCCAGGACCTTTACTAAGTGAGTGACTGCAAATAGATTTTCCTAATATATAACATTCAGTTGTAATTCTAATGTTTACAATGTCTACTTCTACCATCAGCTGTGCTTTACCATGTACTATACCTTCACCTCAGCCTCTCTTTACCTCAAACTCATTTTTCACTATCTGATCTATTCATGTTTGTAGCAGCACCAAAGTCAACATCTTATCCAAAATTAGATGAAATGAAGACAGAATTCAAATGGAAATGATGTACTCTTTGCACAAAAAGTGACATAAGTGTGTTTTCTCAATTTCAATAACTTGAAACTGATCTTTTTTCATTTTAATTTATTTCTTGGGATATTCTTAATTTCTTTCTGTCTTATTTTAACCAGTTAATTAAAGTGCATATGATGGGATGGTCCCAGTGAGGGTTCAGTAGCTACATAATGTGTACTTTCTATGTAGTTATATTAGTTATATATATTTAGTAATATTGCTTCATTCTATATCCATTCATGACAATGAAACATGTTCATGTTTTTGCTTCATGTCTAATTTGTCTAAAGTGCCTGTAAAGCAAGTTATGCATAAAGTCAGATTTCTGATTTTTTTGAACTGATGTGGTGTTTTGCTCTGTTCATCCTCTTTCCAGCCTCTTTGTCAAGATATACTGTAGGAAAAAATTAACAATACAATTAACAATATCAATAGAATTAGAATAGAATTATTAACAAAAGAATATCTCATTGCATCTTCCCTGTGCTGGGCCAAAAAAAGTCTTGATCAGTATTTCTTATCATGTTGATGTGTTAGTTTGGATGATGTGAATTATGAAGTTCAAGGATCACAGGATTTAGTTGTAATGATGTCTACATGTGCTTTTCTTTTGGCAATCCCTCGATCAAACAAAGGTAGCGTGGAGAATTTAAACCCAAAATCTATTTTCAAGTTAGTATTTTGAATAGTCACATTTCATAAGAGCTGATATTAGCAGCTTTCTCCTTCACAGGAACAAGTAGGTTACTGGTAGTGATAGTAAGGAGGCAGTTTGAGCATGATATTGTCTGGAAGGGATTATTTGGTGCTTCTGGTTTTGTGAGATTATTATATAGTTTTCACAAGCAGGCCAAAAGAACTTTTCATTAAAGTTGAATAGGTCACAATTTTACCATTGCTGGTAAACTGAGACTTCATTTGCTCTGTCTAGTGTAATATGTACACTTCTGGCAGTCTGAAGTGTACTTTATAAAACATCTAACCTACTTATGCTATTTGTGCATCTTGTTTGTACATTCATCAATATAACGAGCCTCTGATACTGCTGTGTGTTTTTCCGTTCGTTGACTCGACGGGTGGAAGAAGCAAATCAACATTGTTTATGGGGTATTTTTATATATTTCTCAAGAACCACTCATTCAAACAACTTCACACATCAACATTGCACTTCCTTGATTCCCAGCAATCCACCTGTCAGGTATGAAGTAGATTGAATGAACAGTTCTCAAGCTATAGGCTGGATGAGAATTACTTTGATCAAAATATATGATAAAGTTATATGTAAAATGGATGTTGTTGCAATGCTGCTGACTCAAGCTCAGAGAACTATTATTCAAGTAGGAAACAGATCAAAATGCTCACAGCTGAAAGGAACAGAGTGCAACTCACATTTGAGTTTCAGATGTAGTCAAATTATAGTTTGTTCCTGCATATAAACTTGCATACTTCTGCTTTTCACATGTTTTCATATTGTCACTTCACAACAGCTGAAAGCGCCCGTGGTATAGAGAACCCAGATGGGGTAGAAGTCATATTCAAAGACAAAGAATTCCTGAGCAGTCATCTTACAACTGTCTTCCTCCCAATCATCTACATCATTGTGTTTGCTGTGGGGCTGCCCACCAACGCCATGGCAATATGGGTATTCCTCTTCAGGACCAAGAAAAAGCGCCCGTCGTCGATCTACATGGCAAACCTGGCTCTGGCTGATTTGCTCTTTGTCATCTGGGTCCCCCTGAAGATATCATACCACTTCAATGGCAACAACTGGATCTACGGAGAAGGGCTGTGCAAAGTGCTGGTGGCGTTTTTCTACAGCAACATGTACTGCTCCATCGCCTTTATCACCTGCATAAATGTCCAGCGTTATTGGGCGGTGGTCCACCCACTGTCCGCGCAGCAGAGGGACAACCGTATACCCGTTGCCGTCTCCATCACAGTCTGGGTGGTGATCTGGCTTATCACCATCCCTCTCTACCTGTATGACCAACAGGTCAAAATAACAAACTTCAATCCACAAATCCTTACCTGCCATGATGTCACCAGGGAAAGTCAGGTGAAAATAGCAGCTGGCTACTTCCTGACAATGGGAACTCTGGGATTTGTTGTTCCCACTATTGTGTGTATCATATCCTACATCCTCATGCTCAAAGCTCTCAAGAACAGCATGACAGATGCTGCCATCACCAAGAAGCGACGGAAGGCTGTGGTCTTGATGATCACGGTGTTGGTTATGTTTTTAGTGTGCTTCACCCCCAGTAACATCATGCTGCTGGTACACTATATCCTCTTGTTGGGCGGGGCTGACAACCACCTGTACAGATTTTATATCACCACCCTGTGCCTGGCTAGTCTCAACAGCTGCATCGACCCTTTTGTTTACTACTTTATCTCCAAGGACTTCAGGGATCATGTGAAGAACACGTTCCTCTGCAGGAGTGAGAGAACAGTGAAGAGGATGAAGGTGTCTTTCAGGGCTCCGAAAAACTCACAAGAGCAACACACCGCGCCTAAGTCAGGAAACACACAGAGCACTGAATGCTAGTGGATTAATCATTATTAAGATGTTTTATTCCTGATCATTATCTCCCTTCAGATATCGTTTTTTGGTAACACTTAATTTACAGGTCTCTTTATTTGTATATTAAAATAAAATAAAGTGTTACCTTTTTTTTCTTATTCTACTGTGACGTCTTCCACCTCAGGTTTGGTTCAGTACATGTAAGGAAATTTAGGAGTCATCTTTGGCAATGACCTCCTGTTTCAGAGCTTTGAGCCGTCTAAATGACTGCTTATATTGTTTTAATACATTTAATTGTCTTTATATCTTTTACGACAAACTTGTTTTATGCACTTTGCTTGATGCAGTTTGCTTGATTTCAGCAGGATATGAATGATTGCCTTTATTTAGTTTTAATGGGTCTAATCTTTTATTCCATGTTCTTCTCCTCTTCTTTTTAACCCTCTCCACAATTTCCCTACTATGGCAAGTAACCTAGGTCACTAAAAACATGCCACTCAATATAATTTCCCATTTACTGCCTAACATCATGTTGAAGAACTTTGTGTTTGGTCATCTAACTGGTCATCAAGTCAATATGACCAAATAATGATTTCTTTGTTCAGGTGGGATCTGTCACTGTAGATTTCACAAAGCACATAATAAAAGGTAACTGCAGTTTTCAACATATTAAACATGCAGTTGGAGTTTGTGCTTCCTGTTTGGGACTTGACAAAAGAAAATAAAACTTTCTCCAAAGTAAAAATAATCTTTACAAATTGAACCAGTTTTTATATATTTTATGCTTTTATAAGCTTGTCTTGTGTTTAGACTCAACCCAAAGTCACAACTCCAGCTTGTCCAGAATGCAGCAGTTCAGATTATTAGAGGAGTAGAAAGACGTGGTCACATCACTCAGTTGCATATTTACCTTAGTTACTAGATTGCTTCAGAGCTGTTATTTAAGATTTAACTGATCATCTTACGTGATAAGGTCGATTTTGAAGTCAACAGGAAATTAGAGGGATTGACATGAACTTGACCTTCGCTGTAATGTCATGTATCAATAGTTGCACAACAAGATAAAGTGGACGTGGCAAACTTTGTACAAACCAGAGACATTTAGTCTGATGAAGTGCATTTGTCCACTCAATTTATGTTAATCCAATTAATCTAATGAATCCAGAATATTGAGTTTTCTTTTTTTTGTTGTTTGTTTGTTTCTTTTATATTTTTGGGTTTTTTCTTTTTACATATATTGCGCCATACTAAGCATGTTCTGTAATGAAATGTTGAAAGTAGAGCTAAAACAATAGCTCAATTAATTGATAAGTCAATCAACAGAAAATTATCAGGTGGCTATTTTGATGATTGATGAATTGTTGCAGTCATTTTTAAGTATAAACGCCAGTACTTTGATGGTTCCAGATACTCAAATGTTAAAATTAACCATTTGTAGGAAATTTTCATGGATGTTTTTCACAATTTTCTGATATATATATATATAAAAAAAACATTGATCAATTGAGAAAATAATCGGCATATTAATAAATAAAGTGAGATATTCAATTCCAGCATCGCATCAAACACAGTAAGCGGCAGGAGATTTGGAATTTTGATTCATGACCTCAGTATTTATATAATCCAACAAAGAACATTGGTCATGAATGAGAAATAAATTTTGACCTGATGATGTCACTACATGAAAGACTAGTGGAAGGGTTCAAAAAAGTTATTACATTTCATCCTTGGCGTAACAGGTACCAAATTTCATTGCAATCCATCCAATAGCTGTTGAGACACTTTATAAGCTGTAAGAGAATATGCAAATAAATACAAGGACTTACTATTTTGTTAATGTTTTGTATTTCATGTATACATATATACAGGAAACACCCCAGGTGTCACCTTTTCTTGGCCTTGTGATTTACCTGTCTGCTCTCTCTGCTGGTCCTCCAGATGTTGGTCAAACATTTTATTCAGCTGGGGTTATTGTTGTTGTTTTGACGATTGTTTTGTTTTGCTTTGGTTGCGGTGATCCTGATGGGACAACGTCTTAAGGGAGGGGATGGGGTGGGTGTCACATTTTGTTTGGCCTTGTGATTTACCTGTCTGCTCCCTCTGGAGGTGTTCATGAGGGCAGCAGGCAACAGCTGAGGGCCCACAGGGTTCCCAGGTTATTTAAGTCATATTCTTCTCTGACTGCCTACGGCTGCTGCTGGTTGCGGCTCTCTGTTCTCCCCTTCAGCTACTTGGTTTGGTTTAGTTCTGTTTCTGTAGTTTGGTCATTTTATGTTTGCTTTTGACTCTTTGGTTGCTTGTTTGTTTATTTTTGTAGATCACATGACTTTTGTATCTGTTTATAATGTGTAATGAGGTGAGATTATTCCCATAAGCCTCTAGGGGTTTTCTAAATCTCACCTGCACAATTTGTTTCTTCTCTTTTGTTGTGTTGTTTTATGTTGTTTTGCTTTTACTGTGCAAATAAATAAATAAAAATAAATAAATAAAGTTTACGTTCTTGCATCTTAAAACACTCACATACACACTTTATATTCATCACACATCACTGACTCTACTGATTTCCACACTCCATATTGTGAATGTTTAGTTAAATTTGTTTGATTTGGTCTAATTTGGTTAAACTTATTTTCTGTTAAAATTAAGCATGGTGTGTGTCCTATTTTGTTGTGGTCATTATATATATATATTTACTGAAAAGATTATTTTATTGCACATATGTTTCACAGTGAAAAGCTTTCAGTCATGTCTTACTTTCTACTTTCTTTAAATATTCACCACTTTTAAAACAAAACAATCTTTTGTCTAAATGTAACATTTGTATCATTGTGAGTGAAAGACAACCAAGAAACAACACTTATGTGATCAGCAAACATCCCTCTTTGGCATAGTTTGTTTAATGCTTTCCCCCTGCTGGTGAGAAATGTGCAGTACATCCTATATGTACATTCATTGAGCACTTTATTAGGAACACCTGTGCAATCTAATGCAATCCAATACAACAGCTCTGACAAAAATTCTACTTTTACGAAGCTTATACATTTTCAGTTTTTGTTGACATTGTCAAAAAGGTGATAACTTTGTGTTTATTTATGAGGTTATAGTGGGTGATGGTGGTGAACTGGAGTGCATGATAAATTATTGCAAACATTTTGTCCCCCTCATGTATGTTAATAGGGTGGAAACTTTTTACTCCACTACATTTATTTCACGGCTAGAGCTTCTTTTCACATAAAGACTAAAATGTAAAACCAAGCCAAGAGTATATAACCTTGTTAAGATTAGCTCCACTTTGACAGCTATAAAATGCTGCTTAAAGGTTACTGCATCAGTAATAATGTTGCTAATATTCACGTAAGTAAGGCTGGATTACCAACCAGGCAGAGCAGCAACTGACCAGACCCCCAGTCTTTGGCAATGACCTCCTGTTTCAGAGCTTTGAGCTGTCTAAATTACTGCTTATATTGTTTTAATACGTCTAATTCTCTTTATATCTTTTACAACACACTTGTTTTATGCACTTTGCTTGATGCAGTTTGCTTGATTTCAGCAGGATATGAATGATTGCCTGTGTATTCCATGTTGTAATTTGATGAATTTTCTGTCAATGTTTGATGTGCCAGAATTGAGACACAAACCTAAAATGGGCAAAATTTAGCAGGTTTTATAATGTAGGATAAAAGTTTGTCTGTGTTTTTTAAAGTAATAATTTTTGCTTGTATATCTACATTTTAGTTTGTCAATAAAAGTAATTGTCTAACTAGCAGTTTCCTGACTCTGTGGATGGGTCGACATGGGAAAGGTCAATCCAGGTACTTCTCATTTTCAAAATAATCCTGATATTTCAACCTTTGTTCACAATCCAGGGTTGTGTTCATCTAAAATTCCTCTCAAAGACAAAATTTCACCCCAATTATTTATTCTGTGTGTAGAAGATTTTTCATATCTCCCAGGGCCTGGCATAATGTCAGAAATGTCTCTTTCTTTGTCCAACTGTAAAAATATCAACTAAATTGCAGCCATTTTGTGAAAACACACATCATCCACCCTTCTTTTTTTTTTCTTCTTTTCTTTTGAAATGGCATTTTAACACCGTAATTGTTCACTTCAGTTAATGATTGTCACTCAGCTCTTGTTCACTCCTCCTCTGTTACACTGCTGTACAGAATACTACGGGAGGTGAAGGTAAACTTTTATGGAACTTTATTTATCACTGTTCTCAGTTTACGCACAACATGTTAGCATATGCAACCAATAATACAATTGACTTCTCCCAACAAAACTCTTCTTCTCCTCTTCTTTTTAACCCTCTCCACAATTTCCCTACTATGGCAAGTAACCTAGGTCACAAAATACATACCCCTCAATATAATTTCCCATTTACTGCCTAACATCATGTTGAAGAACTTTGTGTTTGGTCATCTAACTGGTCATCAAGTCAATATGACCAAATAATGATTTCTTTGTTCAGGTGGGATCTGTCACTGTAGATTTCACAAAGCACGTAATAAAAGGCAACTGCAGTTTTCAACATATTAAACATACAGTTGGAGTTTGTGCTTCCTGTTTGGGACTTGACAAAAGTAAGAAAAATAAAACTTTCTCCAAAGTAAAAATAAATCTTTTCAAATTGAACCAGTTTTTATATATTTTATACTTTTATAAGCTTGTCTTGTGTTTAGACTCAACCCAAAGTCACAACTCCTGCTTGTCCAGAATGCAGCAGTTCAGATTATTAGAGGAGTAGAAAGACGTGGTCACATGACGCAGTTGCATATTTACCTTAGTTACTAGATTGCTTCAGAGCTGTTTTTTAAGATTTAACTGATCATCTTACGTGATAAGGTCAGTTTTGAAGTCAACAGAAAATTAGAGGGATTGACATGAACTTGACCTTCGTTGTAACATCACATATCAGTAGTCGCACAAAAAGATAAAGTGAACGTGGTTTTGAAGTCACCAGGAAGTTATAGGGTGTGCTTTTACTCACTTTTGTTGCAACATCAGGTAATATCATGTATCAGTTGGCGCACAATAAGATATAGAGGACGTGGCAAACTTTGTACAGACTACAGACATATAGACTGATGAAGTGCATTTGTCCACTCAATTTATATTAATCCATTGAATCTAATTAATCCGGAATATTGAGTTGTTGATTTTTTTGTTTGTTTGTTTGTTTTTAGATTTTTGGGTGTGTGTGTTTTTTTAAGGTGTATTATATATATTTATCTGACCAAGACTCAAAAACCCAAATACATAAGAAATATATATAATATATCAGAAAAATAGCAAATATTCACATATGAGAAGCTGGTAACAGATAATTAATACTTATGTACTTTTAGTGAAGCAATAGTTTGAATGCATGGCTTTTGCTTGTAATAGAGTATTTTACGCTGTGTTACTGTCACTTCTAAAATTTAATGCATAATCTAAATAGAAGGACAATAACCACCAAAGTCCATAAATGAAACCTGCAGACCTAAAAAAAAAAAAAAAAAAAGTCACACACGCTGGTCATTTAAACATAAAATAATATCTTCTGACAATATATAAGTTATTCTTTGATATTATATCAGTGGAGGCGTAGAAATATAATTGATAAGCGGGTTTTGAATGTTTCCATATAATGTTCCTGTAGTGCAGATGAAGAGAAATGCGTGTTCTAGTTATCAATGACGGAAGGAAGATGAACTCATGAGTGAGATTATTATCATATTACCTGAATCAACCCGAGCTGTGTCTCGGTTGGTTAGATGCGGTCAGCTGACTCAGTAACATCAACTAGTGTCCAACTCATCTATTTGAAGAGGGGATGGCACTTCAAACAGTGAAGCAGTAACACCATCGGACATTACATTACATTTTATTTTAACCCGCTTTTGCAGCCATGACTTTAAAGACTCGATGGTCTCACCTGTTTCTCCTTTTGTGTTGCGTCCAGACTTGTCTTTGTCAGTCAGGTAAGATATTGCTTTGTTTTTTCCATCACTAATGTTTTATGCTGTCATGAAAACATTCAGCTCAGGTAGATTTAAAATCCAAAAAGACTTGGTCATAACCTAGTAGACTATATGGCTGGACCGTGTATGGTGAATGTGTGAAATTGTGGACAATTTGTTACAGAGATAGTCAGTGTCAAGGGCGCCGGATTCATTTCAGAAGTGCGGGGGGACCTCGGACTCGCACACGGTTCCATTCATATATTTTCTGGGGTCGCGGACACAGATATTGTATGTTCATGTATATGCTTTATTACAAACAATCCTACCGTATAAACCTGGAATCTGTGTGTAACAGCTGACCTCTTTATATACAGTTAATGGTGTAGACGGGTAGCAGAACACAGAACATTATTTACCGTTATATCCTTGCCGATCCTGTTAATGAAGTTACCGCTGTTGTGCCATGTGCGTAAATGCGCACATCACTAATGTATCGTTTCAGCTGCTGTGTGATGCTGCAGGTATTTAATAAAGTAAAAAGGAAAGAATCTGACGCACAGCCAACTGTGGGCAACAAACATCATTACTGATGTTTTTGCAACATCCTGGATTACGTTCAGTGACACATGAACGACATTAATGTACAATTCAGTCTCATTAATAGCTGTATAAAAACCATTCTGACGGACATTTCAGTAGATTATGTTTTAGATGCGAAATACTATAGAAGTAAAAGAAGCAAAATACATGAAAATTGATTTGTGATGTTGAAGAACTCTGTGTGCGTGCCTCTGTTGACTAAAGACACACAAAATGTGTCTCTTACTCTTTCTGTAATTTTCATTATAAAACAATCTCTGTGCTGATATGTGAAGAAAAGCGAAACCGCTCCGCTCATTGTAAAAATAACTTTGTCTGTAATACGTTCACGACCTGTATGCGTCTTGTTGTTATATATTTATATATATGTGGTTATATTGCTTTATTCTGTGTTCATTCAAATGTAAAAATAGAGGGTGAAAAACCCCAACAGTATGCTTGTTTATTTGCCTCGAACCACATCCCTTGTCCTGTGCCTCTTACACCTCCGCTCATATCGCTGCGAAGTTATTCTGCATAGTAGTAGTATAGCCCCCTTTATGTGTGTAGATCTCTTTATCTTTTGTTATTCCAGGTCAAGGTCCACCAGATCTACTAAGTGAGTGACCGCAAATAAATTCTCCCAATATATAACATTCAGTTGTAATTCTAATGTTTACAATGTTTACTTCTACCATCAGCTGTACTTTACCATGTACTATACCTTCACCTCAGCCTCCCTTTACCTCAAGCTCACTTTTCACTGTCTGTCAGCATGGAACTAAAACTTCTCCCACCACAATCAACCTCTTACCAAATATTATTCACTATTTAAGCCCTACATTTATGCAATTAATTTACAATAACTATTTTCATTCACTTGTAGCATTTAGTGCCAATGCATGAAGTAGTGTGATGTTCATAGAGTCCAAAGAAAACAAATTGATCTTCTATAATCTTAATTTATTTCTTGGAATTTTCCCAATTTATTTTTGTCCTATTATATCCAGTTAATTTAAGTTCGGGATTGTCCCAGTGAGGATATAATACATGATGTTTCTGCTCATTATATTTTATTATATTGCTTTATTCTGTATTCATTCAAATGTAACAATAGAGGAGGAAAAAAACAACATTATTCTTCTTTATACAACGTGAACCACATCTCCTGTCCTGTACCTCTTACACCTCTGCTGATATCGCCGCAAAGTTACAGCCAGTTTAGATGGAAATGGATGCTTCAATAAAACAAAACAAAGAACATGCAAAGTCCCTGTTTGTAATGTGTGTATATTTATGTAATTCTACATAGCAGTAGTATACACTCCTTTATTACGTGTGTGTAAATTTCTTTGTCTTTTGTTATTCTAGGTCAAGGTCCAGGAGACGGTCATCCACGTGAGTGACTACAAATAAATTCCACTAATATATAACATTCAGCTGTAACTCTAATGTTTACAATGCCTACTTCTACCATCAGTGCCAATGCATGAAGCAGTGTGATGTTCATATAGTGCAAAGAAAAGAAACTGATCTTTTTTTTATCTTAATTTATTTCTTGGAATTTTCCCAATTTCTCTCTGTCCTTCTTTAACCAGTTAATTAAAGTTCAGATTATGGGATGATCCCAGTAAGGATATAGTACACAATGTTTCTGCTCATTATATTTAGTTATATTGCTTTATTCTGTATTCATTCAAATGGAAAAGTAGAGGTAAAAAAAATACATACAGTATGCTTGTTTATTTGGTGTGAATCACATCTCCTGTCCTGTACCTTTTACACCTCTGCTGATATCGCCGCAAAGTTACAGCCAGTTTAGATGGAAATGGATGCTTCAATAAAACAAAACAAAGAACCTGCAAAGTCCCTGTTTGTAATGTGTGTATATTTATGTTATTCTGCATAGTAGTAGTATACACCCCTTTATTACATGTGTGTAAATTTCTTTCTCTTTTGTTATTCTAGATCAAGTTTCAGTAGCTGTAAAAGGTTAGTGACTACAAATAAATTCTACTAATATATAACATTCAGTTGTAATGTTTACAATGTCTACTTCTACCATCAGCTGTGCTTTACCATGTACTATACCTTCACCTAAGCCTTCCTTTACCTCGAGCTCACTTTTCAGTCTCATCTCTTCATGTTTGTAACAGCACCAAAGCCAACATATTATCCAAATTCACATAAAATGAAAACAAAATTCAAATGAAACTGATGTACTCTTTGCACAAAAAGTGCCATAACTTTATTTTCTCAATTTCATTAACCTGGATACCCAAGTTCTGGGAAATTGTAGAAGTTCGAACACCAAAAAAAGAAAAAGAGAAGAAAAAAAAAAACATGTCTAACTCCACCAACTACACACAAATAAATAAGGGGAGGAAAAAAAATACTACTTGATAAACAGATCAGAATTATATTGAATTATTGCCATAGTATACACTAACGTGGTATTCACATCTGCCTTTTAGGGTGTATATATATATATAGTTATTTTATATACGAAACATGTAATGTGTAATTTTGTATGAAAAGAAAATGTTTTCTAAGCAGAATGAAACTCAAACCTTTCACACCACAATCAACCTTTTGCCAAATATTATTCACTATTTAAGCCCTACATTTATGCACCTAATTTGCATAAATGTAGGGCTTCTTCGAATTTTCCCAATTTCTTTCTGTCCTATTTTAACCAATTAATTAAAGTTCAAATTATGGGATGGTCCCAGTGAGGGTACAGTACATAATGTTCCTGCTCATTATATTTAGTTATATTGTTTTATTCTGTATTGATTCAAATTGAAAAATAGAGGGAAAAAAACATACAGTACGCTTGTTTGATTGGTATGAACCACATCCCCTGTCCTGTACTTCTTACTCCTCTGCTGATATTGCCACAAAGCTACAACCAGTTCAGATGAAAATGGATGCTTTAACAAAAAAAACCCTACAAAATCCCTGTGTGTATATTTATGTAATTCTACACAGTAGTAGTATACACTTTATTACATGTGTGTAAATCTCTTTCTTTTGTCATTCCAGATCCAGGAGATTCACCAAGTGAGTGACTGCAAATAGATTCTCCTAATACATAGTGTTCAGTTATAATTCTAATGTTTACAATGTCTACTTCTACCATCAGCTGTGCTTTACTATGTACTATACCTTAACCTCAGCCTCTCTTTACCTCAAACTCACTTTTCACTATCTGATCTATTCATGTTTGTAGCAGCACCAAAGTCAACATCTTATTCAAAATTAGATGAAATTAACACAGAATTCAAATGGAAATGATGTACTCTTTGCACAAAAAGTGACATAAGTGTGTTTTCTCAATTTCAGTAACTTGAAACTGATCTTTTTTGATCTTAATTTATTTCTTGGAATTTTCCCAATTTCTTTCTGTCTTATTTTAACTAGTTAATTAAAGTTCATATGATGGGATGGTCCCAGTGAGGGTACAGTAGCTACATAATGTTTACTTTCTATGTAGTTATATTAGTTATATATATTTAGTAATATTGCTTCATTCTGTATCCATTCATGGTAATGAAACATGTTCATGTTTTTTGCTTCATGTCTAATTTGTCTAAAGTGCCTGTAAAGCAAGTTATGCACAAAGTCAGATTTCTGATTTTTTTGAACTGATGTGGTGTTTTGCTTTGTTCATCCTCTTTCCAGCCTCTTTGTCAAGATATACTGTAGGAAAGAATTAACAATACAATTAACAATAGCAATAGAATTAGAATAGAATTATTAACAAAAGAATATCTCATTGCATCTTCCCTGTGCTGGGCCAAAAAAAGTCTTGATCAGTATTTCTTATCATGTTGATGTGTTTTGAATGTTTAGTTTGGATGATGTGAATTATGAAGTTCAAGGATCACAGGATTTAGTTGTAATGATGTCTACATGTGCTTTTCTTTTGGCAATCTCTCAATCAAACAAAGGTAGCGCGGAGAATTTAAACCCAAAATCTATTTTCAAGTTAGTATTTTGAATAGTCACATTTCATAAGAGCTGATATTAGCAGCTTTCTCCTTCACAGGAACAAGTAGGTTACTGGTAGTGATAGTAAGGAGGCAGTTTGAGCATGATATTGTCTGGAAGGGATTATTTGGTGATTCTGGTTTTATGGAATGAAATGTGAGATTATTATATAGTTTTCACAAGCAGACCAAAAAAACTTTTCATTAAAGTTGAATAGGTCACAATTTTACCATTGCTGGTAAACTGAGACTTCATTTGCTCTGTATAGTGTAATATGTACACTTCTGGCAGTCTGAAGTGTACTTTATAAAACATCTAACCTACTTATGCTATATGTGCATCTTGTTTGTACATTCATCAATATAATGAGCTTCTGATACCGCTGTGTGTTTTTCCGTTCATTGACTCGATGGGTGGAAAAAACAAATCAACATTGTTTATGGGGTATTTTTATATATTTCTCAAGAACCACTCATTCAAACAACTTCACACATGGACATTGCACTTCCTTGATTCCCAGCAATACACCTGTCAGGTACGAAGTAGATCGAATGAACAGTTCTCAAGTTATAGGCTGGATGAGAATTACTTTGATCAAAATATATGATAAAGTTATATGTAAAATGGATGTTGTTTTAATACTGCTGCCTCAAGCTCAGAGGACTATTATTACAAGTAGGAAACAGATCAAAATGCTCACAGCTGAAAGGAACAGAGTGCAACTCACATTTGAGTTACAGATGTAGTCAAATTATAGTTTGTTCCTGCATGTAAACCTGCATACTTCTGCTTTTCACATGTTTTCATATTGTCACTTCACAACAGTGTACGCCATCCCTGCTATAGAGAGCCCAGGTCAGGTGCATAGCTACCGCCTAGATTGGAAGGATGGCTACCCCCGAGCCAGTGAAGATCCAATAAAAAACGGTAAAGTGAGCAAAGGTGGGGTAGAAGTCAGCTGGAAATGATGTACTCTTTGCACAAAACGTGACATAAGTGTGTTTTCTCAATTTCACTAACTTGAAACTGATCTTTTTTAATCTTAATTTATTTCTTGGGATATTATTAATTTCTTTCTGTCCTATTTTAACCAGTTAATTAAAAATCATATGATGGGATGGTCCCAGTGAGGGTAATGTTTCCTTTTTATGTAGTTATATCAGTTATATATTTAGTAATATTGCTTCATTCTGTAGTCATTCATGACAATGAAGCATGTTCATGTTTTTTGCTTCTAATTTGTCTAAAGTGCCTGTAAAGCAAGTTATGCACAAAGTCAGATTTCTGATTTTTTTTTAACTGATGTGGTGTTTTGCTCTGTTCATTCTCTTTCCAGCCTCTTTGTCAAGATATACTGTAGGAAAGAATAAACATTACAATTAACAACATCAATAGAATTAGAATAGAATTATTAACAATAGAATATCTCATTGCATCTTCCCTGTGCTGGGACAAAAAAATCTTGATCAGTATTTCTTATCATGTTGATGTGTTTTGAATATTTAGTTTGGATGATGTGAATTATGAAGTTCAAGGATCACAGGATTTAGCTGTAATAATATCTACACGTGTTAATTTTTGTTTTGGGCGATCTATCACTCAAACAAAGGTGGTGTGAAGAATTTAAACATGAAATTTATTTTTTAAAAGTTAGTATTTTGAACAGTCACATTTCATAAGAGCTGATATTAGCAGCTTTCTCCTTCACAGGAACAAGTAGGTTACTGGTAGTGATAGTAAGGAGGCAGTTTGAGCATGATATTGTCTGGAAGGGATTATTTGGTGCTTCTGGTTTTATGGAATGAAATGTGAGATTATTATATAGTTTTCACAAGCAGGCCAAAAAAACTTTTCATTTAATTTGAATAGGTCACAATTTTACCATTGTTGGTAAATTGAGACTTCATTTGCTCTGTCTAGTGTAATATGTACACTTCTGGCAGTCTGAAGTGTACTTTATAAAACATCTAACCTACTTATGCTATTTTTGCATCTTGTTTGTACATTCATCAATATAACGAGCCTCTGATACCGCTGTGTGTTTTTCCGTTCGTTGACTCGAGGGGTAGAAGAAACAAATCAACATTGTTTATGGGGTATTTTTATATATTTCTCAAGAACCACTCATTCAAACAACTTCACACATCAACATTGCACTTCCTTGATTCCCAGCAATACACCTGCCAGGTATGAAGTAGATTGAATGAACAGTTCTCAAGCTATAGGCTGGATGAGAATTACTTTGATCAAAATATATAATAAAGTTATATGTAAAATGGATATTGTTGTAATGCTGCTGACTCAAGCTCAGAGGACTATTTTTACAAGTAGGAAACAGATCAAAATGCTCATGGTTGAAAGGGACAGAGTGCAACTCACATTTGAGTTTCAGATGTAGTCAAATTAAAGTTTGTTCCTGCATGTAAACCTGCATACTTCTGCTTTTCACATGTTTTCATATTGTCACTTCACAACAGAAGAAGACGTCCCTGATAAAGAGAGCCCAGATGGGGTAGCAGTCAGACTCCAAGACAAGGAAATCCTGAGCAGTCATCTTACAACTGTCTTCCTCCCAATCATCTACATCATTGTGTTTGCTGTGGGGCTGCCCACCAACACCATGGCAATATGGGTATTCTTCTTCAGGACTAAGAAAAAGCGCCCGTCGTCAATCTACATGGCAAACCTGGCTCTGGCTGACTTGCTCTTTGTCATTTGGGTCCCCCTGAAGATATCATACCACTTCAACGGCAACAACTGGATCTACGGAGAAGGGCTGTGCAAAGTGCTGGTGGCGTTTTTCTACAGCAACATGTACTGTTCCATCGCCTTCATCACCTGCATAAGTGTCCAGCGTTACTGGGCGGTGGTCCACCCACTGTCCGCGCAGCAGAGGGACAACCGCATACCCGTTGCCGTCTCCGTCACAGTCTGGGTGGTGGTCTGGCTTATCACCATCCCTCTCTACCTGCATGACCAACAGGTCAGAATAACAAACTTCAAGCCAAAAATCCTTACTTGCAATGATGTCACCAGGGAAAGTCAGGTGAAAATATCAGCTGGCTACTTCCTGACAATGGGAACTCTGGGATTTGTTGTTCCCACTATTGTGTGCATCATATCCTACATCCTCATGCTCAAAGCTCTCAGGAACAGCATGACAGATGCTGCCATCACCAAGAAGCGACGGAAGGCTGTGGTCTTGATGATCACAGTGTTGGTTATGTTTTTAGTGTGCTTCACCCCCAGTAACATCATGCTGCTGGTACACTATATCCTCTTGTTGGGCGGGGCTGACAACCACCTGTACAGATTTTACATCGCCACCCTGTGCCTGGCTAGTCTCAACAGCTGCATCGACCCTTTTGTTTACTACTTTATCTCCAAGGATTTCAGGGATCATGTGAAGAACACGTTCCTCTGCAGGAGCGAGAGGACAGTGAAGAGGATGAAGGTTTCCTTCAGGGCTCTGAATCACTCACAAGAGCAACACACTATGCCTAACTCAGATAACACACAGAGCACTGAATGCTAGAGGATTAATCATTATTAAGCTGTTTTATTCCTGATCATTATCTCTCTTCAGATAGAGATTTTGGTAACACTTAATTTACAGGTCTCTTTATTTGTATATCAAAATAAAATAAAGTGTTACCTTTTTTTTCTTATTCTACTATGACGTCTTCCACCTCAGGTTTGGTTCATTACATGTAAGGAAATTTAGGAGTCATCTTTGGCAATGACCTCCTGTTTCAGAGCTTTGAGCTGTCTAAATTACTGCTTATATTGTTTTAATACATTTAATTGTCTTTATATCTTTTACGACACACTTGTTTTATGCACTTTGCTTGATGCAGTTTGCTTGATTTCAGCAGGGTATGAATGATTGCCTTTGTGTAGTTTTAATGGGTCTAATCTTTTATTCCATGTTGTAATTTGATGAATTTTCTGTCAATGTTTGATGTGCCAGAATTGAGACCCAAACCTAAAATGGGCAAAATTTAGCAGGTTTTATAATGTAGGATAAAAGTTTGTGTGTGTTGTTTAAAGTAATAATTTTTGCTTGTATATCTACATTTTAGTTTGTCAATAAAAGTAATTGTCTAACTAGCAGTTTCCTGACTCTGTGGACGGGTCGACATGGGAAAGATCAATCCAGGTACTTCTCATTTTCAAAATAATCCTGGTATTTTAACCTTTGCTCACAATCCAGGGTTGTGTTCATCCAAAATTCCTGTCAAAGACAAAATTTCATCCCAATTATTTATTCTGTGTGTAGAAGATTTTTCATACCTCCCAGGGCCTGGCATAATGTCAGAAATGTCTCTTTCTTTGTCCAACTGTAAAAATACCAACTAATTTGTTGCCATTTTGTGAAAACACACATCATCCACCCTTCTTTGTTTTTTCTTCTTTTCTTTTGAAATGGCATTTTAACACCGTAATTGTTCACTTCAGTTAATGATTGTCACTCAGCTCTTGTTCACTCCTCCTCTGTTACACTGCTGCACAGAATACCACGGGAGGTGAAGGTAAACTTTTATGGAACTTTATTTATCACTGTTCTCAGTTTACACACAACATGTTAGCATATGCAACCAATAATACAATTGACTTTTCCCAAAAAAAACTCTTCTTCTCCTCTTCTTTTTAACCCTCTCCACAATTTCCCTACTATGGCAAGTAACCTAGGTCACTAAAAACATGCCACTCAATATTATTTCCCATTTACTGCCTTACATCATGTTGAAGAACTTTGTGTTTGGTCATCTAACTGGTCATCAAGTCAATATGACCAAATAATGATTTCTTTGTTCAGGTGGGATCTGTCACTGAAGATTTCACAAAGCACATAATAAAAGGTAACTGCAGTTTTCAACATATAAAACATGCAGTTGGGGTTTGTGCTTCCTGTTTGGGACTTGACAAAAGAAAATAAAACTTTCTCCAAAGTAAAAATAATCTTTACAAATTGAACCAGTTTTTATATATTTTATGCTTTTGTAAGCTTGTCTTGTGTTTAGACTCAACCCAAAGTCACAACTGCTTGTCCAGAATGCAGCAGTTCAGATTATTAGAGAAGTAGCAAGACGTGGTCACATCACTCAGTTGCATATTTACCTTAGTTACTAGATTGCTTCAGAGCTGTTATTTAAGATTTAACTGATCATCTTACGTGATAAGGTCGATTTTGAAGTCAACAGGAAATTAGAGGGATTGACATGAACTTGACCTTCGCTGTAATGTCACGTATCAATAGTTGCACAACAAGATAAAGTGGACGTGGCAAACTTTGTACAAACCAGAGACATTTAGTCTGATGAAGTGCATTTGTCCACTCAATTTATGTTAATCCAATTAATCTAATGAATCCAGAATATTGAGTTTTCTTTTTTTTGTTGTTTGTTTGTTTCTTTTATATTTTTGGGTTTTTTCTTTTTACATATATTGCGCCATACTAAGCATGTTCTGTAATGAAATGTTGAAAGTAGAGCTAAAACAATAGCTCAATTAATTGATAAGTCAATCAACAGAAAATTATCAGGTGGCTATTTTGATGATTGATGAATTGTTGCAGTCATTTTTAAGTATAAACGCCAGTACTTTGATGGTTCCAGATACTCAAATGTTAAAATTAACCATTTGTAGGAAATTTTCATGGATGTTTTTCACAATTTTCTGATATATATATATATAAAAAAAACATTGATCAATTGAGAAAATAATCGGCATATTAATAAATAAAGTGAGATATTCAATTCCAGCATCGCATCAAACACAGTAAGCGGCAGGAGATTTGGAATTTTGATTCATGACCTCAGTATTTATAAAATCCAACAAAGAACATCGGTCATGAACGAGAAATAAATTTTGACCTGATGATGTCACTACATGAAAGGCTAGGGGAAGGGTTCAAAAAAGTTATTAAATTTGATCCTTGGGGTAACAGCTACCAAATTTCATTGCAATCCATCCAATAGCTGTTGAGACGCTTTATAAGCTGCAAGAGAATATGCAAATAAATACAAGGACTTACTATTTTGTTAATGTTTTGTATTTCCTGTATACATATATACACACCCCAGGTGTCACCTTTTCTTGGCCTTGTGATTTATCTGTCTGCTCTCTCTGCTGGTCCTCCAGCTGTTGGCCAAACATTTTATTCAGCTGGGGTTGTTGTTGTTGTTTTGACGATTGTTTTGTTTTGCTTTGGTTGCGGTGATCCTGATGGGACAACATCTTAAGGGAGGGGATGGGGTGGGTGTCACATTTTGTTTGGCCTTGTGATTTACCTGTCTCCTCCCTCTAGAGGTGTTCATGAGGGCAGCTTGCAACAGCTGAGGGCCCACAGGGTTCCCAGGTTATTTAAGTCCAGGCTGCAGCACAGCTCAGTCTCACATTCATCTCTGACTGCTTACGGCTGCTGCTGGTTGCGGCTCTCTGTTCTCCCCTTCAGCTACTTGGTTTGGTTTAGTTCTGTTTCTGTAGTTTGGTTATTTTATGTTCTTGCACCTTAAAACACTCACACACACATTTTACACTCATGCACATCATACACCACTGAATACTGATTTCCACACTCCATATTATGAATTTTTCATTTTGTCAATTTTGTCTAATTTGGTTAATTTGTGTTAATTAACTTATTCTCTATTAAAACTAAGCATGGTGTGTGTTCTATTTTGGTGCGGCCAATGAGCCGGGTCATAACAATATATATATTTACTGAAAAAATTATTTTATTGCACATATGTTTCACAGTGAAAAGCTTTCTGTCATTCCTTGCTTTGTACTTTCTTTAAATATACACCACTTCTAAAACAAAACAACCTTTTGTCTAAATATGTTTGAGTATCATTGTGAGAGTGAAAGACAACGAAGCAACACTTATGTGATCAGCAAACATCCCTCCTTGGTGTAGTTTGTTTAATGCTTCCCCCTGCTGGTGAGAAATGTGCAGTACATCCGATATGTACACTAACTGAGCACTTTATTAGGAACACCTGTGCAATTAAATGTAATCCAATACAACAGCTCTGACATAAATTCTACTTTTTTTACGAGGCTTATACGTTTTCAGTTTTTGTTGACATTATGAGAAAGGTGATAATTCTACTTTGTGTTTATTATTGAGGTCGTAGTTGGTGGATGGTAGTGGTGTACTGGAGAGCATTATATTGAAAATTGTTGGAAATATTTTGTCCCCCTCATGTATGTTAATAGAGTGGAAACTTTTTACTCCACTACATTTATTTCATGGCTAGAGCTTCTTTTCACATAAAGACTAAAATGTAAAACCAAGCCAAGAGTATATAACCTTGTTAAGATTAGCTCCACTTTGACAGCAATAAATTGCTGTTCAAAGGTTACTGCATCAGTAATAATGTTGCTAATATTCACAAGTAAGGCTGGATTACCAACCAGGCAGAGCAGCAACTGACCAGACCCCCAGTCTTTGGCAATGACCCCCTCTTTCAGAGCTTTGAGCTGTCTAAATTACTGCTTATATTGTTTTAATACGTCTAATTCTCTTTATATCTTTTACGACACATTTGTTTTATGCAGTTTGCTTGATTTCAGCAGAATATGAATGATTGCCTTTGTGTAGTTTTAATGGGTCTAATCTTTTATTCCATGTTGTAATTTGATGAATTTTCTGTCAGTGTTTGATGTGCCAGAATTGAGACCCAAACCTAAAATGGGCAAAATTTAGCAGGTTTTATACTGTAGGATAAAAGTTTGTCTGTGTTTTTTAAAGTAATAATTTTTGCTTGTATATCTACATTTTAGTTTGTCAATAAAAGTAATTGTCTAACTAGCTGTTTCCTGACTCTGTGGATGGGTCAGCATGGGAAAGGTCAATCCAGGTACTTCTCATTTTCAAAATAATCCTGATATTTTAACCTTTGTTCACAATCCAGGGTTGTGTTCATCTAAAATTCCTCTCAATGACAAAATTTCACCCCAATTATTTATTCTGTGTGTAGAAGATTTTTCATACCTCCCAGGGCCTGGCATAATGTCAGAAATATCTCTTTCTTTGTCCAACTGTAAAAATATCAATTAATTTGTTGCCATTTTGTGAAAACACACATCATCCACCCGTCTTTGTTTTTTCTTCTTTTCTTTTGAAATGGCATTTTAACACCGTAATTGTTCACTTCAGTTAATGATTGTCACTCAGCTCTTGTTCACTCCTCCTCTGTTACACTGCTGCAGAGAATACTACGGGAGGTGAAGGTAAACTTTTATGGAACTTTATTTATCACTGTCCTCAGTTTACACACAACATGTTAGCATATGCAACCAATAATACAATTGACTTTTCCCAAAAAAAACTCTTCTTCTCCTCTTCTTTTTAACCCTCTCCACAATTTCCCTACTATGGCAAGTAACCTAGGTCACTAAAAACATGCCCTTCAATATTATTTCCCATTAACTGCCTTATATCATGTTGAAGAACTCTGTGTTTGGTCATCTAACTGGTCATCAAGTCAATATGACCAAATAATGATTTCTTTGTTCAGGTGGGATCTGTCACTGTAGATTTCACAAAGCACATAATAAAAGGTAACTGCAGTTTTCAACATATTAAACATGCAGTTGGAGTTTGTGCTTCCTGTTTGGGACTTGACAAAAGAAAATAAAACTTTCTCCAAAGTAAAAATAATCTTTACAAATTGAACCAGTTGTTATATATTTTATACTTTTATAAGCTTGTCTTGTGTTTAGACTCAACCCAAAGTCACAACTCCTGCTTCTCCAGAATGCAGCAGTTCAGATTATTAGAGGAGTAGAAAGACGTGGTCACATCACTCAGTTGCATATTTACCTTCCTTACTAGATTGCTTCAGAGCTGTTTTTTAAGATTTAACTGATCATCTTACGTGATAAGGTCGATTTTGAAGTCAACAGGAAATTAGAGGGATTGACATGAACTTGACCTTCGCTGTAATGTCACGTATCAGTAGTTGCACAACAAGATAAAGTGGACGTGGCAAACTTTGTACAAACCAGAGACATTTAGTCTGATGAAGTGCATTTGTCCACTCAATTTATGTTAATCCAATTAATCTAATGAATCCAGAATATTGAGTTTTCTTTTTTTTGTTGTTTGTTTGTTTCTTTTATATTTTTGGGTTTTTTCTTTTTACATATATTGCACCATACTAAGCATGTTTTGTAATGAAATGTTGAAAGTAGAGCTGAAACAATAGCTCAATTAATTGATAAGTCAATCAACAGAAAATTATCAGGTAGCTATTTTGATGATTGATGAATTGTTGCAGTCATTTTTAAGTATAAACGCCAGTACTTTGTTGGTTTCAGCTTCTCAAATGTTAAAATTAACCATTTGTAGGAAATTTTGATGGATGTTTTTCACAATTTTCTGATGTATAAAAAAAATAAACATTGATCAATTGAGAAAATAATCGGCATATTAATGAATAAAGTGAGATATTCAATTCCAGCATCACATCACATCATCAACATCAACACATTAAGCGGCAGGAGATTTGGAAATTTGATTCATGACCTCAGTATTTATAAAATCCAACAAAGAACATCGGTCATGAACGAGAAATAAATTTTGACCTGATGATGTCACTACATGAAAGGCTAGGGGAAGGGTTCAAAAAAGTTATTAAATTTGATCCTTGGGGTAACAGCTACCAAATTTCATTGCAATCCATCCAATAGCTGTTGAGACGCTTTATAAGCTTCAAGAGAATATGCAAATAAATACAAGGACTTACTATTTTGTTAATGTTTTGTATTTCCTGTATACATATATACAGGAAACACCCCAGGTGTCACCTTTTCTTGGCCTTGTGATTTATCTGTCTGCTCTCTCTGCTGGTCCTCCAGCTGTTGGCAAAATGTTTTATTCAGCTGGGGTTGTTGTTGTTTTGACGATTGTTTTGTTTTGCTTTGGTTGCGGTGATCCTGATGGGACAACATCTTAAGGGAGGGGATGGGGTGGGTGTCACATTTTGTTTGGCCTTGTGATTTACCTGTCTGCTCCCTCTAGAGGTGTTCATGAGGGCAGCTTGCAACAGCTGAGGGCCCACAGGGTTCCCAGATTATTTAAGTCCAGGCTGCAGCACAGCCCAGTCTCACATTCTTCTCTGACTGCTTACGGCTGCTGCTGGTTGCGGCTCTCTGTTCTCCCCTTCAGCTACTTGGTTTGGTTTAGTTCTGTTTCTGTAGTTTGGTCATTTTATGTTCTTGCACCTTAAAACACTCACACACACATTTTACACTCATGCACATCACACACCACTGAATACTGATTTCCACACTCCATATTATGAATTTTTCATTTTGTCAATTTTGTCTAATTTGGTTAATTTGTGTTAATTAACTTATTCT
Source organism: Thunnus albacares (assembly GCF_914725855.1). Lineage (NCBI taxonomy): Eukaryota > Metazoa > Chordata > Actinopteri > Scombriformes > Scombridae > Thunnus > Thunnus albacares. The sequence continues at coordinate 6,296,996 of NC_058123.1, forward strand.
CTATTAAAACTAGGCATGGTGTGTGTTCTATTTTGGTGCGGCCAATGAGCCGGGTCATAACAATATATATATTTACTGAAAAAATTATTTTATTGCACATATGTTTCACAGTGAAAAGCTTTCTGTCATTCCTTGCTTTGTACTTTCTTTAAATATACACCACTTCTAAAACAAAACAACCTTTTGTCTAAATATGTTTGAGTATCATTGTGAGAGTGAAAGACAACCAAGAAGCAACACTTATGTGATCAGCAAACATCCCTCCTTGGTGTAGTTTGTTTAATGCTTCCCCCTGCTGGTGAGAAATGTGCAGTACATCCGATATGTACACTAACTGAGCACTTTATTAGGAACACCTGTGCAATTAAATGCAATCCAATACAACAGCTCTGACATAAATTCTACTTTTTTTACGAGGCTTATACGTTTTCAGTTTTTGTTGACATTATGAGAAAGGTGATAATTCTACTTTGTGTTTATTATTGAGGTCGTAGTTGGTGGATGGTAGTGGTGTACTGGAGAGCATTATATTGAAAATTGTTGGAAATATTTTGTCCCCCTCATGTATGTTAATAGAGTGGAAACTTTTTACTCCACTACATTTATTTCATGGCTAGAGCTTCTTTTCACATAAAGACTAAAATGTAAAACCAAGCCAAGAGTATATAACCTTGTTAAGATTAGCTCCACTTTGACAGCAATAAATTGCTGTTTAAAGGTTACTGCATCAGTAATAATGTTGCTAATATTCACAAGTAAGGCTGGATTACCAACCAGGCAGAGCAGCAACTGACCAGACCCCCAGTCTTTGGCAATGACCCCCTGTTTCAGAGCTTTGAGCTGTCTAAATTACTGCTTATATTGTTTTAATACATCTAATTCTCTTTATATCTTTTACGACACATTTGTTTTATGCAGTTTGCTTGATTTCAGCAGAATATGAATGATTGCCTTTGTGTAGTTTTAATGGGTCTAATCTTTTATTCCATGTTGTAATTTGATGAATTTTCTGTCAGTGTTTGATGTGCCAGAATTGAGACCCAAACCTAAAATGGGCAAAATTTAGCAGGTTTTATACTGTAGGATAAAAGTTTGTCTGTGTTTTTTAAAGTAATAATTTTTGCTTGTATATCTACATTTTAGTTTGTCAATAAAAGTAATTGTCTAACTAGGAGTTTCCTGACTCTGTGGATGGGTCGACATGGGAAAGGTCAATCCAGGTATTTCTCATTTACAAAATAATCCTGATATTTCAACCTTTGCTCACAATCCAGGGTTGTGTTCATCTAAAATTCCTCTCAATGACAAAATTTCATCCCAATTATTTATTCTATGTGTAGAAGATTTTTCATACCTCCCAGGGCCTGGCATAATGTCACAAATGTCTCTTTCTTTGTCCAACTGTAAAAATATCAATTAATTTGTTGCCATTTTGTGAAAACACACATCAGCCACCCTTCTTTGTTTTTTCTTCTTTTCTTTTGAAATGGCATTTTAACACCGTAATTGTTCACTTCAGTTAATGATTGTCACTCAGCTCTTGTTCACTCCTCCTCTGTTACACTGCTGCACAGAATACTACGGGAGGTGAAGGTAAACTTTTATGGAACTTTATTTATCACTGTCCTCAGTTTACACACAACATGTTAGCCTATGCAACCAATAATACAATTGACGTCTCCCAACAAAACTCTTCTTCTCCTCTTCTTTTTAACCCTCTCCACAATTTCCCTACTATGGCAAGTAACCTAGGTCACAAAATACATACCCCTCAATATTATTTCCCATTTACTGCCTTAGAGCATGTTGAAGAACTTTGTGTTTGGTCATCTAACTGGTCATCAAGTCAATATGACCTAATAATGATTTCTTTGTTCAGGTAGGATCTGTCACTGTAGATTTCACAAAGCACATAATAAAAGGCAACTGCAGTTTTCAACATATTAAACATACAGTTGGAGTTTGTGCTTCCTGTTTGGGACTTGACAAAAGTAAGAAAATAGAACTTTCTCCCAAGTAAAGAATAATCTTTACAAATTGAACCAGTTTTTACATATTTTATACTTTTATAAGCTTGCCTTGTGTTTAGACTCAACCCAAAGTTACAACTCCTGCTTGTCCAGAATGCAGCAGTTCAGATTATTAGAGGAGTAGAAAGACGTGGTCACATCACTCAGCTGCATATTTACCTTAGTTACTAGATTGCTTCAGAGCTGTTTTTTAAGATTTAACTGATCATCTTACGTGATAAGGTCAGTTTTGAAGTCAACAGGAAATTAGAGGGATTGATATGAACTTGACCTTCGTTGTAACGTCACATATCAGTAGTCGCACAAAAAGATAAAGTGGACGTGGCAAACTTTGTACAAACGAGAGACATTTAGTCTGATGAAGTGCATTTGTCCAATTAATAATGTCCAATGTCCAGTTATTAATCCAGAATATTGAGTTGTCTTTTTGTTTGTTTGTGGGTTTGTTTCTTTTAGATTTTTTGGGTTTTTCTTTTTACATATATTGTGCCATACTAAGCATGTTCTGTAATGAAATGTTGAAAGTAGAGCTGAAATTATAGCTCAATTAATTGATAAGTCAATCAACAGAAAATGAACAGGTAGCTATTTTGATGATCGATCAATTGTTGCAGTCATTTTCAAGTATAAACGCCAGTACTTTGATGGTTCCAGATTCTCAAATGTTAAAATTAACCATTTGTAGGAAATTTTCATGGATGTTTTTCACAATTTTCTGATATATATATATATATATATATATAAAAAAACATTGATCAATTGAGAAAATAACCGGCATATTAATAAATAAAGTGAGATATTCAATTCCAGCATCGCATCAAACACAGTAAGCGGCAGGAGATTTGGAATTTTGATTCATGACCTCAGTATTTATATAATCCAACAAAGAACATTGGTCATGAATGAGAAATAAATTTTGACCTGATGATGTCACTACATGAAAGACTAGTGGAAGGGTTCAAAAAAGTTATTACATTTCATCCTTGGCGTAACAGGTACCAAATTTCATTGCAATCCATCCAATAGCTGTTGAGACACTTTATAAGCTGTAAGAGAATATGCAAATAAATACAAGGACTTACTATTTTGTTAATGTTTTGTATTTCATGTATACATATATACAGGAAACACCCCAGGTGTCACCTTTTCTTGGCCTTGTGATTTACCTGTCTGCTCTCTCTGCTGGTCCTCCAGCTGTTGGTCAAACATTTTATTCATCTGGGGTTGTTGTTGTTGTTTTGACGATTGTTTTGTTTTGCTTTGGTTGCGGTGATCCTGATGGGACAACGTCTTAAGGGAGGGGATGGGGTGGGTGTCACATTTTGTTTGGCCTTGTGATTTACCTGTCTGCTCCCTCTGGAGGTGTTCATGAGGGCAGCAGGCAACAGCTGAGGGCCCACAGGGTTCCCAGGTTATTTAAGTCATATTCTTCTCTGACTGCCTACGGCTGCTGCTGGTTGCGGCTCTCTGTTCTCCCCTTCAGCTACTTGGTTTGGTTTAGTTCTGTTTCTGTAGTTTGGTCATTTTATGTTTGCTTTTGACTCTTTGGTTGCTTGTTTGTTTATTTTTGTAGATCACATGACTTTTGTATCTGTTTATAATGTGTAATGAGGTGAGATTATTCCCATAAGCCTCTAGGGGTTTTCTAAATCTCACCTGCACAATTTGTTTCTTCTCTTTTGTTGTGTTGTTTTATGTTGTTTTGCTTTTACTGTGCAAATAAATAAATAAAAATAAATAAATAAAGTTTACGTTCTTGCATCTTAAAACACTCACATACACACTTTATATTCATCACACATCACTGACTCTACTGATTTCCACACTCCATATTGTGAATGTTTAGTTAAATTTGTTTGATTTGGTCTAATTTGGTTAAACTTATTTTCTGTTAAAATTAAGCATGGTGTGTGTCCTATTTTGTTGTGGTCATTATATATATATATTTACTGAAAAGATTATTTTATTGCACATATGTTTCACAGTGAAAAGCTTTCAGTCATGTCTTACTTTCTACTTTCTTTAAATATTCACCACTTTTAAAACAAAACAATCTTTTGTCTAAATGTAACATTTGTATCATTGTGAGTGAAAGACAACCAAGAAACAACACTTATGTGATCAGCAAACATCCCTCTTTGGCATAGTTTGTTTAATGCTTTCCCCCTGCTGGTGAGAAATGTGCAGTACATCCTATATGTACATTCATTGAGCACTTTATTAGGAACACCTGTGCAATCTAATGCAATCCAATACAACAGCTCTGACAAAAATTCTACTTTTACGAAGCTTATACATTTTCAGTTTTTGTTGACATTGTCAAAAAGGTGATAACTTTGTGTTTATTTATGAGGTTATAGTGGGTGATGGTGGTGAACTGGAGTGCATGATAAATTATTGCAAACATTTTGTCCCCCTCATGTATGTTAATAGGGTGGAAACTTTTTACTCCACTACATTTATTTCACGGCTAGAGCTTCTTTTCACATAAAGACTAAAATGTAAAACCAAGCCAAGAGTATATAACCTTGTTAAGATTAGCTCCACTTTGACAGCAATAAAATGCTGCTTAAAGGTTACTGCATCAGTAATAATGTTGCTAATATTCACGTAAGTAAGGCTGGATTACCAACCAGGCAGAGCAGCAACTGACCAGACCCCCAGTCTTTGGCAATGACCTCCTGTTTCAGAGCTTTGAGCTGTCTAAATTACTGCTTATATTGTTTTAATACGTCTAATTCTCTTTATATCTTTTACAACACACTTGTTTTATGCACTTTGCTTGATGCAGTTTGCTTGATTTCAGCAGGATATGAATGATTGCCTGTGTATTCCATATTGTAATTTGATGAATTTTCTGTCAATGTTTGATGTGCCAGAATTGAGACACAAACCTAAAATGGGCAAAATTTAGCAGGTTTTATACTGTAGGATAAAAGTTTGTCTGTGTTTTTTAAAGTAATAATTTTTGCTTGTATATCTACATTTTAGTTTGTCAATAAAAGTAATTGTCTAACTAGCTGTTTCCTGACTCTGTGGATGGGTCGACATGGGAAAGGTCAATCCAGGTACTTCTCATTTTCAAAATAATCCTGATATTTCAACCTTTGTTCACAATCCAGGGTTGTGTTCATCTAAAATTCCTCTCAAAGACAAAATTTCACCCCAATTATTTATTCTGTGTGTAGAAGATTTTTCATATCTCCCAGGGCCTGGCATAATGTCAGAAATGTCTCTTTCTTTGTCCAACTGTAAAAATATCAACTAATTTGTTGCCATTTTGTGAAAACACACATCATCCACCCTTCTTTGTTTTTTCTTCTTTTCTTTTGAAATGGCATTTTAACACCGTAATTGTTCACTTCAGTTAATGATTGTCACTCAGCTCTTGTTCACTCCTCCTCTGTTACACTGCTGTACAGAATACTACGGGAGGTGAAGGTAAACTTTTATGGAACTTTATTTATCACTGTTCTCAGTTTACGCACAACATGTTAGCATATGCAACCAATAATACAATTGACTTCTCCCAACAAAACTCTTCTTCTCCTCTTCTTTTTAACCCTCTCCACAATTTCCCTACTATGGCAAGTAACCTAGGTCACAAAATACATACCCCTCAATATAATTTCCCATTTACTGCCTAACATCATGTTGAAGAACTTTGTGTTTGGTCATCTAACTGGTCATCAAGTCAATATGACCAAATAATGATTTCTTTGTTCAGGTGGGATCTGTCACTGTAGATTTCACAAAGCACGTAATAAAAGGCAACTGCAGTTTTCAACATATTAAACATACAGTTGGAGTTTGTGCTTCCTGTTTGGGACTTGACAAAAGTAAGAAAAATAAAACTTTCTCCAAAGTAAAAATAAATCTTTTCAAATTGAACCAGTTTTTATATATTTTATACTTTTATAAGCTTGTCTTGTGTTTAGACTCAACCCAAAGTCACAACTCCTGCTTGTCCAGAATGCAGCAGTTCAGATTATTAGAGGAGTAGAAAGACGTGGTCACATCACGCAGTTGCATATTTACCTTAGTTACTAGATTGCTTCAGAGCTGTTTTTTAAGATTTAACTGATCATCTTACGTGATAAGGTCAGTTTTGAAGTCAACAGAAAATTAGAGGGATTGACATGAACTTGACCTTCGTTGTAACATCACATATCAGTAGTCGCACAAAACGATAAAGTGAACGTGGTTTTGAAGTCACCAGGAAGTTATAGGGTGTGCTTTTACTCACTTTTGTTGCAACATCAGGTAATATCATGTATCAGTTGGCGCACAATAAGATATAGAGGACGTGGCAAACTTTGTACAGACTACAGACATATAGACTGATGAAGTGCATTTGTCCACTCAATTTATATTAATCCATTGAATCTAATTAATCCGGAATATTGAGTTGTTGATTTTTTTGTTTGTTTGTTTGTTTTTAGATTTTTGGGTGTGTGTGTTTTTTTAAGGTGTATTATATATATTTATCTGACCAAGACTCAAAAACCCAAATACATAAGAAATATATATAATATATCAGAAAAATAGCAAATATTCACATATGAGAAGCTGGTAACAGATAATTAATACTTATGTACTTTTAGTGAAGCAATAGTTTGAATGCATGGCTTTTGCTTGTAATAGAGTATTTTACGCTGTGTTACTGTCACTTCTAAAATTTAATGCATAATCTAAATAGAAGGACAATAACCACCAAAGTCCATAAATGAAACCTGCAGACCTAAAAAAAAAAAAAAAAAAGTCACACACGCTGGTCATTTAAACATAAAATAATATCTTCTGACAATATATAAGTTATTCTTTGATATTATATCAGTGGAGGCGTAGAAATATAATTGATAAGCGGGTTTTGAATGTTTCCATATAATGTTCCTGTAGTGCAGATGAAGAGAAATGCGTGTTCTAGTTATCAATGACGGAAGGAAGATGAACTCATGAGTGAGATTATTATCATATTACCTGAATCAACCCGAGCTGTGTCTCGGTTGGTTAGATGCGGTCAGCTGACTCAGTAACATCAACTAGTGTCCAACTCATCTATTTGAAGAGGGGATGGCACTTCAAACAGTGAAGCAGTAACACCATCGGACATTACATTACATTTTATTTTAACCCGCTTTTGCAGCCATGACTTTAAAGACTCGATGGTCTCACCTGTTTCTCCTTTTGTGTTGCGTCCAGACTTGTCTTTGTCAGTCAGGTAAGATATTGCTTTGTTTTTTCCATCACTAATGTTTTATGCTGTCATGAAAACATTCAGCTCAGGTAGATTTAAAATCCAAAAAGACTTGGTCATAACCTAGTAGACTATATGGCTGGACCGTGTATGGTGAATGTGAGAAATTGTGGACAATTTGTTACAGAGATAGTCAGTGTCAAGGGCGCCGGATTCATTTCAGAAGTGCGGGGGGACCTCGGACTCGCACACGGTTCCATTCATATATTTTCTGGGGTCGCGGACACAGATATTGTATGTTTATGTATATGCTTTATTACAAACAATCCTACCGTATAAACCTGGAATCTGTGTGTAACAGCTGACCTCTTTATATACAGTCAATGGTGTAGATGGGTAGCAGAACACAGAACATTATTTACCGTTATATCCTTGCCGATCCTGTTAATGAAGTTACCGCTGTTGTGCCATGTGCGTAAATGCGCACATCACTAATGTATCGTTTCAGCTGCTGTGTGATGCTGCAGGTATTTAATAAAGTAAAAAGGAAAGAATCTGACGCACAGCCAACTGTGGGCAACAAACATCATTACTGATGTTTTTGCAACATCCTGGATTACGTTCAGTGACACATGAACGACATTAATGTACAATTCAGTCTCATTAATAGCTGTATAAAAACCACTCTGACGGACATTTCAGTAGATTATGTTTTAGATGCGAAATACTATAGAAGTAAAAGAAGCAAAATACATGAAAATTGATTTGTGATGTTGAAGAACTCTGTGTGCGTGCCTCTGTTGACTAAAGACAAAAAATGTGTCTCTTACTCTTTCTGTAATTTTAATTATAAAACAATCTCTGTGCTGATATGTGAAGAAAAGCGAAACCGCTCCGCTCATTGTAAAAATAACTTTGTCTGTAATACGTTCACGACCTGTATGCGTCTTGTTGTTATATATTTATATATATGTGGTTATATTGCTTCATTCTGTGTTCATTCAAATGTAAAAATAGAGGGTGAAAAACCCCAACAGTATGCTTGTTTATTTGCCACGAACCACATCCCTTGTCCTGTGCCTCTTACACCTCCGCTCATATCGCTGCGAAGTTATTCTGCATAGTAGTAGTATAGCTCCCTTTATGTGTGTAGATCTCTTTATCTTTTGTTATTCCAGGTCAAGGTCCACCAGATCTACTAAGTGAGTGACCGCAAATAAATTCTCCTAATATATAACATTCAGTTGTAATTCTAATATTTACAATGTTTACTTCTACCATCAGCTGTACTTTACCATGTACTATACCTTCACCTCAGCCTCCCTTTACCTCAAGCTCACTTTTCACTGTCTGTCAGCATGGAACTAAAACCTCTCCCACCACAATCAACCTCTTGCCAAATATTATTCACTATTTAAGCCCTACATTTATGCAATTAATTTACAATAACTATTTTCATTCACTTGTAGCATTTAGTGCCAATGCATGAAGTAGTGTGATGTTCATAGAGTCCAAAGAAAACAAATTGATCTTCTATAATCTTAATTTATTTCTTGGAATTTTCCCAATTTATTTTTGTCCTATTATATCCAGTTAATTTAAGTTCGGGATTGTCCCAGTGAGGATATAATACATGATGTTTCTACTCATTATATTTTATTATATTGCTTTATTCTGTATTCATTCAAATGTAACAATAGAGGAGGAAAAAAACAACATTATTCTTCTTTATACAACGTGAACCACATCTCCTGTCCTGTACCTCTTACACCTCTGCTGATATCGCCGCAAAGTTACAGCCAGTTTAGATGGAAATGGATGCTTCAATAAAACAAAACAAAGAACATGCAAAGTCCCTGTTTGTAATGTGTGTATATTTATGTAATTCTACATAGCAGTAGTATACACTCCTTTATTACGTGTGTGTAAATTTCTTTGTCTTTTGTTATTCTAGGTCAAGGTCCAGGAGACGGTCGTCCACGTGAGTGACTACAAATAAATTCCACTAATATATAACATTCAGCTGTAACTCTAATGTTTACAATGCCTACTTCTACCATCAGTGCCAATGCATGAAGCAGTGTGATGTTCATATAGTGCAAAGAAAAGAAACTGATCTTTTTTTATCTTAATTTATTTCTTGGAATTTTCCCAATTTCTCTCTGTCCTTCTTTAACCAGTTAATTAAAGTTCAGATTATGGCATGATCCCAGTAAGGATATAGTACACAATGTTTCTGCTCATTATATTTAGTTATATTGCTTTATTCTGTATTGATTCAAATGGAAAAGTAGAGGTAAAAAAAAATACATACAGTATGCTTGTTTATTTGGTGTGAATCACATCTCCTGTCCTGTACCTTTTACACCTCTGCTGATATCGCCGCAAAGTTACAGCCAGTTTAGATGGAAATGGATGCTTCAATAAAACAAAACAAAGAACCTGCAAAGTCCCTGTTTGTAATGTGTGTATATTTATGTTATTCTGCATAGTAGTAGTATACACCCCTTTATTACATGTGTGTAAATTTCTTTCTCTTTTGTTATTCTAGATCAAGTTTCAGTAGCTGTAAAAGGTTAGTGACTACAAATAAATTCTACTAATATATAACATTCAGTTGTAATGTTTACAATGTCTACTTCTACCATCAGCTGTGCTTTACCATGTACTATACCTTCACCTAAGCCTTCCTTTACCTCGTGCTCACTTTTCAGTCTCATCTCTTCATGTTCGTAGAAGCACCAAAGCCAACATATTATCCAAATTCACATAAAATGAAAACAAAATTCAAATGAAACTGATGTACTCTTTGCACAAAAAGTGCCATAACTTTATTTTCTCAATTTCATTAACCTGGATACCCAAGTTCTGGGAAATTGTAGAAGTTCGAACACAAAAAAAAGAAAAAGAGAAGAAAAAAAAAAACATGTCTAACTCCACCAACTGCACACAAATAAATAAGGGGAGGAAAAAAAATACTACTTGATAAACAGATCAGAATTATATTGAATTATTGCCATAGTATACACTAACGTGGTATTCACATCTGCCTCTTAGGGTGTGTATATATATATAGTTATTTTATATACGAAACATGTAATGTGTAATTTTGTATGAAAAGAAAATGTTTTCTAAGCAGAATGAAACTCAAACCTTTCACACCACAATCAACCTTTTGCCAAATATTATTCACTATTTAAGCCCTACATTTATGCACCTAATTTGCATAAATGTAGGGCTTCTTCGAATTTTCCCAATTTCTTTCTGTCCTATTTTAACCAATTAATTAAAGTTCAAATTATGGGATGGTCCCAGTGAGGGTACAGTACATAATGTTCCTGCTCATTATATTTAGTTATATTGTTTTATTCTGTATTGATTCAAATTGAAAAATAGAGGGAAAAAACATACAGCATGCTTGTTTGATTGGTATGAACCACATCCCCTGTCCTGTACTTGTTACTCCTCTGCTGATATTGCCACAAAGCTACAACCAGTTCAGATGAAAATGGATGCTTTAACAAAAAAAAAACCCTACAAAATCCCTGTGTGTATATTTATGTAATTCTACACAGTAGTAGTATACACTTTATTACATGTGTGTAAATCTCTTTCTTTTGTCATTCCAGATCCAGGAGATTCACCAAGTGAGTGACTGCAAATAGATTCTCCTAATACATAGTGTTCAGTTATAATTCTAATGTTTACAATGTCTACTTCTACCATCAGCTGTGCTTTACTATGTACTATACCTTAACCTCAGCCTCTCTTTACCTCAAACTCACTTTTCACTATCTGATCTATTCATGTTTGTAGCAGCACCAAAGTCAACATCTTATTCAAAATTAGATGAAATTAACACAGAATTCAAATGGAAATGATGTACTCTTTGCACAAAAAGTGACATAAGTGTGTTTTCTCAATTTCAGTAACTTGAAACTGATCTTTTTTGATCTTAATTTATTTCTTGGAATTTTCCCAATTTCTTTCTGTCTTATTTTAACCAGTTAATTAAAGTTCATATGATGGGATGGTCCCAGTGAGGGTACAGTAGCTACATAATGTTTACTTTCTATGTAGTTATATTAGTTATATATATTTAGTAATATTGCTTCATTCTGTATCCATTCATGATAATGAAACATGTTCATGTTTTTTGCTTCATGTCTAATTTGTCTAAAGTGCCTGTAAAGCAAGTTATGAAAAGTCAGATTTCTGATTTTTTTGAACTGATGTGGTGTTTTGCTTTGTTCATCCTCTTTCCAGCCTCTTTGTCAAGATATACTGTAGGAAAGAATTAACAATACAATTAACAATAGCAATAGAATTAGAATAGAATTATTAACAAAAGAATATCTCATTGCATCTTCCCTGTGCTGGGCCAAAAAAAAAGTCTTGATCAGTATTTCTTATCATGTTGATGTGTTTTGAATGTTTAGTTTGGATGATGTGAATTATGAAGTTCAAGGATCACAGGATTTAGTTGTAATGATGTCTACATGTGCTTTTCTTTTGGCAATCTCTCAATCAAACAAAGGTAGCGCGGAGAATTTAAACCCAAAATCTATTTTCAAGTTAGTATTTTGAATAGTCACATTTCATAAGAGCTGATATTAGCAGCTTTCTCCTTCACAGGAACAAGTAGGTTACTGGTAGTGATAGTAAGGAGGCAGTTTGAGCATGATATTGTCTGGAAGGGATTATTTGGTGATTCTGGTTTTATGGAATGAAATGTGAGATTATTATATAGTTTTCACAAGCAGACCAAAAAAACTTTTCATTAAAGTTGAATAGGTCACAATTTTACCATTGTTGGTAAACTGAGACTTCATTTGCTCTGTCTAGTGTAATATGTACACTTCTGGCAGTCTGAAGTGTACTTTATAAAACATCTAACCTACTTATGCTATATGTGCATCTTGTTTGTACATTCATCAATATAATGAGCTTCTGATACCGCTGTGTGTTTTTCCGTTCATTGACTCGATGGGTGGAAAAAACAAATCAACATTGTTTATGGGGTATTTTTATATATTTCTCAAGAACCACTCATTCAAACAACTTCACACATGGACATTGCACTTCCTTGATTCCCAGCAATACACCTGCCAGGTACGAAGTAGATTGAATGAACAGTTCTCAAGCTATAGGCTGGATGAGAATTACTTTGATCAAAATATATAATAAAGTTATATGTAAAATGGATGTTGTTGTAATGCTGCTGCCTCAAGCTCAGAGGACTATTATTACAAGTAGGAAACAGATCAAAATGCTCACAGCTGAAAGGAACAGAGTGCAACTCACATTTGAGTTACAGATGTAGTCAAATTATAGTTTGTTCCTGCATGTAAACCTGCATACTTCTGCTTTTCACATGTTTTCATATTGTCACTTCACAACAGTGTACGCCATCCCTGCTATAGAGAGCCCAGGTCAGGTGCATAGCTACCGCCTAGATTGGAAGGATGGCTACCCCCGAGCCAGTGAAGATCCAATAAAAAACGGTAAAGTGAGCAAAGGTGGGGTAGAAGTCAGCTGGAAATGATGTACTCTTTGCACAAAACGTGACATAAGTGTGTTTTCTCAATTTCACTAACTTGAAACTGATCTTTTTTAATCTTAATTTATTTCTTGGGATATTATTAATTTCTTTCTGTCCTATTTTAACCAGTTAATTAAAAATCATATGATGGGATGGTCCCAGTGAGGGTAATGTTTCCTTTTTATGTAGTTATATCAGTTATATATTTAGTAATATTGCTTCATTCTGTAGTCATTCATGACAATGAAGCATGTTCATGTTTTTTGCTTCTAATTTGTCTAAAGTGCCTGTAAAGCAAGTTATGCACAAAGTCAGATTTCTGATTTTTTTTTAACTGATGTGGTGTTTTGCTCTGTTCATTCTCTTTCCAGCCTCTTTGTCAAGATATACTGTAGGAAAGAATAAACATTACAATTAACAACATCAATAGAATTAGAATAGAATTATTAACAATAGAATATCTCATTGCATCTTCCCTGTGCTGGGACAAAAAAATCTTGATCAGTATTTCTTATCATGTTGATGTGTTTTGAATATTTAGTTTGGATGATGTGAATTATGAAGTTCAAGGATCACAGGATTTAGCTGTAATAATATCTACACGTGTTAATTTTTGTTTTGGGCGATCTATCACTCAAACAAAGGTGGTGTGAAGAATTTAAACATGAAATTTATTTTTTAAAAGTTAGTATTTTGAACAGTCACATTTCATAAGAGCTGATATTAGCAGCTTTCTCCTTCACAGGAACAAGTAGGTTACTGGTAGTGATAGTAAGGAGGCAGTTTGAGCATGATATTGTCTGGAAGGGATTATTTGGTGCTTCTGGTTTTATGGAATGAAATGTGAGATTATTATATAGTTTTCACAAGCAGGCCAAAAAAACTTTTCATTTAATTTGAATAGGTCACAATTTTACCATTGTTGGTAAATTGAGACTTCATTTGCTCTGTCTAGTGTAATATGTACACTTCTGGCAGTCTGAAGTGTACTTTATAAAACATCTAACCTACTTATGCTATTTTTGCATCTTGTTTGTACATTCATCAATATAACGAGCCTCTGATACCGCTGTGTGTTTTTCCGTTCGTTGACTCGAGGGGTAGAAGAAACAAATCAACATTGTTTATGGGGTATTTTTATATATTTCTCAAGAACCACTCATTCAAACAACTTCACACATCAACATTGCACTTCCTTGATTCCCAGCAATACACCTGCCAGGTATGAAGTAGATTGAATGAACAGTTCTCAAGCTATAGGCTGGATGAGAATTACTTTGATCAAAATATATAATAAAGTTATATGTAAAATGGATATTGTTGTAATGCTGCTGACTCAAGCTCAGAGGACTATTTTTACAAGTAGGAAACAGGTCAAAATGCTCATGGTTGAAAGGGACAGAGTGCAACTCACATTTGAGTTTCAGATGTAGTCAAATTAAAGTTTGTTCCTGCATGTAAACCTGCATACTTCTGCTTTTCACATGTTTTCATATTGTCACTTCACAACAGAAGAAGACGTCCCTGATAAAGAGAGCCCAGATGGGGTAGCAGTCAGACCCCAAGACAAGGAAATCCTGAGCAGTCATCTTACAACTGTCTTCCTCCCAATCATCTACATCATTGTGTTTGCTGTGGGGCTGCCCACCAACACCATGGCAATATGGGTATTCCTCTTCAGGACTAAGAAAAAGCGCCCGTCGTCAATCTACATGGCAAACCTGGCTCTGGCTGACTTGCTCTTTGTCATTTGGGTCCCCCTGAAGATATCATACCACTTCAACGGCAACAACTGGATCTACGGAGAAGGGCTGTGCAAAGTGCTGGTGGCGTTTTTCTACAGCAACATGTACTGTTCCATCGCCTTCATCACCTGCATAAGTGTCCAGCGTTACTGGGCGGTGGTCCACCCACTGTCCGCGCAGCAGAGGGACAACCGCATACCCGTTGCCGTCTCCGTCACAGTCTGGGTGGTGGTCTGGCTTATCACTATCCCTCTCTACCTGCATGACCAACAGGTCAGAATAACAAACTTCAAGCCAAAAATCCTTACTTGCAATGATGTCACCAGGGAACGTCAGGTGAAAATATCAGCTGGCTACTTCCTGACAATGGGAACTCTGGGATTTGTTGTTCCCACTATTGTGTGCATCATATCCTACATCCTCATGCTCAAAGCTCTCAGGAACAGCATGACAGATGCTGCCATCACCAAGAAGCGACGGAAGGCTGTGGTCTTGATGATCACAGTGTTGGTTATGTTTTTAGTGTGCTTCACCCCCAGTAACATCATGCTGCTGGTACACTATATCCTCTTGTTGGGCGGGGCTGACAACCACCTGTACAGATTTTACATCGCCACCCTGTGCCTGGCCAGTCTCAACAGCTGCATCGACCCTTTTGTTTACTACTTTATCTCCAAGAACTTCAGGGATCATGTGAAGAACACGTTCCTCTGCAGGAGTGAGAGAACAGTGAAGAGGATGAAGGTTTCCTTCAGGGCTCCGAAAAACTCACAAGAGCAACACACTATGCCTAACTCAGATAACACACAGAGCACTGAATGCTAGTGGATTAATCATTATTAAGCTGTTTTATTCCTGATCATTTTCTCCCTTCAGATATCGTTTTTCCGGCAACACTTAATTTACAGGTCTCTTTATTTGTATATCAAAATAAAATTAAGTGTTACCTTTTTTTCTTATTCTACTGTGACGTCTTCCACCTCAGGTTTGGTTCAGTACATGTAAGGAAATTTAGGAGTCATCTTTGGCAATGACCCCCTGTTTCAGAGCTTTGAGCTGTCTAAATTACTGCTTATATTGTTTTAATACATTTAATTGTCTTTATATCTTTTACGACACACTTGTTTTATGCACTTTGCTTGATGCAGTTTGCTTGATTTCAGCAGGGTATGAATGATTGCCTTTGTGTAGTTTTAATGGGTCTAATCTTTTATTCCATGTTGTAATTTGATGAATTTTCTGTCAATGTTTGATGTGCCAGAATTGAGACCCAAACCTAAAATGGGCAAAATTTAGCAGGTTTTATACTGTAGGATAAAAGTTTGTCTGTGTTTTTTAAAGTAATAAGTTTTGCTTGTATATCTACATTTTAGTTTGTCAATAAAAGTAATTGTCTAACTAGCATTTTCCTGACTCTGTGGATAGGTCGACATGGGAAAGGTCAATCCAGGTACTTCTCATTTTCAAAATAATCCTGATATTTTAACCTTTGCTCACAATCCAGGGTTGTGTTAATCCAAAATTCCTCTCAAAGACAAAATTTCATCCCAATTATTTATTCTGTGTGTAGAGGATTTTTCATACCTCCCAGGGCCTGGCATAATGTCAGAAATATCTCTTTCTTTGTCCAACTGTAAAAATATCAACTAAATTGCAGCCATTTTGTGAAAACACACATCATCCACCCTTCTTTGTTTTTTCTTCTTTTCTTTTGAAATGGCATTTTAACACCGTACTTGTTCACTTCAGTTAATGATTGTCACTCAGTTCTTGTTCACTCCTCCTCTGTTACACTGTTGCACAGAATACTACGGGAGATGAAGGTTAACTTTTATGGAACTTTATTTATCACTGTTCTCAGTTTACGCACAACATGTTAGCATATGCAACCAATAATACAATTGACTTCTCCCAACAAAACTCTTCTTCTCCTCTTCTTTTTAACCCTCTCCACAATTTCCCTACTATGGCAAGTAACGTAGGTCACAAAAAACATGCCCCTCAATATTATTTCCCATTTACTCCCTTACAGCATGTTGAAGAACTGTTACTGTAGATTTCACAAAGCACGTAATAAAAGGCAACTGCAGTTTTCAACATATTAAACGTGCAGTTGGAGTTTGTGCTTCCTGTTTGGGACTTGACAAAAGTAAGAAAAATAAAACTTTCTCCAAAGTAAAGATAATCTTTACAAATTGAACCAGTTTTTACATATTTTATACTTTTATAAGCTTGCCTTGTGTTTAGACTCAACCCAAAGTCACAACTCCTGCTTGTCCAGAATGCAGCAGTTCAGATTATTAGAGAAGTAGAAAGATGTGGTCACATCACTCAGCTGCATATTTACCTTCGTTACTAGATTGCTTCAGAGCTGTTTTTTTAAGATTTAACTGATCATCTTACGTGATAAGGTCGGTTTTGAAGTCAACAGGGAATTAGAGGGATTGACATGAACTTGACCTTCGCTGTAATGTCACGTATCAGTAGTTGCACAAAAAGATAAAGTGGACGTGGCAAACTTTGTACAAACCAGAGACATTTAGTCTGATGAAGTGCATTTGTCCACTCAATTTATGTTAATCCAATTAATCTAATGAATCCAGAATATTGAGTTTTCTTTTTTTGTTGTTTGTTTGTTTCTTTTAGCTTTTTGGGGTTTTTCTTTTTACATATATTGCACCATACTAAGCATGTTCTGTAATGAAATGTTGAAAGTAGAGCTGAAACTATAGCTCAATTAATTGATAAGTCAATCAACAGAAAATGAACAGGTAGCTATTTTGATAATCAATTGTTGCAGTCATTTTTAAGTATAAACGCCAATACTTTGATGGTTCCAGATTCTCACATCTTAAAATTAACCATTTGTAGGAAATTTTCATGGATGTTTTTCACAATTTTCTGATGTATAAAAAAAATAAACATTGATCAATTGAGAAAATAATCGGCATATTAATAAATAAAGTGAGATATTCAATTCCAGCATCACATCAAACACATTAAGCGGCAGGAGATTTGGAAATTTGATTCATGACCTCAGTATTTATAAAATCCAACAAAGAACATCGGTCATGAACGAGAAATAAATTTTGACCTGATGATGTCACTACATGAAAGGCTAGGGGAAGGGTTCAAAAAAGTTATTAAATTTGATCCTTGGGGTAACAGCTACCAAATTTCATTGCAATCCATCCAATAGCTGTTGAGACGCTCTATAAGCTGCAAGAGAATATGCAAATAAATACAAGGACTTACTATTTTGGCAATGTTTTGTATTTCCTGTATACATATATACAGGAAACACCCCAGGTGTCACCTTTTCTTGGCCTTGTGATTTATCTGTCTGCTCTCTCTGCTGGTCCTCCAGCTGTTGGCCAAACATTTTATTCAGCTGGGGTTGTTGTTGTTGTTTTGACGATTGTTTTGTTTTGCTTTGGTTGCGGTGATCCTGATGGGACAACATCTTAAGGGAGGGGAAGGGGTGGGTGTCACATTTTGTTTGGCCTTGTGATTTACCTGTCTGCTCCCTCTAGAGGTGTTCATGAGGGCAGCTTGCAACAGCTGAGGGCCCACAGGGTTCCCAGGTTATTGAAGTCCAGGCTGCAGCACAGCCCAGTCTCACATTCTTCTCTGACTGCTTACGGCTGCTGCTGGTTGCGGCTCTCTGTTCTCCCCTTCAGCTACTTGGTTTGGTTTAGCTCTGTTTCCGTAGTTTGGTTATGTTTTATGTTCTTGCACCTTAAAACACTCACACACACATTTTACACTCATGCACATCATACACCACTGACTACTGATTTCCACACTCCATATTGTGAATTTTTCATTTTGTTTAATTTTGTCTAATTTGGTTAATTTGTGTTAATTAACTTATTCTCTATTAAAACTAAGCATGGTGTGTGTTCTATTTTGGTGCGGCCAATGAGCCGGGTCATAACAATATATATATTTACTGAAAAAATTATTTTATTGCACATATGTTTCACAGTGAAAAGCTTTCTGTCATTCCTTGCTTTGTACTTTCTTTAAATATGCATCACTTCTAAAACAAAACAACCTTTTGTCTAAATATGTTTGAGTATCATTGTGAGAGTGAAAGACAACCAAGAAGCAACAGTTATGTGATCAGCAAACATCCCTCCTTGGTATAGTTTGTTTAATGCTTCCCCCTGCTGGTGAGAAATGTGCAGTACATCCGATATGTACACTAACTGAGCACTTTATTAGGAACACCTGTGCAATTAAATGCAATCCAATACAACAGCTCTGACATAAATTCTACTTGTCACTCAGTTCTTGTTCACTCCTCTTCTGTTACACTGCTGCACAGAATACCACGGGAGGTGAAAGTAAACTTTTATGGAACTTTATTTATCATTGTCCTCAGTTTACACACAACATGTTAGCATATGCAACCAATAATACAATTGACTTCTCCCAACAAAACTCTTCTTCTCCTCTTCTTTTTAACCCTCTCCACAATTTCCCTACTATGGCAAGTAACCTAGGTCACAAAATACATACCCCTCAATATTATTTCCCATTTACTGCCTTACATCATGTTGAAGAACTTTGTGTTTGGTCATCTAACTGGTCATCAAGTCAATATGACCAAATAATGATTTCTTTGTTCAGGTGGGATCTGTCACTGTAGATTTCACAAAGCACGTAATAAAAGGCAACTGCAGTTTTCAACATATTAAACATGCAATTAGAGTTTGTGCTTCCTGTTTGGGACTTAACAAAAGTAAGAAAAATAAAACTTTCTCCAAAGTAAAAATAATCTTTACAAATTGAACAAGTTTTTATATATTTTATTCTTTTAGAAGCTTGTCTTGTGTTTAGACTCAACCCAAAGTCACAACTCCTGCTTGTCCAGAATGCAGCAGTTCAGATTATTAGAGGAGTAGAAAGACGTGGTCACATCACTCAGTTGCATATTTACCTTAGTTACTAGATTGCTTCAGAGCTGTTATTTAAGATTTAACTGATCATCTTACATGATAAGATCCGTTTTGAAGTCAACAGGAAATTAGACGGATTGACATGAACTTGACCTTCGTTGTAACATCACGTATCAGTAGTTGCACAAAAAAATAAACAAGACGTGGCAAACTTTGTACAGACCAGAGACATTTAGTCTGATGAAGTGCGTTTGTCCACTCAATTTATGTTAATCCAATTAATCTTATTAACTCAGAATGTTGAGTTGTTTTTTCTTTTTGTTTGTTTGTGTCTTTTTGTTTTTGAGGTTTTTCTTTTAACATATATTGTGCCATACTAAGCATGTTCTGTAATGAAATGTTGAAAGTAGAGCTGAAAGGAAAGCCCAATAAATTGATTAGTCAATCAACAGAAAATTAACAGGTAGCTATTTTGATAATCGATCAATTGTTGCAGTCATTTTTAAGTATAAACGCCAATAATTTGATAGTTCTAGATTCTCAAATGTTAAAATTAACCATTTGTAGGAAATTTTGATAGGTGTTTTGCACAATTTTCTGATGTATAAAAAAATAAACATTGATCAGTTGAGAAAATAATCACCATATTAATAGGTAGACCAAAATCCAGAGTTGCAGCCTTATCTGAAGTAAGCGTGGGAGACAGTACTGAGATGACGCTTACACAGAGTGAGATATTCAATTCCAGCATCACATCAAACACATTAAGCAGCAGGAGATTTGGTTTTTTGATTCATGACCTCAGTATTTATAAAATCTTTACTACGGGAGGACCGGATGTCACACTTTTACTGAGGAAACTGTGAAACTGTTGCAATATTGAACAAAAGTTACATTTTTACAGAAGAAGTCAGGACAGCAGTGCTTTGAACTAAATGCTCGCAATGACAATGCTAACATGCAACTAACATACTACTAAATTAGCACTAAACACAAAGAACATCTATGGATGATGGCAGTGGTTTGGTCATGAACAAGAAATAAGTTTTGACCTAATGATGGCACTAAATGAAAGGCTAGGGGAAGGGTTCAAAAAAGTTATTAAATGTAATCCTTGGCGTAACAGGTATCAAATTTCATTGCAATCCATCCGATAGCTGTTGAGACTGGTGGGTGTATGGGTGGGTGTCACTGACACTGATTTCCACACTCCATATTGTGAATGTTTAGTTCATTTTGTTTAATTTGGTCTAATTTGGTTTATTTGTGTTAATAAACTTATTTTCTATTAAAACTTATTTTCTGTTAAAACTAAGCATGGTGTGTGTCCCATTTTGTTGTGGCCAGTGAGCTGGGTCATAACAATATATATATTTATTGAAAAAATTATTTTATTGCACATATGTTTCACAGTGAAAAGCTTTTAGTCATGTCTTACTTTGAACTTTCTTAAAGTATACATCACTTTTTAAACAAAACAACCTTTTGTCTAAATATGTTTGAGCATCACTGTGATAGTGAAAGACAACTGAGAAGCAACACTTCTGTGATCAGCAAACATCCCTCCTTGGCATAGTTTGTTTAATGCTTCCCCCTGCTGGTGAGAAATGTGCAGTACATCCTATATGTACACTCACTAAGCACTTCATTAGGAACACTTGTGCAATCTAATGCAATCCATTACAACAGCTCTGACATAAATTCTACTCTTACGAGGCTCATACATTTTCAGTTTTTGTTGACATTATGAGAAAGGTAATAATTCTACTTTGTGTTTATTATTGATGTCGTAGTGGATGGTAGTGGTGTACTGGAGAGCATTATATTGAAAATTGTTGGAAATAATTTGCCCCCCTCATATATATTAATGTGGTGGACAATTGTTACTCCACTACATTTATTTCACAGCTAGAGCTTCTTTTCACATGAACACTAAAATGTAAAACCGACCCAACAATATAATACAATCCTGGTCTTGAAGAGGGACTGTGTCAGAATCTAGTTTTAAGACTTGAATTGTTTTAGTTTATTTCAGCTCATTTGTTATAAAGTTGTGTTTAATTAAACTCCACACAGAAAACTGAGGACAAGGTAGTATTATTCCATCATAGGAGTACTGTAAGGCTGCAACCAACAATTATTTTCATTATTAATAGGTCTGACAACTATTTTCTTTTATAACTGATTGATTGTTCAGTATATAAAATGTCAGAACATAGTGGTGTAGGATATTTCACAGCAGAACACTGTCTATCTTAAAAAGTGGGGGCTTCCATAAGAAACCCCCCCCCCAGTCAGCCACTGGTCTGTGAAAACCAGTCAGCCACCCTGACCAAACACCAAGCAAAGGCCATATCTACGGTTAAGGTAGATCAAAGTCCTCCTGGAGTAAGAAGACATCGGGACAGGATTGGCAAGGGACTGCTAACGACTCTGAAGAGTCAGGTTTGGGGATACACAGGCACCTCCAAAGATAAGACATTGGAGGCCCGCATGGAATCTCATAAGAAAAGGTGGAATAAAAATGTTCAACAAAATGTCCAACAGCACTGTTTGACCAACAGGACTAAGGATGGACCTGCCTTGTTGAAGTGTGTGAGCCTGAACACATTGTTGCACAACAACTCCCCCTCTCATCCTGGGCCACTCCCCACAGACAATCACAACTCCCCCCTCTTTCTGATTGTCTCTCCTTTTCCCCTTTTGTCCCAAATCAAGAGACTATTGCCAGATATACCTGCATGCTTTTAAAAAGGCTACAATGCCATTGCCGTATTCCTTTCCTTGTTGTTTGAATGTGTACATTTGTATCTATAAATATGTTAGAAATTTACAATAATTTTATCATAGTTCTTTCAGTTGTATGTGTGTTAAAATCTGGTAAATAATATCTCAATAACAACTAGAGATAAACATGTGCTGTTTGGCAGCATTGTAATCTCCTAAGCATAAGAACATTAGATTTTTAGTCATGGTAGTTGTTTGGTAAAAAGGTACAGTTTTTGAGAAGTTGTTTTAAAGTAAGAAATATTATCTGACCTCCAGTGGATGCCATGCCCTCAGAGGGGGGTCAAACAAAGATACCACCCCTGGGGGGGTCAGCAGTCCTCTGATTGGTCAGATGCTTCTTTGAAGTCCCTTACCTTACTGTACCTATAAAAGACCATCACTAGAATGCAATAATTGGATTCTTTTTGTTACTGGTACGAAATCCCATTCTTTCTCTGTGTTGAGACCAACTTCAGGTGACAATTCTTCATCTCCACTCCATGCGGTGGCAACACCTTCTCATCCCTCCTGACGGCACCATCTCACTCAGCAGCTACCAGTCCACAGACATGCTAGTAGCACACTTCTGCTCTGCTAACTGGGTGAATTCAAAAAGCTTAATCTGCTTAGAACTGAATTTTAAATTTGCCACCCCAGTTTACCAGCTGCTTCCAGTGATGGTCACTAGTCAGTCTGTGTTTGTTCATCTGTTGCACCCCCTTTTCTGACAAACTCCGGTTCTGCATTCATTCATTCATTGTAGCGTCATTGTTTGTTTAGTGAGTGTTGTTTTGTGTTATTGTTAGGTTAGTCTTTTAGTAATAAATGTTTTGTGTATAAGTTCATTGCCTTTGTTTTCTTTAACTTACTTTAAGTAAGTCACTTTACATATCCGATCCCTTTTCTGAGTGCAAGTTAATCCCTTTCCAAAACTGATTTATGTGTTAAAGATTCTCTTGACTGATCACCAAGAGAAGCTATTTATCAGTGTTGTTGTACCGATTCTGAAGTTATATCGCCGGACAAATAATTGAAGAAATTCTGCATAGTCATTATTCCCTGAAGTCCAAGTTAACATATTATATGTTTAAGGATAGGTTATGTCTTAAAACAACAGTCAGGTGTTCATATGGACAGTGAAAGAGTTTTCTTTGCTGTAATGATTCCTCCCATTCATGCTGGTTGTTAACAGATCCCCTTCAAATGTGTTTTCAATGGAAGTGATGGAGGCCAAAATCCACAGTGTGTCCACACAGTCATTTTGTGCATAAAATGTATTTAAAAGTTTATCTGAAACTTATATGAGGCTTCAGCAGTCTGAGTTAGTCATATCAAGTGGATACATACATTTACAGTCTTTTTAGTGTCAAATTTCCTCTTTGTGTTTCCTCAGACAGTGTTTCCCTGTTGAGCTGCAGTGGAGGTATAGTAACAGGAAGACGGACTTTGGCACTAAAAAGACTGTAACGATGGAAGATATTTACTTGATTTGATTCATTTGGACAAAATCTTCATATTAGCTTCAGATAAACTCTTAAATACATTTTTGCACCAAAGGAGGACTGTGGATTTTGGCCCCCATGGTCAGTGTGAACAGGAGGAACGATTATGGCAAGAAAAACCTATTTCAGTGTTCACTGGTAGAGAACCTGAGACCCAAGGAGAAGCTGTGGTTTCTTGCACATAGCAAACATCCCTAAATTTTAACGTCAAATGTAAAAAAGAAGAAGTTTCAAATTTTCCACGGAATGTGTTGTAAGTGACAGTCAAAGAAAGGTCATTGCTTTATGCAAAGTCATAAAACATCAGCATGTAACTGGTAGATGTCCTGGTGGAAGACCATACAGTGCTGCTTGAAAGTTTGTGAACCCTTTAGAATTTGCTCTATTTCTGCATAAATATGACCTAAAACGTGATCAGATTTCCATTCAAGTCCTAAAACTAGATAAAGAGACATCAATTAAACAAATATGACAAAAACTTTACACTTGTTTGTTTATTTATTGAGGGAAATGATCCAATGTTACATATGTATACATTTATTTGAAGGGGAAATGAGAGTCGGGTGTTTCAATCAATGGGATGACAATCAAGTGTGAGTCTGGGCGGCCCTGCCTTAATTAAAGAAGAGAAATCTGGGTCTTCACTATCACAGTCTGAGCTTCACAAGACAGGTTTGTGGAAGTGTGTCATGGCTCAAACAAAGGATATTTCTGAGGACCTTAGAAGAAGAGTTGTTGATGCTCACCAAGCTGGAAAGGGTTACAAAACCATTTCTAAAGAGTTTGGACTCCACCAGTCGACTGTCAGGCTGATCGTGTACAAATTGAAGACATCCAACACCATTGTTACCCTCCCCAGGAGTGGTCGAACAACAAAAATCACACCAAGAGCAGGCGTGTAAAATACTGGGAGGCCACAGGGGACCCCAGGGTAAAGTCTAGGAAACTAAAGGCCTCTCTTGCAGTGGCTACTGTCAGTGTTCACGAGTCCACCATCAGGAGAACATTGAACATTAATGGTGAGCATGGCAAAATTGAAGGGAAAAAAGCCTCTTCTCTCCAAAAAGAACATTGCTGCCGTCTACGGTTCACCCAAGACCATGTTGATAAGCCACAAGTTGATTGGAAAAATATTATGTGGATGGATGAGACCAAAATCAAACTTTTCTGCTTGAATGAGAAGCATTATGTTTGGTGATCAGCAACTCTGAAAGCAAGGGTTCATATACTTTTGGATCCCACAAATATGTAAGATTGGATAATTTTCCTCAATAAATAAATGAAAAAGTTATTTCTTTGTCTCATTTGTTTAATTGGGTTCACTTTATCTAGTTTTGGGACTTATGTAAATATCTGATCATGTTATAGGTCATATTTATGCAGAAATATAGAAAATTCTAAAGGATTCACAAACTTTCAAGCAGTACTGTATATGGATGTAGGAATGTAAGAAGGGGGAGATGTATTGATATAAAAAGAAAAGCCAAGAGAGACTCAGGGTCTCTTTTTGGGCTTCCCTTTTGGGTTCGTCACTTGAGGTACTTTTGCAAGTTTGCCTGTTTTGCATCTTTAAGTTTTTATTCACACTTTTGTATTTTACTTTTTGAATTTTGCATTACTTATTTTTGAAAAAAAAAATCCAAATAAAACTGGTTTGTATTTTTGTACACTACAACCAAAGTTCCTGACTTGTGCTCATCTCTGAGGTCTTCTAGTATCTCCTTCCAGGTAAGAGGGCGCCCCCCTGGGATATGGCTGACATGAGATTTAAATTTATTTGGATTACAAATTTATAATGAAATTTGCTAAGGATGAACTTGCAATATATATTAATTAATAGAATCTGAAAGGTTTAGATTTAATGATTGAGATCAACCTGCTGCTCATGTGATAAAGGTATAATTTCAGTACATAATCAGGTTGACAGGTTTATTATAGGTGTTTAACTGGCTAAACTGTTAGGGCCAGGGCATCGACATTGCCCCATAAAACCGGGCAATGCCCTCGACCGTCAGAGTGGGCCTCCTCCAGTGATGACCTATTAGAAGGCCATCTTGGAGTACTTTCAAACCTCCAACACCTATTTGCACCAATACACTTCGTTGCAACCCAGCTGTCAGGCATTCCTTACTAAATAGGCCCGTTTAGAGCTGTTCAATGACAGCTGGTGATTATAGAAGACAGGCTGAAATCTGGTTCCCTAAGCAAGGCTAGGATGGTCTTGCGTGTAGATTTTGGGAACCCGTTTGATACCTGTGTCAGAGGTAGAGGAAAGCCGTCTGCCGGTGCCTTATCCACATCAGGGGGTTTCAGTTGTCTGAAGGCAGAAATCATTTCAATATATATATGAATATGTATAATATATAAGAAAACTAGCAAATATTCACATATAAGAAGCTGGTACCAGAGAATTTCTGGCATTTTTGATTAAAGAATGACTTAAACAATTAATCAATTATGAATATTACTGGCAATTAATTGTCAGTCATATCAGCAAATCAATTAATCAACTAATAATTTCAGCGCTAGAGTCCTACTCCCATATGTTCTGGGGGCCAAAAACAAACCTTTGCCCTGGGACCATGTCGGAGGTAATTCCGGCCATGTTCATAAGGAGTATTTTTACGGCATTAATACTCATGTCCTTTTAGTGAAGTAATAGTTTGAATGCATGACTTTCCACATAATGTTCCTGTAGTGCAGATGAAGAGAAATGCGTGTTCTAGTTATCAATGACGGAAGGAAGATGAACTCATGAGTAAGATTATTATCATATTACCGAAATCAACCCGAGCTGTGTCTCGGTTGGTTAGATGCGGTCAGCTGACTCAGTGACATCAACTAGTGTCCAAATCATCTATTTAAATAGGGGATGGCAGTTCAAACAGTGAAGCAGTAACACCATCGGACATTACATTACATATTATTTTAACCCGCTTTTGCAGCCATGACTTTAAAGACTCGATGGTCTCACCTGTTTCTCCTTTTGTGTTGCGTCCAGACTTGTCTTTGTCAGTCAGGTAAGATATTGCTTTGTTTTTTTCCATCACTAATGTTTTATACTGTCATGAAAACATTCAGCTCAGGTAGATTTAAAATCCAAAAAGACTTGGTCATAACCTAGTAGCCTATATGGCTGGACCGTGTATGGTGAATGTGTGAAATTATGGACAATTTGTTACAGAGATAGTCAGTGTCAGGGGCGCCGGATTCATTTCAGAAGTGCGGGGTGACCGCGGACGCGCACACGGTTCCATTCATACTTTTCTGGGGTCACGGACACAGATATTGTATGTTCATGTATATGCTTTATTACAAACAATCCTACCGTATAAACCTGGAATCTGTGTGGAACAGCTGACCTCTTTATATACAGTCAATGGTGTAGATGGGTAGCAGAACACAGAACATTATTTACCGTTAGATCCTTGCCGATCCTGTTAATGAATTTACTGCTGCTGTGCCAGGTGCGTGAATGCGCACATCACTAATGTATCGTTTCAGCTGCTGTGTGATGCTGCAGGTATTTAATAAAGTAAAAAGGAAAGAATCTGACGCACAGCCAAGTGTGGGCAACAAACATCATTACTGATGTTTTTGCAACATCCTGGATTACATTCAGTGACACCTGAACGATATTAATGTACAATTCAGTCTCAAACTGTAACCTTTTCTGACGGACATTTCAGTAGATTACGTTATAGATGCGAAACACTAGAGAAGTAAAAGAAGCAAAATGCATGAAAGTTGATTTGTTATGTTGGAGAGCTCTGTGTGCGCACCTCTGTTGACTAAAGACACACATACTGTATCTTTTACTCTCTCTGCAATTTTCATTTACTGGCAGCCTCCCTTTACC
Source organism: Thunnus albacares (assembly GCF_914725855.1). Lineage (NCBI taxonomy): Eukaryota > Metazoa > Chordata > Actinopteri > Scombriformes > Scombridae > Thunnus > Thunnus albacares. Next base: position 6,324,544 of record NC_058123.1, read on the forward strand.
TCGAGCTCACTTTTCACTGTCTGATCTATTCATATTTGTAGCAGCACCAAAGTCAACATCTTATCCAAATTTACATGAAATGATCAAAAAATTCGAATGGAAATGATGTACTCTTTGCAGAAAACGTAGCAAAAATTTGTTGTTGTTTTTTTTTTTCAATTTCACGCCCAAGTTCTGAGAAATTGTAGTAATTCTAATACAAAAAAACAACACGTCTGATTCCACCAACTACACACACAGGTCAGAACTGTATTATTATAGGAGGAAAAAATACTATGTCATAAACAGATCAGACCTATATTGAATTATTGTCATAGTATACACTAACATGTGGTATTCACATCTGCCTTTTAGGGTGTATATATATAGTTATTTTATATACAAAACATGTAATGTGTAATTTTGTATGAAAAGAAAATGTTTTCTGAGCACAATGAAACACAAACCTCTCCCACTGCAATCAACCTCTTGCCAAATATTATTCACTATTTAAGCCCTACATTTACACAACTAATTTTCAATAACAATTTTCATTCACTTGTAGCATTCAGTGCCAATGCATGAAGCAGTGTGATGTTCATATAGTGCAAAGAAAAGAAACTGATCTTTTATAATCTTAATTTATTTCTTGGAATTTTCCCAATTTCTTTCTGTCCTTCTTTAACCAGTTAATTAAAGTTCAAATTATGGGATGATCCCAGTAAGGATACAGTACATAATGTTTCTGCTCATTATATTTAGTTATATTGTTTTATTCTGTATTCATTCAAATGGAAAAGTAGAGGTGAAAAAACATACAGTATGCTTGTTTAATTGGTGTGAATCACATCTCCTGTCCTGTACTTCTTATACCTCTGCTGATATTGCCGCAAAGCTACAGCCAGTTTAGATGGAAATGGATTCTTTAATAAAACAAATCAAAGAACCTACTGAATCCCTGTTTGTAATGTGTGTATATTTATGTAATTCTACATAGCAGTAGTATACACTCCTTTATTGCGTGTGTGTAAATTTCTTTGTCTTTTGTTATTCTAGATCAAGGTCCAGTAGGTGAAAAAGGTGTAAAAGGTGAGTGACTACAAATAAATTCTCCTAATATATAACATTCAGTTGTAATTCTAATGTTTACAATGTCTACTTCTACCATCAGCTGTGCTTTACCATGTACTGTGCCTCCCTTTACCTCAAATTCACTTTTCACTGTCTGATATATTTATGTTCCTAGCAGCGCCAAAGCCAACATATTATCCAAATTCACATAAAATGAAAACAAAATTCAAATGAAAATGATGTACTCTTTGCACAAAAAGTGCCATAACTTTATTTTCTCAATTTCATTAACCTGGATACCCAAGTGCTGGGAAATTGTAGAAGTTCGAACACCAAAAAAAGAAAAAAAGAAAAAAAAAACATGTCTAACTCCAACAACTACACACAAATAAATTATAGGAGGAAAAAAATACTACGTGATAAACAGATCAGAATTATATTGAATTATTGCCATAGTATACACTGACGTGGTATTCACATCTGCCTTTTAGGGTGTATATTTATCGTTATTTTATATACGAAACATGTAATGTGCAATTTTGTATGAAAAGAAAATGTTTTCTGAGCAGAATGAAACTCAAACCTTTCCCACCACAATCAACCAAATATTATTCACTATTTAAGCCCTACATTTATGCAACTAATTTGCAATAACTATTTTCAATCACTTGTAACATTCAGTGTCAATGCATGACGTAGTGTGATTTTCATATAGTGCAAGGAAAAGAAACTGGTCTTTTATAATCTTAATTTATTTCTTGGAATTTTCCAAATTTCTCTCTGTCCCTTTCTAACCAGTTAAGTAAAGTTCAGATTATGGGATGGTCCCAATAAGGATATAGTACATAATGTTTCTGCTCATTATATTTCAATATATTGCTTTATTTTGTATTTATTCCTGTACTCCTGTACCTCTTACACCTCTGCTGATATCGCCGCAAAGTTACAGCCAGTTTAGATGGAAATGGATGCTTCAATAAAACAAAACAAAGAACCTGCAAAGTCCCTGTTTGTAATGTGTGTATATTTATGTAATTCTACATAGCAGTAGGATACACTCCTTTATTACGTGTGTGTAAATTTCTTTGTCTTTTGTTATTCCAGGTGAATTTGAAGAGTGTAAGTTACAGCAAATAAATTCTCCTAATATATAACATTCACTTGTAATTCTAATGTTTACAATGTCTACTTCTACCATCAGCTGTGCTTTACCATGTACTATACCTTCACCTCAGCCTCTCTTTACCTCAAACTCACTTTTCACTGTCTGATCTCTTCATGTTCGTAGCATCACCAAAGCCAACATATTATCCAAATTCACATAAAATGAAAACAAAATTCAAATGAAAATGATGTACTCTTTGCACAAAAAGTGCCATAAATTTATTTTCTCAATTTCACCAACCTGAATATCCAAATTCGGGGATATTGTAGAAGTTCAAACACCGAAAAAGACAAAAAAAAGAAGAAAACATGTCTAACTCCACCAACTGCACACAAATAAATTATAGGAGGAAAAAAATACTACGTGATAAACAGATCAGAATTATATTGAATTATTGCCATTGTATACACTAACATGTGGTATTCACATCTGCCTTTTAGGGTGTATATATATATAGTTATTTTATATACGAAACATGTAATGTGCAATTTTGTATGAAAAGAAAATGTTTTCTGAGCAGAATGAAACTCAAACCTTTCCCACCACAATCAACCAAATATTATTCACTATTTAAGCCCTACATTTATGCAACTGATTTGCAATAACTATTTTCAATCACTTGTAACATTCAGTGTCAATGCATGACGTAGTGTGATTTTCATATAGTGCAAAGAAAAGAAACTGATCTTTTATAATCTTAATTTATTTCTTGGAATTTTCCAAATTTCTCTCTGTCCCTTTCTAACCAGATAAGTAAAGTTCAGATTATGGGATGGTCCCAATAAGGATATAGTACATAATGTTTCTGCTCATTATATTTCAATATATTGCTTTATTTTGTATTTATTCCTGTACTCCTGTACCTCTTACACCTCTGCTGATATCGCTGCAAAGTTACAGCCAGTTTAGATGGAAATGGATGCTTCAATAAAACAAAACAAAGAACCTGCAAAGTCCCTGTTTGTAATGTGTGTATATTTATGTAATTCTACATAGCAGTAGGATACACTCCTTTATTACGTGTGTGTAAATTTCTTTGTCTTTTGTTATTCCAGGTGAATTTGAAGAGTGTAAGTTACAGCAAATAAATTCTCCTAATATATAACATTCACTTGTAATTCTAATGTTTACAATGTCTACTTCTACCATCAGCTGTGCTTTACCATGTACTATACCTTCACCTCAGCCTCTCTTTACCTCAAACTCACTTTTCACTGTCTGATCTCTTCATGTTCGTAGAAGCACCAAAGCCAACATATTATCCAAATTCACATAAAATGAAAACAAAATTCAAATGAAAATGATGTACTCTTTGCACAAAAAGTGCCATAAATTTATTTTCTCAATTTCACCCAACCTGAATACCCAAGTTCTGGGATATTGTAGAAGTTCGAACACCAAAAAAAGAAAAAAAGAAGAAAAAAAAAAAAACATGTCTAACTCCACCAACTACACACAAATAAATTATAGGAGGAAAAAAATACTACGTGATAAACAGATCAGAATTATATTGAATTATTGCCATAGTATACACTAACGTGGTATTCACATCTGCCTTTTAGGGTGTATATTTATTGTTATTTTATATACGAAACATGTACTGTGCAATTTTGTATGAAAAGAAAATGTTTTCTGAGCAGAATGAAACTCAAACCTTTCCCACCACAATCAACCAAATATTATTCACTATTTAAGCCCTACATTTATGCAACTAATTTGCAATAACTATTTTCAATCACTTGTAACATTCAGTGTCAATGCATGACGTAGTGTGATTTTCATATAGTGCAAAGAAAAGAAACTGATCTTTTAGAATCTTAATTTATTTCTTGGAATTTCCAAATTTCTTTCTGTCCCTTTCTAACCAGTTAAGTAAAGTTCAGATTATGGGATGGTCCCAATAAGGATATAGTACATAATGTTTCTGCTCATTATATTTCAATATATTGCTTTATTTTGTATTTATTCCTGTACTCCTGTACCTCTTACACCTCTGCTGATATCGCTGCAAAGTTACAGCCAGTTTAGATGGAAATGGATGCTTCAATAAAACAAAACAAAGAACCTGCAAAGTCCCTGTTTGTAATGTGTGTATATTTATGTAATTCTACATAGCAGTAGGATACACTCCTTTATTACGTGTGTGTAAATTTCTTTGTCTTTTGTTATTCCAGGTGAATTTGAAGAGTGTAAGTTACAGCAAATAAATTCTCCTAATATATAACATTCACTTGTAATTCTAATGTTTACAATGTCTACTTCTACCATCAGCTGTGCTTTACCATGTACTATACCTTCACCTCAGCCTCTCTTTACCTCAAACTCACTTTTCACTGTCTGATCTCTTCATGTTCGTAGCATCACCAAAGCCAACATCTTATCCAAATTCACATAAAATGAAAACAAAATTCAAATGAAAATGATGTACTCTTTGCACAAAAAGTGCCATAAATTTATTTTCTCAATTTCACCAACCTGAATACCCAAGTTCTGGGATATTGTAGAAGTTCGAACACCAAAAAAAGAAAAAAAGAAAAAAAAACATGTCTAACTCCACCAACTACACACAAATAAATTAGAGGAGGAAAAAAATACTACGTGATAAACAGATCAGAATTATATTGAATTATTGCCATAGTATACACTAACGTGGTATTCACATCTGCCTTTTAGGGTGTATATTTATCGTTATTTTATATACGAAACATGTAATGTGCAATTTTGTATGAAAAGAAAATGTTTTCTGAGCAGAATGAAACTCAAACCTTTCCCACCACAATCAACCAAATATTATTCACTATTTAAGCCCTACATTTATGCAACTAATTTGCAATAACTATTTTCAATCACTTGTAACATTCAGTGTCAATGCATGACGTAGTGTGATTTTCATATAGTGCAAAGAAAAGAAACTGATCTTTTAGAATCTTAATTTATTTCTTGGAATTTCCAAATTTCTCTCTGTCCCTTTCTAACCAATTAAGTAAAGTTCAGATTATGGGATGGTCCCAATAAGGATATAGTACATAATGTTTCTGCTCATTATATTTCAATATATTGCTTTATTTTGTATTTATTCCTGTACTCCTGTACCTCTTACACCTCTGCTGATATCGCTGCAAAGTTACAGCCAGTTTAGATGGAAATGGATGCTTCAATAAAACAAAACAAAGAACCTGCAAAGTCCCTGTTTGTAATGTGTGTATATTTATGTAATTCTACATAGCAGTAGGATACACTCCTTTATTACGTGTGTGTAAATTTCTTTGTCTTTTGTTATTCCAGGTGAATTTGAAGAGTGTAAGTTACAGCAAATAAATTCTCCTAATATATAACATTCACTTGTAATTCTAATGTTTACAATGTCTACTTCTACCATCAGCTGTGCTTTACCATGTACTATACCTTCACCTCAGCCTCTCTTTACCTCAAACTCACTTTTCACTGTCTGATCTCTTCATGTTCGTAGCATCACCAAAGCCAACATCTTATCCAAATTCACATAAAATGAAAACAAAATTCAAATGAAAATGATGTACTCTTTGCACAAAAAGTGCCATAAATTTATTTTCTCAATTTCACCAACCTGAATACCCAAGTTCTGGGATATTGTAGAAGTTCGAACACCGAAAAAGACAAAAAAAAGAAGAAAAACATGTCTAACTCCACCAACTGCACACAAATTAATTATAGGAGGAAAAAAATACTACGTGATAAACAGATCAGAACTATATTGAATTATTGCCATAGTATACACTAACATGTGGTATTCACATCTGCCTTTTAGGGTGTATTTATATATATAGTTATTTTATATACGAAACATGTAATGTGTAATTTTGTATGAAAAGAAAATGTTTTCTAAGCAGAATGAAACTCAAACCTTTCCCACCACAATCAACCTCTTGCCAAATAATACTCACTATTTAAGCCCTGCATTTATGCAACTAATTTGCAATAACTATTTTCATTCACTTGTAACATTCAGTGCCAATGCATGAAGTAGTGTGATGTTCATATAGTGCAAAGAAAAGAAACTGATCTTTTTTTATCTTAATTTATTTCTTGGAATTTTCCCAATTTATTTTTGTCCTATCTTAACCAGTTAATTAAAGTTCGGATTATGGGATTGTCCCATTGAGGATATAATATATGATGTTTCTGCTCATTATATTTTATTATATTGTTTTATTCTGTATTCATTCAAATGTAACAATAGAGGAGGAAAAAAACAACATTATGCTTCTTTATACAATGTGAACCACATCCCCTGTCCTGTACCTCTTACACCTCTGCTGATATCGCTACAAAGTTACAGCCAGTTTAGATGGAAATGGATACTTTAATAAAACAAAACAAGGAACCTACAAAATCCCTGTTTGTAATGTGTGTATATTTATGTTTTTCTGCATAGTAGTAGTATACACTCCTTTATTACATGTGTGTAAATCTCTTTTGTTATTCCAGGTACACCTCCACCATTTCCACCAAGTGAGTGACTGAAAATAAATTCTCTTTATATATAACATTCAGTTGTAATTCTAATGTTTACAATGTCTACTTCTACCATCAGCTGTGCTTTACCATGTACTATACCTTCACCTCAGCCTCCCTTTACCTCAAGCTCACTCTTGACTGTCTGATCTATTCATGTTTGTAGCAGCACCAAAGCCAACATCTTATCCAAATTTACATGAAATGATCAGAAAATTCAAATGGAAATGATGTACTCTTTGCACAAAAAGTGGCATAAGTTTATTTTCTCAATTTCACTAATCTGGATACCCAAGTTCTGGGAAATTGTAAAAGTACTTACACCAAATAAATTAAAAAAAAAAAAAAAAGTCTAACTCCACCAACTGCACACAAATAAAGTATAAGAGGAAAAAAACACTACATGATAAACAGATCAGAACTATATTGAATTATTGCCATATACACTAACATGTGGTATTCACATCTGCCTTTTAGGGTGTATATATATACATATATAGTTATTTTATACAAGAAACATGTAATGTGCAATTTTGTATGAAAAGAAAATGTTTTGTAAACAGCATGAAACTCAAACCTCTCCCACCACAATCAACCTCTGTCCAAATATTATTAACTATTTAAGCCCTACATTTGTCCAACTAATTTGCAATAACTATTTTCATTCACTTGTAACATTTAGTGCCAATGCATGAAGTAGTGTGATGTTTATATAGTGCAAAGAAAAGAAACTGATCTTTTATAATCTTAATTTATTTCTTGGAATTTTCCCAATTTCTTTCTGTCCTACTTTAACCAGTTAATTAAAGTTCAAATTATGGGATGATACTCATTATATTTAGTTACATTGCTTTATTCTGTATTGATTCAAATGGAAAAATAGAGGGAAAAAAACATACAGTATGCTTGTTCATTTGGCGCGAACCACATCCTCTGTCCTATACCTCTTACACCTCTGCTGATATTGCCGCAAAGCTAAGGCCAGTTTAGATGGAAATGGATGCTTTAATAAAACAAAACAAAGAACCTACTGAATCTCTGTTTGTAATGTGTGAATATTTATGTAATTCTGCATAGTAGTAGTATACATCCCTTTATTACATGTGAGTAAAGTTCTTTGTCTTTTGTTATTCCAGGTCGACCTCCACTAATTACATCAGGTGAGTGACTGACAATAAATTCTCCTAATATATGACATTCAGTTGTTATTCTATTTTTATTCTATTATTCTATCTATTATTATTGGTATTCACGGATGGCTTTTAGGATGCATATATAGAGTTATTTTTATATGAAAAATGTGAAGTTCATTTTTGTTTAAAAAAAAAAAGTTTTCTAAGTAGTATGAAACTCAAACTTCTCCCACCACAATCAGCCTCTTGCCAAATATTATTCATTATTTAAGCTCTACATTTATGCAACTAATTTGCATTAATGTAGGGCCTCTTTGAATTTTCCCAATTTCTTTCTGTCCTATTTTAAAGTCAATATCTTATTCAAAATTAGATGAAACGAACATCTTTTTTAATCTTAATTCATTTCTTGGAAGTTTCCCAATTTCTCTCTGTCTTATTTTAACCAGTTAATTAAAGTTCATATGATGGGATGGTCCCAGTGAGGGTACAGTAGCTACATAATGTTTACTTTCTATGTAGTTATATTAGTTATATATATTTAGCAATATTGCTTCATTCTGTATCCATGCATGACAATGAAACATGTTCATGTTTTTTGCTTCATGTCTAATTTGTCTAAAGTGCCTGTAAAGCAAGTTATGCACAAAGTCAGATTTCTGATTTTTTTGAACTGATGTGGTGTTTTGCTCTGTTCATCCTCTTTCCAGCCTCTTTGTCAAGATATACTGTAGGAAAGAATTAACAATACAATTAACAATAGCAATAGAATTAGAGTAGAATTATTAACAAAAGAATATCTCATTGCATCTTCCCTGTTCTGGGCCAAAAAAAGTCTCGATCAGTATTTCTTATCATGTTGATGTGTTTTGAATATTTAGTTTGGATGATGTGAATTATGAAGTTCAAGGATCACAGGATTTAGTTGTAATGATGTCTACATGTGCTTTTCTTTTGGCAATCCCTCAATCAAACAAAGGTAGCACGGAGAATTTAAACCCAAAATCTATTTTCAAGTTAGTATTTTGAATAGTCACATTTCATAAGAGCTGATATTAGCAGCTTTCTCCTTCACAGGAACAAGTAGGTTACTGGTAGTGATAGTAAGGAGGCAGTTTGAGCATGATATTGTCTGGAAGGGATTATTTGGTGCTTCTGGATGAAATGTGAGATTATTATATAGTTTTCACAAGCAGGCCAAAAGAACTTTTCATTAAAGTTGAATAGGTCACAATTTTACCATTGCTGGTAAACTGAGACTTCATTTGCTCTGTCTAGTGTAATATGTACACTTCTTGCAGTCTGAAGTGTACTTTATAAAACATCTAACCTACTTATGCTATTTGTGCATCTTGTTTGTACATTCATCAATATAACAAGCCTGTGATACCGCTGTGTGTTTTTCCGTTCGTTGACTCGACGGGTGGAAGAAGCAAATCAACATTGTTTATGGGGTATTTTTATATATTTCTCAAGAACCACTCATTCAAACAACTTCACACATCGACATTGCACTTCCTTGATTCCCAGCAATAGACCTGCCAGGTACGAAGTAGTGCGAATGAACAGTTCTCAAGCTATAGGCTGGATGAGAATTACTTTGATCAAAATATATGATAAAGTTATATGTAAAATGGATGTTGTTGTAATGCTGCTGACTCAAGCTCAGAGAACTATTATTACAAGTAGGAAACAGATCAAAATGCTCACAGCTGAAAGGAACAGAGTGCAACTCACATTTGAGTTTCAGATGTAGTCAAATTATAGTTTGTTCCTGCATATAAACCTGAATACTTCTGCTTTTCACATGTTTTCATATTGTCACTTCACAACAGCTGGAGGTATCCCTGGTAAAGAAACCCGAGATAGGGTGGATGGCAACTCCCAAGACAGTGAAGCACTGAGCACTGGTCCAACACCACTAACACGTGTGTGACTACAAATAAATTCTCCTAATATATAACATTCAGTTGTAATTCTAATGTTTACCATGTCTACTTCTACCATCAGCTGTGCTTTACCATGTACTATACCTTCACCTCAGCCTCCCTTTACCTCAAGCTCACTTTTCACTGTCTCATTTCTTCATGTTTGTTGCAGCACCAAAGTCAACTTCTTATTCAAAATTAGAAGAAATGAACAAAGAATTCAAATGGAAATTATACACTCTTTGCACAAAAAGTGTCATAAGTGTGTTTTCTCAATTTCACTAATTTGGATACCCAAGTTCTGGGAAATTGCAGTAGTTTCACCACCAAAAAGAAAATAAAAAAGAAGTATGTCTAAATACAACTACACACAAATAAATTATAGGAGGAAAAAATTACTACATGATAATCAGGTCAGAACTATATTGAATTGTTGCCATATACGCTAACATGTAGTATTCATGTATGTGGTGCGAACCACATCTCCTGTCCTGTACCTCTTACACCTCCGCTGATATTGCTGCAAAGTTACAGCCAGTTTAGATGGAAATGGATGCTTTAATAAAACAAATCAAAGAACCTACTGAATCCCTGTTTGTAATGTGTGTATATTAATGTTATTCTGCATAGTAGTAGTATACACCCCTTTATTACATGTGTGTAAATTTCTTTCTCTTTTGTTATTCTAGGTCAACGTCCAGTAGGTATAAAAGGTGAGTGACTACAAATATATTCTACTAATATATAACATTCAGTTGTAATTCTAATGTTTGCAATGTCTACTTCTACCATCAGCTGTGCTTTACCATGTACTATAACTTCACCTCAGCCTCCCTTTACCTCAAACTCACTTTTCAGTCTCACCTCTTCATGTTCGTAGAAGCACCAAAGCCAACATATTATCCAAATTCACATAAAATGAAAACAAAATTCAAATGAAACTGATGTACTCTTTGCACAAATGTGCAATAACTTTATTTTCTCAATTTCATTAATCTGGATACCCAAGGTTGGGAAATTGTAGAAGTTCTAACACCAAAAAAAGAAAAAGAGAAAAAAAAAAAAAAACATGTCTAACTCCACCAACTGCACACAAATAAATTATAGGAGGAAAAAAATACTACGTGATAAACAGATCAGAATTATATTGAATTATTGCCATAGTATACACTAACGTGGTATTCATATCTGCCTTTTAGGGTGTATATATATATAGTTGTTTTATATACGAAACATGTAATGTGCAATTTTGTATGAAAAGAAAATGTTTTCTAAGCAGAATGTAACTCAAACCTCTCCCACCACAATCAACCTCTTGCCAAATATTATTCACTATTTAAGCCCTACATTTATGCAACTAATTTGCATAAATGTAGGGCTTCTTCGAATTTTCCCAATTTCTTTCTGTGCTATTTTAACCAATTAATTAAAGTTCAAATTATGGGATGGTCCCAGTGAGGGTACAGTACATAATGTTCCTGCTCATTATATTTAGTTATATTGCTTCATTCTGTATTGATTCAAATTGAAAAATAGAGGGAAAAACATACAGTACGCTTGTTTGATTGGTGTGAACCACATCCCCTGTCCTGTACTTCTTACTCCTCTGCTGATATTGCCACAAAGCTACAGCCAGTTCAGATGAAAATGGATACTTTAACAAAAAAATAACCTACAAAATCCCTGTGTGTATATTTATGTAATTCTACACAGTAGTAGTATACACTTTATTACATGTGTGTAAATCTCTGTCTTTTGTTATTCCAGGTACACGTTCACAAAGTGAGTGACTGCAAATAGATTTTCCTAATATATAACATTCAGTTGTAATTCTGATGTTTACAATGTCTACTTCTACCATCACATGTGCTTTACCATGTACTATACCTTAACCTCAGCCTCTCTTTACCTCAAATTCACTTTCCACTGTCTGATATATTTATATTCCTAGCAGCACCAAAGCCAACATCTTATCCAAAATTAGATGAAATTAACACAGAATTCAAATGGAAATGATGTACTCTTTGCACAAAAAGTGACATAAGTGTGTTTTCTCAATTTCAATAACTTGAAACTGATCTTTTTTAATTTTAATTTATTTCTTGGGATATTATTAATTTCTTTCTGTCCTATTTTAACCAGTTAATTAAAGTTCATATGATGGGATGGTCCCAGTGAGGGTACAGTAGCTACATAATGTTTACTTTCTATGTAGTTATATTAGTTATATATATTTAGTAATATTGCTTCATTCTGTATCCATTCATGACAATGAAACATGTTCATGTTTTTTGCTTCATGTCTAATTTGTCTAAAGTGCCTGTAAAGCAAGTTATGCACAAAGTCAGATTTCTGATTTTTTTGAACTGATGTGGTGTTTTGCTTTGTTCATCCTCTTTCCAGCCTCTTTGTCAAGATATACTGTAGGAAAGAATTAACATTACAATTAACAATAGCAATAGAATTAGAATAGAATTATTAACAAAAGAATATCTCATTGCATCTTCCCTGTGCTGGGCCAAAAAAAGTCTTGATCAGTATTTCTTATCATGTTGATGTGTTTTGAATGTTTAGTTTGGATGATGTGAATTATGAAGTTCAAGGATCACAGGATTTAGTTGTAATGATGTCTACATGTGCTTTTCTTTTGGCAATCCCTCAATCAAACAAAGGTAGCGCCGAGAATTTAAACCCAAAATCTATTTTCAAGTTAGTATTTTGAATAGTCACATTTCATAAGAGCTGATATTAGCAGCTCCTTCACAGGAACAAGTAGGTTACTGGTAGTGATAGTAAGGAGGCAGTTTGAGCATGATATTGTCTTGAAGGTATTATTTGGTGCGTCTGGTTTTATGGAATGAAATGTGAGATTATTATATAGTTTTCACAAGCAGACCAAAAAAACTTTTCATTAAAGTTGAATAGGTCACAATTTTACCATTGCTGGTAAACTGAGACTTCATTTGCTCTGTCTAGTGTAATATGTACACTTCTGGCAGTCTGAAGTGTACTTTATAAAACATCTAACCTACTTATGCTATTTGTTCATCTTGTTTGTACATTCATCAATATAACGAGCCTCTGATATCGCTGTGTGTTTTTCCGTTCGTTAACTCGACGAGTGGAAGAAGCAAATCAACATTGTTTATGGGGTATTTTTATATATTTCTCAAGAACCACTCATTCAAACAACTTCACACATCAACATTGCACTTCCTTGATTCCCAGCAATCAACCTGTCAGGTATGAAGTAGATTGAATGAACAGTTCTCAAGGTATAGGCTGGATGAGAATTACTTTGATCAAAATATATGATAAAGTTATATGTAAAATGGATGTTGTTGCAATGCTGCTGACTCAAGCTCAGAGAACTATTATTACAAGTAGGAAACAGATCAAAATGCTCACAGCTGAAAGGAACAGAGTGCAACTCACATTTGAGTTTCAGATTTAGTCAAATTATAGTTTGTTCCTGCATATAAACTTGCATACTTCTGCTTTTCACATGTTTTCATATTGTCACTTCACAACAGCTGGAAGCGCCCCTGGTATAGAGAGTCTAGGTGGGGTAGCAGTCACACCCAAAGACAAAGAATTCCTGAGCAGTCATCTTACAACTGTCTTCCTCCCAATCATCTACATCATTGTGTTTGCTGTGGGGCTGCCCACCAACGCCATGGCAATATGGGTATTCCTCTTCAGGACCAAGAAAAAGCGCCCGTCGTCGATCTACATGGCAAACCTGGCTCTGGCTGATTTGCTCTTTGTCATCTGGGTCCCCCTGAAGATATCATACCACTTCAACGGCAACAACTGGATCTATGGAGAAGGGCTGTGCAAAGTGCTGGTGGCGTTTTTCTACAGCAACATGTACTGCTCCATCGCCTTTATCACCTGCATAAGTGTCCAGCGTTATTGGGCGGTGGTCCACCCACTGTCCGAGCAGCAGAGGGACAACCGCATACCCGTTGCCGTCTCTGTCACAGTCTGGGTGGTGATCTGGCTTATCACCATCCCTCTCTACCTGTATGACCAACAGGTCAGAATAATAAACTTCAATCCAAAAATCCTTACCTGCCATGATGTCACCAGGAAAAGTCAGGTGAAAATAGCAGCTGGCTACTTCCTGACAATGGGAACTCTGGGATTTGTTGTTCCCACTATTGTGTGTATCATATCCTACATCCTCATGCTCAAAGCTCTCAGGAACAGCATGACAGATGCTGCCATCACCAAGAAGCGACGGAAGGCTGTGGTCTTGATGATCACGGTATTGGTTATGTTTTTAGTGTGCTTCACCCCCAGTAACATCATGCTGCTGGTACACTATATCCTCTTGTTGGGCGGGGCTGACAACCACCTGTACAGATTTTATATCACCACCCTGTGTCTGGCTAGTCTCAACAGCTGCATCGACCCTTTTGTTTACTACTTTATCTCCAAGGATTTCAGGGATCATGTGAAGAACACGTTCCTCTGCAGGAGCGAGAGGACAGTGAAGAGAATGAAGGTGTCCTTCAGGGCTCAGAAAAACTCACAAGAGAAACACACCACGCCTAACTCAGATAACACACAGAGCACTGAATGCTAGTGGATTAATCATTATTAAGCTGTTTTATTCCTGATCATTATCTCCCTTCAGATATCGTTTTTCGGTAACACTTAATTTACAGGTCTCTTCATTTGTATATTAAAATAAAATAAAGTGTTACCTTTTTTTTCTTATTCTACTGTGACTTCTTCCACCTCAGGTTTGGTTCAGTACATGTAAGGAAATTTAAGAGTCATCTTTGTCAATGACCTCCCGTTTTTGAGCTGTCTAAATTACTGCTTATATTGTTTTTGTAAATACATTTAATTGTTTTAATATCTTTGACAACAAACTTGTTTTATGCACTTTGCTTGATGCATTTTGCTTGATTTCAGCAGGGTATGAATGATTGCCTTTATTCAGTTTTAATGAATCTCATCTTTTATTCCATGTTGTAATTTGATGAATTTTCTGTCAATGTTTGATGTGCCAGAATTGAGACCCAAACCTAAAATGTTCAAAATTTAGCAGGTTTTATACTATAGGATAAAAGTTTTATGTGTTTTTAAAGTAATTATTTTTGCTTGTATATCTACATTTTAGTTTGTTAATAAAAGTAATTGTCTAACTAGCTGTTTCCTGACTCTGTGGATGGGTCGACATGGGAAAGGTATTTCTCCTTTTCAAAACAATTCTGATATTTTAACCTTTGTTCACAATCCCGGGTTATGTTCTTCCAAAATCTCTCTCAAAGACAAAATTTCATCCCCATTATTTGTTCTGTGTGTAGAAACTCTAATTGGAAGCTTTTTCATACCTCCCAGTGCCTGGTCCACCCTTTTTTCTTTTTCTCTTTTTTTTTTTTTTTGAAATGGCATTTTAACACCACTACTTGTACTTGTTCACTTCAGTTAATGATTGTCACTCGGCTCTTGTTCACTCCTCCTCTGTTACACTGCTGCACAGAATACCACGGGAGGTGAAGGTAAACGTTTATGTAATTTTATGAATTACTGTTCTCAGTTTACTCACAACGTGTCCGCATATGCAACCACTAATACAACTGACTTCTCCCAAAAAACTCTTTCTCCTCTTCTTTTTAACCCTCTCCACAATTTCCCTACTATGGCAAGTAACCTAGGTCACAAAAAACATGCCCCTCAATATTATTCCATTTACTGCCTGAACTTTGTGTTTGGTCATCTAACTGGTCATCAAGCCATTATGACCAAATAATGATTACTTTGTTTAGGTGGGATCTGTCACTGTATATTTCACAAAACAAGTAAAAGGCAACTGCAGTTTTCAACATATTAAACATGCAGTTGGAGTTTATGCTTCCTGTTTGGGACTTGACAAAAGTAAGAAAATAAAACTTTCCCCAAAGTAAAAATAACCTTCACAAATCTAACCAGTATTTTATACTTTTATGAGCTTGTCTTGTGTTTAGATTCAACCCAAAGTCACGTCTCCAGCTTGTCCAGAATGCAGCAGTTCAGATTATTAGAGGAGTAGAAAGACGTGGTCACATCACTCAGTTGCATATTTACCTTAGTTACTAGATTGCTTCAGAGCTGTTATTTAAGATTTAACTGGTCATCTGATGTGATAAGGTCGGTTTTGAAGTCAACAGGAAATTAGAGGGATTGACATGAACTTGACCTTCGTTGTAATGTCACGTATCAGTAGTCGCACAAAAAAATAAACAGGACGTGGCAAACTTTGTACAGACCAGAGACATTTAGTCTGATGAAGTGCGTTTGTCCACTCAATTTATGTTAATCCAATTAATCTTATTAACTCAGAATGTTGAGTTGTTTTTTCTTTTTGTTTGTTTGTGTCTTTTTGTTTTTGAGGTTTTTCTTTTAACATATATTGTGCCATACTAAGCATGTTCTGTAATGAAATGTTGAAAGTAGAGCTGAAAGGAAAGCCCAATAAATTGATTAGTCAATCAACAGAAAATTAACAGGTAGCTATTTTGATAATCGATCTATTGTTGCAGTCATTTTTAAGTATAAACGCCAATAATTTGATAGTTCTAGATTCTCAAATGTTAAAATTAACCATTTGTAGGACATTTTGATAGGTGTTTTGCACAATTTTCTGATGTATAAAAAAATAAACATTGATCAGTTGAGAAAATAATCACCATATTAATAGGTAGACCAAAATCCAGAGTTGCAGCCTTATCTGAAGTAAGCGTGGGAGACAGTACTGAGATGACGCTTACACAGAGTGAGATATTCAATTCCAGCATCACATCAAACACATTAAGCAGCAGGAGATTTGGTTTTTTGATTCATGACCTCAGTATTTATAAAATCTTTACTACGGGAGGACCGGATGTCACACTTTTACTGAGGAAACTGTGAAACTGTTGCAATATTGAACAAAAGTTACATTTTTACAGAAGAAGTCAGGACAGCAGTGCTTTGAACTAAATGCTCGCAATGACAATGCTAACATGCAACTAACATACTACTAAATTAGCACTAAACACAAAGAACATCTATGGATGATGGCAGTGGTTTGGTCATGAACAAGAAATAAGTTTTGACCTAATGATGGCACTAAATGAAAGGCTAGGGGAAGGGTTCAAAAAAGTTATTAAATGTAATCCTTGGCGTAACAGGTATCAAATTTCATTGCAATCCATCCGATAGCTGTTGAGACTGGTGGGTGTATGGGTGGGTGTCACTGACACTGATTTCCACACTCCATATTGTGAATGTTTAGTTCATTTTGTTTAATTTGGTCTAATTTGGTTTATTTGTGTTAATAAACTTATTTTCTATTAAAACTTATTTTCTGTTAAAACTAAGCATGGTGTGTGTCCCATTTTGTTGTGGCCAGTGAGCTGGGTCATAACAATATATATATTTATTGAAAAAATTATTTTATTGCACATATGTTTCACAGTGAAAAGCTTTTAGTCATGTCTTACTTTGAACTTTCTTAAAGTATACATCACTTTTTAAACAAAACAACCTTTTGTCTAAATATGTTTGAGCATCACTGTGATAGTGAAAGACAACTGAGAAGCAACACTTCTGTGATCAGCAAACATCCCTCATTGGCATAGTTTGTTTAATGCTTTCCTCCTGCTGGTGAGAAATGTGCAGTACATCCTATATGTACACTCACTAAGCACTTCATTAGGAACACTTGTGCAATCTAATGCAATCCATTACAACAGCTCTGACATAAATTCTACTCTTACGAGGCTCATACATTTTCAGTTTTTGTTGACATTATGAGAAAGGTAATAATTCTACTTTGTGTTTATTATTGATGTCGTAGTGGATGGTAGTGGTGTACTGGAGAGCATTATATTGAAAATTGTTGGAAATAATTTGCCCCCCTCATATATATTAATGTGGTGGACAATTGTTACTCCACTACATTTATTTCACAGCTAGAGCTTCTTTTCACATGAACACTAAAATGTAAAACCGACCCAACAATATAATACAATCCTGGTCTTGAAGAGGGACTGTGTCAGAATGTAGTTTTAAGACTTGAATTGTTTTAGTTTATTTCAGCTCATTTGTTATAAAGTTGTGTTTAATTAAACTCCACACAGAAAACTGAGGACAAGGTAGTATTATTCCATCATAGGAGTACTGTAAGGCTGCAACCAACAATTATTTTCATTATTAATAGGTCTGACAACTATTTTCTTTTATAACTGATTGATTGTTCAGTATATAAAATGTCAGAACATAGTGGTGTAGGATATTTCTCAGCAGAAAAGAAAGTGGTGGCTTCCATAAGATACCCCCCCCCCCCTCCCCCCTCAGGTTTGGGGATACAGGCACCTCCAAAGATAAGACATTGAAGGCCCGCATGGAATCTCATAAGAAAAGGTGGTATAAAATGTTCAACAAAATGTCCAACAGCACTGTTTGACCAACAGGACTAAGGATGGACCTGCCTTGTTGAAGTGTGTGTGTCTGAACACACTGTTGCACAACAACTCCCCCTCTCATCCTGGGCCACTCCCCACAGACAATCACAACTCCCCCCTCTTTCTGATTGTCTCTCCTTTTCC
This sequence comes from Thunnus albacares, assembly GCF_914725855.1. Classification (NCBI taxonomy): domain Eukaryota; kingdom Metazoa; phylum Chordata; class Actinopteri; order Scombriformes; family Scombridae; genus Thunnus; species Thunnus albacares. Next base: position 6,342,899 of record NC_058123.1, read on the forward strand.
CCTTTTGTCCCAAATCAAGAGACTATTGCCAGATATACCTGCATGCTTTTAAAAAGGCTACAATGCCATTGCCTTATTCCTTTCCTTGTTGTTTGAATGTGTACATTTGCATCTATAATTATGTTAGAAATTTACAATAATTTTATCATAGTTCTTTCAGTTGTATATGTGTTAAAATCTGGTAAATAATATCTCAATAACAACTAGAGATAAACATGTGCTGTTTGGCAGCATTGTAATCTCCTAAGCATAAGAACATTAGATTTTTAGTCACGGTAGTTGTTTGGTAAAAAGGTACAGTTTTTGAGAAGTTGTTTTAAAGTAAGAAATATTATCTGACCTCCAGTGGATGCCATGCCCTCAGAGGGGGGTCAAACAAAGATACCACCCCTGGGGGGGTCAGCAGTCCTCTGATTGGTCAGATGCTTCTTTGAAGTCCCTTACCTTACTGTACCTATAAAAGACCATCACTAGAATGAAATAATTGGATTCTTTTTGTTACTGGTACGAAATCCCATTCTTTCTCTGTGTTGAGACCAACTTCAGGTGACAATTCTTCATCTCCACTCCATGCGGTGGCAACACCTTCTCATCCCTCCTGACGGCATCATCTCACTCAGCAGCTACCAGTCCACAGACATGCTAGTAGCACACTTCTGCTCTGCTAACTGGGTGAATTCAAAAAGCTTAATCTGCTTAGAACTGAATTTTAAATTTGCCACCCCAGTTTACCAGCTGCTTCCAGTGATGGTCACTAGTCAGTCTGTGTTTGTTCATCTGTTGCACCCCCTTTTCTGACAAACTCCGGTTCTGCATTCATTCATTCATTGTAGCGTCATTGTTTGTTTAGTGAGTGTTGTTTTGTGTTATTGTTAGGTTAGTCTTTTAGTAATAAATGTTTTGTGTATAAGTTCATTGCCTTTGTTTTCTTTAACTTACTTTAAGTAAGTCACTTTACGTATCCGATCCCTTTTCTGAGTGCAAGTTAATCCCTTTCCAAAACTGATTTATGTGTTAAAGATTCTCTTGACTGATCACCAAGAGAAGCTATTTATCAGTGTTGTTGTACCGATTCTGAAGTTATATCGCCGGACGAATAATTGAAGAAATTCTGCATAGTCATTATTCCCTGAAGTCCAAGTTAACATATTATATGTTTAAGGATAGGTTATGTCTTAAAACAACAGTCAGGTGTTCATATGGACAGTGAAAGAGTTTTCTTTGCTGTAATGATTCCTCCCATTCATGCTGGTTGTTAATAGATCCCCTTCAAATGTGTTTTCAATGGAAGTGATGGAGGCCAAAATCCACAGTGTGTCCACACAGTCATTTTGTGCATAAAATGTATTTAAAAGTTTATCTGAAACTTATATGAGGCTTCAGCAGTCTGAGTTAGTCATATCAAGTGGATACATACATTTACAGTCTTTTTAGTGTCAAATTTCCTCTTTGTGTTTCCTCAGACAGTGTTTCCCTGTTGAGCTGCAGTGGAGGTATAGTAACAGGAAGACGGACTTTGGCACTAAAAAGACTGTAACGATGGAAGATATTTACTTGATTTGATTCATTTGGACAAAATCTTCATATTAGCTTCAGATAAACTCTTAAATACATTTTTGCACCAAAGGAGGACTGTGGATTTTGGCCCCCATGGTCAGTGTGAACAGGAGGAACGATTATGGCAAGAAAAACCTATTTCAGTGTTCACTGGTAGAGAACCTGAGACCCAAGGAGAAGCTGTGGTTTCTTGCACATAGCAAACATCCCTAAATTTTAACGTCAAATGTAAAAAAGAAGAAGTTTCAAATTTTCCACGGAATGTGTTGTAAGTGACAGTCAAAGAAAGGTCATTGCTTTATGCAAAGTCATAAAACATCAGCATGTAACTGGTAGATGTCCTGGTGGAAGACCATACAGTGCTGCTTGAAAGTTTGTGAACCCTTTAGAATTTGCTCTACTTCTGCATAAATATGACCTAAAACGTGATCAGATTTCCATTCAAGTCCGAAAACTAGATAAAGAGACATCAATTAAACAAATATGACAAAAACTTTACACTTGTTTGTTTATTTATTGAGGGAAATGATCCAATGTTACATATGTATACATTTATTTGAAGGGGAAATGAGAGTCGGGTGTTTCAATCAATGGGATGACAATCAAGTGTGAGTCTGGGCGGCCCTGCCTTAATTAAAGAAGAGAAATCTGGGTCTTCACTATCACAGTCTGAGCTTCACAACACAGGTTTGTGGAAGTGTGTCATGGCTCAAACAAAGGATATTGCTGAGGACCTTAGAAGAAGAGTTGTTGATGCTCACCAAGCTGGAAAGGGTTACAAAACCATTTCTAAAGAGTTTGGACTCCACCAGTCGACTGTCAGGCTGATCGTGTACAAATTGAAGACATCCAACACCATTGTTTCCCTCCCCAGGAGTGGTCGAACAACAAAAATCACACCAAGAGCAGGCGTGTAAAATACTGGGAGGCCACAAGGGACCCCAGGGTAAAGTCTAGGAAACTAAAGGCCTCTCTTGCAGTGGCTACAGTCAATGTTCACGAGTCCACCATCAGGAGAACATTGAACATTAATGGTGAGCATGGCAAAATTGCAAGGAAAAAAGCCTCTTCTCTCCAAAAAGAACATTGCTGCCATCTACGGTTCACCCAAGACCATGTTGATAAGCCACAAGTTGATTGGAAAAATATTCTGTGGATGGATGAGACCAAAATCAAACTTTTCTGCTTGAATGAGAAGCATTATGTTTGGTGATGAGCAACACTGAAAGCAAGGGTTAATATACTTTTGGATCCCACAAATATGTAAGATTGGATAATTTTCCTCAATAAATAAATGAAAAAGTTATTTTTTTGTCTCATTTGTTTAATTGGGTTCACTTTATCTAGTTTTGGGACTTATGTAAATATCTGATCATGTTATAGGTCATATTTATGCAGAAATACAGAAAATTCTAAAAGATTCACAAACTTTCAAGCAGTACTGTATATGGATGTAGGAATGTAAGAAGGGGGAGATGTATTGATATAAAAAGAAAAGCCAAGAGAGACTCAGGGTCTCTTTTTGGGCTTCCCTTTTGGGTTCGTCACTTGAGGTCCTTTTGCAAGTTTGCCTGTTTTGCATCTTTAAGTTTTTATTCACGCTTTTGTATTTTACTTTTTGAATTTTGCATTACTTATTTTTGAAAAAAAAATCCAAATAAAACTGGTTTGTAGTTTTGTACACTCCAACCAAAGTTCCTGACTTGTGCTCATCTCTGAGGTCTTCTAGTATCTCCTTCCAGGTAAGAGGGCGCCCCCCTGGGATATGGCTGACATGAGATTTAAATTTATTTGGATTACAAATTTATAATGAAATTTGCTAAGGATGAACTTGCAATATATATTAATTAATAGAATCTGAAAGATTTAGATTTAATGATTGAGATCAACCTGCTGCTCATGTGATAGAGGTATAATTTCAGTACATAATCAGGTTGACAGGTTTATTATAGGTGTTTAACTGGCTAAACTGTTAGGGCCAGGGCATCGACATTGCCCCATAAAACCGGGCAATGCCCTCGACCGTCAGAGTGGGCCTCCTCCAGTAATGACCTATTAGAAGGCCATCTTGGAGTACTTTCAAACCTCCAACACCTATTTGCACCAATACACTTCGTTGCGACCCAGCTGTCAGGCATTCCTTACTAAATAGGCCCGTTTAGAGCTGTTCAATGACAGCTGGTGATTATAGAAGACAGGCTGAAATCTGGTTCCCTAAGCAAGGCTAGGATGGTCTCGCGTGTAGATTTTGGGAACCCGTTTGATACCTGTGTCAGAGGTAGAGGAAAGCCGTCTGCCGGTGCCTTATCCACATCAGGGGGTTTCGGTTGTCTGAAGGCAGAAATCATTACAATATATAGATGAATATGTATAATATATAAGAAAACTAGCAAATATTCACATATAAGAAGCTGGTACCAGAGAATTTCTGGCATTTTTGATTAAAAAATGACTTAAACAATTAATCAATTATGAATATTACTGGCAATTAATTGTCAGTCATATCAGCAAATCAATTAATCAACTAATAATTTCAGCGCTAGAGTCCTACTCCTATATGTTCTGGGGGCCAAAAACAAACCTTTGCCCTGGGACCATGTCGGAGGTAATTCCGGCCATGTTCATAAGGAGTATTTTTACGGCATCAATACTCATGTCCTTTTAGTGAAGTAATAGTTTGAATGCATGACTTTCCACATAATGTTCCTGTAGTGCAGATGAAGAGAAATGCGTGTTCTAGTTATCAATGACGGAAGGAAGATGAACTCATGAGTATCTCACTCATGAGTTCATCTTCATTATCATATTACCGAAATCAACCCGAGCTGTGTCTCGGTTGGTTAGATGCGGTCAGCTGACTCAGTCACATCAACTAGTGTCTAAATCATCTATTTGAAGAGGGGATGGCACTTCAAACAGTGAAGCAGTAACGCCATCGGACATTACATTACATTTTATTTTAACCCGCTCTTGCAGCCATGACTTTAAAGACTCGATGGTCTCACCTGTTTCTCCTTTTGTGTTGCGTCCAGACTTGTCTTTGTCAGTCAGGTAAGATATTGCTTTGTTTTTTTCCATCACTAATGTTTTATGCTGTCATGAAAACATTCAGCTCAGGTAGATTTAAAATCCAAAAAGACTTGGTCATAACCCAGTAGACTATATGGCTGGACCATGTATGGTCAACGTGTGAAATTGTGGACAATTTGTTACAGAAATAGTCAGTGTCAAGGGCGCCGGATTCATTTCAGAAGTGCGGGGAGACCTCGGACTCGCACACGGTTCCATTCATATATTTTCTGGGGTCGCGGACACAGATATTGTATGTTCATGTATATGCTTTATTACAAACAATCCTACCGTATAAACCTGGAATCTGTGTGTAACAGCTGACCTCTTTATATACAGTCAATGGTGTAGATGGGTAGCAGAACACAGAACATTATTTACCGTTAGATCCTTGCCGATCCTGTTAATGAAGTTACTGCTGCTGTGCCAGGTGCGTGAATGCGCACATCACTAATGTATCGTTTCAGCTGCTGTGTGATACTGCAGGTATTTAATAAAGTAAAAAGGAAAGAATCTGACGCACAGCCAACTGTGGGGAAAAAACATCATTACTGATGTTTTTGCAACATCCTGGATTACATTCAGTGACACATGAGCGATATCAATGTACAATTCAGTCTCAAACTGTAACCTTTTCTGACGGACATTTCAGTAGATTATGTTATAGATGCGACATACTAGAGAAGTAAAAGAAGCAAATACATGAAAGTTGATTTGTTATGTTGGATAGCTCTGTGTGCGCACCTCTGTTGACTAAAGACACACAAACTGTGTCTTTTACTCTATCTGCAATTTTCATTTACTAGCAGCCTCCCTTTACTTCGTGCTCACTTTTCACTGTCTGATCTATTCATATTCGTAGCAGCACCAAAGTCAACATCTTATCCAAATTTACATGGAATGATCAGAAAATTCGAATGGAAATGATGTACCCTTTGCAGAAAAAGAAGCAAACGTTTGTTTATTTTTTTTCAATTTCACTCCCAAGTTCTGAGAAATTGTAGTAATTGTAATACAAAAAAACACGTCTAATTCCACCAACTACACACACAGGTCAGAACTATATTGAATTATTGCCATATACACGTATTCACGAAACGCATTCAGGGTGGTTGTGTACATTTTTTTTATGACAAAATGTAATGCGCAATTTTGTTTGAAAATAAAATGTTTGCTAAGCAGTATGAAACTCAAACCTCTCCCACCACAATCAACCTCTTGCCAAATATTATTCACTATTTAAGCCCTACATTTACACAACTAATTTGCAATAACTATTTTCATTCACTTGTAAGATTCAGTGCCAATGGATGAAGTAGTGTGATGTTCATATAGTGCAAAGAAAAGAAACTGATCTTTTATCATCTTAATTTATTTCTTGGAATTTTCCCAATTTCTTTCTGTCCGTCTTTAACCAGTTAATTAAAGTTCAAATTATGAGATGATCCCAGTAAGGATACAGTACATAATGTTTCTGCTCATTATATTTAATTATATTGCTTTATTTTGTATTTATTCCTGTACTCCTGTACCTCTTGCACCTCTGCTGATATCGCCGCAAAGTTACAGCCAGTTTAGATGGAAATGGATGCTTCAATAAAACAAAACAAAGAACCTGCAAAGTCCCTGTTTGTAATGTGTGTATATTTATGTAATTCTGCATAGTAGTGGTATACACTCCTTTATTACGTGTTTGTAAATCTCTTTGTCTTTTGTTTTTCCAGGTGAATATGAACTAGGTGAGTGAATGCAAATAAATTCTCCTGATATATAACATTCAGTTGTAATTCTAATGTTTACAATGTCTACTTCTACCATCAGCTGTGATTTACCATGTACTATACCTTCACCTAAGCCTCCCTTTACCTCGAGCTCACTTTTCAGTCTCATCTCTTCATGTTCGTATAAGCACCAAAGCCAACATATTATCCAAATTCACATAAAATGAAAACAAAATTCAAATGACACTGATGTACTCTTTGCACAAAAAGTTCCATAACTTTATTTTCTCAATTTCATTAACCTGGATACCCAAGTTCTAGGAAATTGTAGAAGTTCGAACACCAAAAAAAGAAAAAAAGAAAAAAAAAAAAACATGTCTAACTCCACCAACTACACACAAATAAATTAGAGGAGGAAAAAATATTATGTGATAATCAGATCAGAACTATATTGAATTATTGCCATAGTATACACTAACGTGGTATTCACATCTGCCTTTAAGGGTGTATATATATAGTTATTTGTTTATGAAAAAAATAATGTGCAATTTTGTTTGAAAAGAAAATATTTTCTAAGCAGTATGAAACTCAAACCTCTCCCACCACAATCAACCTCTTGCCAAATATTATTCACTATCTAAGCCCTACATTTATGCAACTAATTTGCAATAACTATTTTCATTCACTTGTAACATTCAGTGCAAATGCATGAGGTAGTGTGATGTTTATATAGTGCAAAGAAAAGAAACTGATCTTTTATAATCTTAATTTATTTCTTGGAATTTTCCCAATTTATTTTTGTCCTATTTTAACCAGTTCATTAAAGTTTAGATTATGGGATGGTCCAAGTGATGATATGGTACATAATGTTTCTGCTCATTATATTTAATTATATTGCTTTATTTTGTATTTATTCCTGTACTCCTGTACCTCTTACACCTCTGCTGATATCGCCGCAAAGTTATAGCCAGTTTAGATGGAAATGGATGCTTCAATAAAACAAAACAAAGAACCTGCAAAGTCCCTGTTTGTAATGTGTGTATATTTATGTAATTCTACACAGTAGTAGTATACACTCCTTTATTATGTGTGTGTAAATGTCTTTGTCTTTTGTTACTCCAGGTGAATATGAAGAGGGTAAGTTATAATTCTAATGTTTACAATGTCTGCTTCTACCATCAGCTGTGCTTTACCATGTACTATACCTTCACCTCAGCCTCCCTTTACCTCAAACTCACTTTTCACTGTCTGACCTCTTCATGTTCGTAGCAGCACCAAAGCCAACATATTATCCAAATTCAAATAAAATGAAAACAAAATTCAAATGAAACTGATGTACTCTTTGCACAAAAAGTTCCATAACTTTATTTTCCCAATTTCACCAACCTGGATACCCAAGTTCTGGGAAATTGTAGAAGTTCGAACACCAAAAAAAGAAAAAAAGAAAAAAAAAAACATGTCTAACTCCACCAACTACACACAAATAAATTATAGAAGGAAAAAATATTATGTGATAAACAGATCAGAATTATATTGAATTATTGCCATATTATACACTAAGATGTGGTATTCACATCTGCCTTTTAGGGTGTACATATATAGTTATTTTATATAAGAAACATGTAATGTGTAATTTTGTATGAAAAGAAAATGTTTTCTAAGCAGTATGAAACTCAAACCTCTCCCACCACAATCAACCTCTTGCCAAATGTTATTCACTATTTAAGCCCTACATTTATGCAACTAATTTGCAATAACTATTTTCATTCACTTGTAACATTCAGTGCAAATGCATGAAGTAGTGTGATGTTCATATAATGCAGAGAAAAGAAACTGATCTTTTATAATCTTAATTTATTTTGTGGAATTTTCCCAATTTCTTTGTGTCCCTTTATAACCAGTTAATTAGAGTTCAGATTATGGGATGGTCCCAGTAAGGATATAGTACATAATGTTTCTGCTCATTATACTTAATTATATTGCTTTATTTTGTATTTATTCCTGTACTCCTGTACCTCTTACACCTCTGCTGATATCGCCGCAAAGTTACAGCCAGTTTAGATGGAAATGGATGCTTCAATAAAACAAAACAAAGAACCTACAAAGTCCCTGTTTGTAATGTGTGTATATTTATGTAATTCTTTACAGTAGTAGTATACACTCCTTTATTACGTGTGTGTAAATGTCTTTATCTTTTGTTACTCCAGGTGAATATGAAGAGGGTAAGTTACTGCAAATAAATTCTCCTAATATATAGTGTTCAGTTATAATTCTAATGTTTACAATGTCTGCTTCTACCATCAGCTGTGCTTTACCATGTACTATACCTTCACCTCAGCCTCTCTTTACCTCAAACTCACTTTTGACTGTCTGACGTCTTCATGTTTGTAACAGCACCAAAGCCAACATATTATCCAAATTCACATAAAATGAAAACAAAATTCAAATGAAACTGATGTACTCTTTGCACAAAAAGTGCCATAACTTTATTTTCTCAATTTCATTAACCTGGATACCCAAGTTCTGGGAAATTGTAGAAGTTCTAACACCAAAAAAAGAAAAAGAGAAAAAAAACAAAACATGTCTAACTCCACCAACTGCACACAAATAAATTAGAGGAGGAAAAAAATACTAGGTGATAAACAGATCAGAATTATATTGAATTATTGCCATAGTATACACTAACATGTGGTATTCACATCTGCCTTTTAGGGTATATATATATATAGTTATTTTATATACGAAACATGTAATGTGTAATTTTGTATGAAAAGAAAATGTTTTCTAAGCAGAATGAAACTCAAACCTCTCCCACCACAATCAACCTCTTGCCAAATATTATTCACTATTTAAGCCCTACATTTATGCAACTAATTTGCAATAACTATTTTCATTCATTTGTAACATTCAGTGCCAAAGCATGAAGCAGTGTGATGTTCATATAGTGCAAAGAAAAGAAACTGATCTTTTTTTTTTATCTTAATTTATTTCTTGGAATTTTGCCAATTTCTTTCTGTCCTGCTTTAACCAGTTATTTAAAGTTCAGATTATGGGATGATCCCAGTGAGGATACAGTACATAATGTTTCTGCTCATTATATTTAATTATATTGTTTTATTCTGTATTCATTCAAATGGAAAAGTAAAGTTAAAAAAAACGTACAGTATGCTTGTTTATTTGGTGTAAATCACATCTCCTGTCCTGTACCTCTTACACCTCTGCTGATATTGCTGCAAAGCTACAACCAGTTTAGATGGAAATGGATGCTTCAATAAAATAAAACAAAGAACCTGCAAAGTCCCTGTTTGTAATGTGTGTATATTTATGTAATTCTACATAGTAGTAGTATACACTCCTTTATTACATGTGTGTAAATTTCTTTGTCTTTTGTTATTCTAGATCAAGGTTCAGGAGACGGTCATCCACGTGAGTGACTAAAAATAAATTCTCCTAATATATAACATTCAGCTGTAATTCTAATGTTTACTATATCTACTTCTAACATCAGCTGTGCTTTACCATGTACTATATATACCTTCACCTCAGCCTCCCTTTACCTCAAACTCACTTTCCACTGTCTGATCTCTTCATGTTCGTAGCAGCACCAAAGCCAACATCTTATCCAAAATTAGATGAAATGAACACAGAATTCAACTGGAAATTATATACTCTTTGCACAAAAAGTGGCATAAGTGTGTTTTCTCAATTTCACTAATTTGGATACCCGAGTTCTGGAAAATTGCAGTAGTTTACATTTAGTTATATTGCTTCAATCTGTATTCATTTTAGTGGAAAAATTGTGGGGAAAAAAACCTACACTGTGCTTTTTTATTTGGCGTGAACCACATCCTCTGTCCTTTACCTCTTACACCTCCGCTGATATTGCTGCAAAGCTACAACCAGTTTAGATGGAAATGGATGCTTTAATAAAACAAAACAAAGAACCTACTAAATCCCTGTTTGTAATGTGTGTATATTTATGTTATTCTGCATAGTAGTAGTATACACTCCTTTATTACATGTGTGTAAATCTCTTTTGTTATTCCAGGTACACCTCCACCATTTCCACCAAGTGAGTGACTGAAAATAAATTCTCTTTATATATAACATTCAGTTGTAATTCTAATGTTTACAATGTCTACTTCTACCATCAGCTGTGCTTTACCATGTACTATATTTCACCTCAGCCTCTCTTTACCTTGAGCTCACTTTTCACTGTCTGATCTCTTCATGTTCGTAGAAGCACCAAAGCCAACATATTATCCAAATTCACATAAAATGAAAACAAAATTCAAATGACACTGATGTACTCTTTGCACAAAAGGTGGCATAAGTTTATTTTCTCAATTTCACCAACCTGGATACCCAAGTTCTGGGATATTGTAGAAGTTCTAACACCAAAAAAAGAAAAAAAGAAAAAAAAAAAACATGTCTAACTCCACCAACTGCACACAAATAAATTATAGGAGGAAAAAAATACTACGTGATAAACAGATCAGAATTATATTGAATTATTGCCATAGTACACACTAACATGGTATTAACATCTGCCTTTTAGGGTGTATATTTATTGTCATTTTATATATGAAACATGTAATGTGCAATTTTGTATGAAAAGAAAATGTTTTCTGAGCAGAATGAAACTCAAACCTCTCCCACCACAATCAACCAAATATTATTCACTATTTAAGCCCTACATTTATGCAACTAATTTGCAATAACTATTTTCATTCACTTGTAAGATTCAGTGCCAATGCATAAAGTAGTGTGATGTTTATATAGTGCAAAGAAAAGAAACTGATCTTTTATCATCGTAATTTATTTCTTGGAATTTTCCCAATTTATTTCTGTCTTTCTTTAACCAGATAATTAAAGTTCAAATTAGGGGATGATCCCAGTAAGGATACAGTACATAATGTTTCTGTTCATTATATTTAGTTGTATTGTTTTATTCCGTATTCATTCAAATGGAAAAGTAGAGGTAAAAAAATCTACACTGTGCTTTTTTATTTGGTGTGAACCACATCTCCTGTCCTGTACCTCTTACACGTCCGCTGATATTGCTGCAAAGCTACAGCCAGTTTAGATGGAAATGGATGCTTCAATAAAACAAATCAAAGAACCTACTAAATTCCTGTTTGTAATGTGTGTATATACATGTTATTCTGTATTGTAGTAGTATACACCCCTTTATTACATGTGTGTAAATTTCTTTGTCTTTGGTTTTCTAGTTGAAGTTCATGTATATGGATCAGGTGAGTGACTGAAAATAAATTCTCCTAATATATAACATTCAGTTGTAATTCTAATGTTTACAATGTCTACTTCTACCATCAGCTGTGCTTTACCATGTACTGTACCTTCACCTCAGCCTCTCTTTACCTCAAATTCACTTTCCACTGTCTGATATATTTATGTTCCTAGCAGCACCAAAGCCAACATCTTATCCAAAATTAGATGAAATTAACACAGAATTCAAATGGAAATGATGTACTCTTTGCACAAAAAGTGACATAAGTGTGTTTTCTCAATTTCAATAACTTGAAACTTTTAATTTTAATTTATTTCTTGGGATATTCTTAAAGTTCAAATCATGGGATGATCCCAGTGAGGATACAGTACATAATGTTTCTGTTCATTATATTTAGTTGTATTGTTTGATTCTGTATTCATTCAAATGGAAAAGTAGAGGTAAAAAAACATACACTATGCTTGTTTAATTGGTGTGAACCACATCTCCTGTCCTCTACCTTTTACACCTCTGCTGATATTGTCACAAAGCTACAACCAGTTTAGATGGAAATGGATGCTTTGATAAAACAAAACAAAGAACGTGCAAAGTCCCTGTTTGTAATGTGTGTATATACATGTTATTCTGCATTGTAGTAGTATACACCCCTTTATTACATATGTGTAAATTTCTTTCTCTTTTGTTATTCCAGGTGAAAATGAAGATGGTAAGTGACTGCAAATAAATTCTCCTAATATATAATGTTCAGTTATAATTCTGATGTTTACAATGTCTACTTCTACCATCAGCTGTGCTTTACCATGTACTATACCTTCACCTCAGCCTCCCTTTACCTCAAATTAACTTTCCACTGTCTGATATATTTATGTTCCTAGCAGCACCAAAGCCAACATCTTATCCAAATTTACATGAAATGATCAGAAAATTCAAATGGAAATGATGTACTCTTTGCACAAAAAGTGGCATAAGTTTATTTTCTCAATTTCACTAATCTGGATACCCAAGTTCTGGGAAATTGTAAAAGTACTTACACCAAATAAATTAAAAAAAAAAAAAAAAAAAGTCTAACTCCACCAACTGCACATGAATGAAGTATAAGAGGAAAAAAATACTACGTGATAAACAGATCAGAACTATATTGAATTATTGCCATATATGCTAACATGTGGTATTCACATCTGCCTTTTAGGGTGTATATATATAGTTATTTTATACAAGAAACATGTAATGTGCAATTTTGTATGAAAAGAAAATGTTTTCTAAGCAGTATGAAACTCAAACCTTTCCCACCACAATCAACCTCTGTCCAAATATTATTCACTATTTAAGCCCTACATTTGTCCAACTAATTTGCAATAACTATTTTCATTCACTCGTTACATTTAGTGCCAATGCATGAAGCAGTGTGATGTTCATATAGTGCAAAGAACAGAAACTGATCTTTTATAATCTTAATTTATTTTGTGGAATTTTCCCAAAATCTTTCTGTCCTACTTTAACCAGTCAATTAAAGTTCAAATTATGGGATGATCCCAGTGAGGCTACAGTACATAGTGTTTCTGCTCATTATATTTAGTTACATTACTTTATTCTGTATTAATTCAAATGGAAAAATAGAGGGAAAAAACATACATTATGCTAGTTTATTTGGCGCGAACCACATCCTCTGTCCTATGCCTCCCACACCTCTGCTGATATTGCCACAAAGCTACAGCCAGTTCAGATGAAAATGGATGCTTTAATTAAAAAAAATAACTTACAAAATCCCTGTGTGTATATTTATGTAATTCTACACAGTAGTAGTATACACTTAATTACATGTGTGTAAATCCTTTTGTCTTTTGTTATTCCAGCTCCAGTTCCAGCACTTCCAGGACGTGAGTGAATGCAAATAAATTCTCCTAATATATACCTCTGTGCTTCTTCGGCCCATCGAGTCAACGAACGGAAAAGTTTGTTGACTCGACGGGCGGAAGAAGCAAATCAACATTGTTTATGGGGTATTTTTATATATCTCTAAAGAACCACTTATCCAAACGACTTCACACATCAACATTGCACTTCTTTGATTCCCAGCAATCCACCTGCCAGGTACGAAGTAGATTGAATGAACAGTTCTCAAGTTATAGGCTGGATGAGAATTACTTTGATCAAAATATATGATAAAGTTATATGTAAAATGGATGTTGTTGTAATGTTGCTGACTCAAGCTCAGAGGACTATTATTACAAGTAGGAAACAGATCAAAATGCTCACAGCTGAAAGGAACAGAGTGCAACTCACATTTGAGTTTCAGATGTAGTCAAATTATAGTTTGTTCCTGCATATAAACCTGCATACTTCTGCTTTTCACATGTTTTCATATTGTCACTTCTCAACAGTTGGAGGTATCCGTGGTAAAGAAACCCGAGATAGGGTGCATGTCAACTCCCGAGCCAAAAAAGTACTGAGCAATGGATCTCCACGCATAATTGGTAAAGTGAGAAAAAGTGGGTAGAAGTCAGCTGGAAATGATGTACTCTTTGCACAAAAAGTGACATTAGTGGGTTTTCTCAATTTCTCTAACTTGAAACTGATCTTTTTTAATATTAATCTATTTCTTGGGATTTTTCTAATTTCTTTATGTCCTATTTTAACCAGTTGATTAAAGTTCATATGATGGGATGGTCCCAGTGAGGGTAATGTTTCCTTTTTATGTAGTTATATTAGTTATATATATTTAGTAATATTGCTTCATTCTGTGTCCATTCATGACAATGAAGCATGTTCATGTTTTTGCTTCATGTCTGATTTGTCTAATCACCAGATCTACTAAGTGAGTGACTGTGAAATACAGAAAAAATTTGTCCAACTAATTTGCAATAACTATTTTCATTCATTTGTAACATTTAGTGCCAATGGATGAAGTAGTGTGATGTTCACATAGTGCAAAGAAAAGAAACTGATCTTTTATAATCTTAATTTATTTCTTGGAATTTTCCCAATTTCTTTCTGTCCTACTTTAACCAGTTAATTAAAGTTCAAATTATGGGATGATCCAAGTGAGGCTACAGTACATAATGTTTCTGCTCATTATATTTAGTTACATTGCTTTATTCTGTATTGATTCAAATGGAAAAATAGAGGGAAAAAAACATACAGTATGCTTGTTCATTTGGCGCGAACCACATCCTCTGTCCTGTACCTCCCACACCTCTGCTGATATTGCCACAAAGCTAAGGCCAGTTTAGATGGAAATGGATGCTTTAATAAAACAAAACAAAGAAGCTACTGAATCTCTGTTTGTAATGTGTGAATATTTATGTTATTCTGCATAGTAGTAGTATACATCCCTTTATTACATGTGTGTAAAGTTCTTTGTCTTTTGTTATTCCAGGTCGACCTCCACTAATTACACCAGGTGAGTGACTGACAATAAATTCTCCTAATATATAACATTCAGTTGTTATTCTATTTTTATTCTATTATTCTATCTATTATTATTGGTATTCACGGATGGCTTTTAGGATGCATATATAGAGTTATTTTTATATGAAAAATGTGAAATTCAATTTTGTTTAAAAAAAAAAAGTTTGCTAAGTAGTATGGAACTCAAACTTCTCCCACCACAATCAGCCTCTTGCCAAATATTATTCATTATTTAAGCTCTACATTTATGCAACTAATTTGCATTAATGTAGAGCTTCTTTGAATTTTCCCAATTTCTTTCTGTCCTATTTTAACCAGTTAATTAAAGTTCAAATTATGGGATGATCCCAGTGAGGCTACAGTACATAATGTTTCTGCTCATTATATTTAGTTACATTACTTTATTCTGTATTGATTCAAATGGAAAAATAGAGGGAAAAAAACATACATTATGCTTGTTTATTTGGCGCGAACCACATCCTCTGTCCTGTACCTCCCACACCTCTGCTGATATTGCCACAAAGCTACAGCCAGTTCAGATGAAAATGGATGCTTTAATAAAAAAAATAACCTATAAAATCCCTGTGTGTACATTTATGTAATTCTACACAGTAGTAGTATGCACTTTATTACATGTGTGTAAATCTCTTTGTCATTTGTTATTCCAGGTCCACCACGTGAACCATGTGAGTGACTGAAAATAAATTCTCCTTATATATAACATTCAGTAATAATTCTGATGTTTACAATGTCTACTTCTACCATCAGCTGTGCTTTATCATGTACTATACCCTCACCTCAGCCTCCCTTTACCTCAAGCTCACTTTCCACTGTCTCATCTCTTCATGTTTGTTACAGCACCAAAGTCAATATCTTATTCAAAATTAGATGAAACGAACATCTTTTTTAATCTTAATTCATTTCTTGGAAGTTTCCCAATTTCTCTCTGTCTTATTTTAACCAGTTAATTAAAGTTCATATGATGGGATGGTCCCAGTGAGGGTACAGTAGCTACATAATGTTTACTTTCTATGTAGTTATATTAGTTATATATATTTAGTAATATTGCTTCATTCTGTATCCATTCATGACAATGAAACATGTTCATGTTTTTGCTTCATGTCTAATTTGTCTAAAGTGCCTGTAAAGCAAGTTATGCACAAAGTCAGATTTCTGATTTTTTTGAACTGATGTGGTGTTTTGCTCTGTTCATCCTCTTTCCAGCCTCTTTGTCAAGATATACTGTAGGAAAGAATTAACAATACAATTAACAATAGCAATAGAATTAGAGTAGAATTATTAACAATAGAATATCTCATTGCATCTTCCCTGTGCTGGGCCAAAAAAAGTCTCGATCAGTATTTCTTATCATGTTGATGTGTTTTGAATATTTAGTTTGGATGATGTGAATTATGAAGTTCAAGGATCACAGGATTTAGTTGTAATGATGTCTACATGTGCTTTTCTTTTGGCAATCCCTCGATCAAACAAAGGTAGCGTGGAGAATTTAAACCCAAAATCTATTTTCAAGTTAGTATTTTGAACAGTCACATTTCATAAGAGCTGATATATGCAGCTTTCTCCTTCACAGGAACAAGTAGGTTACTGGTAGTGATAGTAAGGAGGCAGTTTGAGCATGATATTGTCTGGAAGGGATTATTTGGTGCTTCTGGTTTTATGGAATGAAATGTGAGATTATTATATAGTTTTCACAAGCAGGCCAAAAGAACTTTTCATTAAAGTTGAATAGGTCACAATTTTACCATTGCTGGTAAACTGAGACTTCATTTGCTCTGTCTAGTGTAATATGTACACTTCTGGCAGTCTGAAGTGTACTTTATAAAACATCTAACCTACTTATGCTATTTGTGCATCTTGTTTGTACATTCATCAATATAACAAGCCTCTGATACCGCTGTGTGTTTTTCCGTTCGTTGACTCGACGGGTGGAAGAAGCAAATCAACATTGTTTATGGGGTATTTTTATATATTTCTCAAGAACCACTCATTCAAACAACTTCACACATCGACATTGCACTTCCTTGATTCCCAGCAATAGACCTGCCAGGTACGAAGTAGATTGAATGAACAGTTCTCAAGTTATAGGCTGGATGAGAATTACTTTGATCAAAATATATGATAAAGTTATATGTAAAATGGATGTTGTTGTAATGTTGCTGACTCAAGCTCAGAGAACTATTATTACAAGTAGGAAACAGATCAAAATGCTCACAGCTGAAAGGAACAGAGTGCAACTCACATTTGAGTTTCAGATGTAGTCAAATTATAGTTTGTTCCTACATATAAACCTGCATACTTCTGCTTTTCACATGTTTTCATATTGTCACTTCACAACAGATGGAGGCGCCCGTGGTATAGAGCACCCAAGTAGGGTGGATGGCAACTCCCAAGACAGTGAAGCACTGAGCACTGGTCCAACACCACTAACAGGTGAGTGACTACAAATAAATTCTCCTAATATATAACATTCAGTTGTAATTCTGATGTTTACAATGTCTACTTCTACTATCAGCCGTGCTTTACCATGTACTATACCCTCACCTCAGCCTCCTTTTACCTCAAGCTCACTTTTCACTGTCTCATTTCTTCATGTTTGTTGCAGCACCACAGTCAACTTCTTATTCAAAATTAGAAGAAATGAACAAAGCATTCAAATGGAAATTATATACTCTTTGCACAAAAAGTGTCATAAGTGTGTTTTCTCAGTTTCACTAATTTGGATACCCAAGTTCTGGGAAATTGCAGTAGTTTCACCACCTAAAAGAAAATAAAAAAAGAAGTATGTCTAACTACAACTACACACAAATAAATTATAGGAGGAAAAAATTACTACATGATAATCAGGTCAGAACTATATTGAATTGTTGCCATATACGCTAACATGTAGTATTCATGTATATGGTGCGAACCAAATCTCCTGTCCTGTACCTCTTACACCTCCGCTGATATTGCTGCAAAGCTACAGCCAGTTTAGATGGAAATGGATGCTTTAATAAAACAAATCAAAGAACCAACTAAATCCCTTTTTTTTGTAATGTGTGTATATACATGTTATTCTGCATAGTAGTAGTATACAATCCATTATTACATGCATGTAAATTCCTTTGTCTTTTGTTATTCTAGGTCAAAGTCCAGTAAGTCCAGTAGAAGGTCATCCACGTGAGTGAATACAAATAAACTCTACTAATATATAACATTCAGTTGTAATTCTGATGTTTACAATGTCTACTTCTACCATCAACTGTGCTTTACCATGTACTATACCTTAACCTCAGCCTCTCTTTACCTCAAACTCATTTTTCACTATCTGATCTATTCATGTTTGTAGCAGCACCAAAGTCAAGATCTTATTCAAAATTTACATGAAATGATCAGAAAGTTCGAATGGAAATGATGTACTCTTTGCACAAAAAGTGACATAAGTTTATTTTCTCAATTTCACCAACCTGGATACCCAAGTTCTGGGAAATTGCAGTAGTTTCACCACCAAAAAGAAAATAAAAAAATAAATATGTCTAACTTCACCAACTACACACAAACAAACTATAGGAGGAAAAAATTACTACATGATAATCAGGTCAGAACTATTTTGAATTATTGCCATATACACTAGCATGTGGTATCCATGTATGGCTTTTAGGGTGTATATATATAGTTGTTTATGTACGAAACATATAATATGAAATTTTGTTGAAATTTTTCCACCTGCCAGGTACAATGAACAGTTCTCAAGTTATGCGAAGGACAATCCTACATACATGCATACAGGCATAGTCAGTGGTAGTGTCTGTAATGTGCATTCCTGGATATTAAATGTTCATTTGCAATTTTCTGTAGTGGTCCCAGTAATATTTGCTGGTAAAGTGTGCTGAAGTAGCGTATCACATGACATGGTTACGGTACGTTTGAGTGAAAAATGTATAAATGCAGTTGCAAGAACAATACTTTCCACTCATATCTTGGGATGTTTCATATGTTTCACTCTGCAGATTCTCATTTCTCACTCTGCATTGAATGTTTTGTCAGAGTGATTATTATTTGGGGCGCTTTAACTACGCATTCAACCTCAGTCATGACTCTATGTGCCTTTTTTCTGCCTCTTTCCCAGTCGATGATCATGGAGGCTGCACTGGAAATTATGAATGAAAATTTTGACAGCGTTTTGCGTGCAAATTCAGGAAGCTCATCTCTGCCCAGTTACCACAATTGCAGTCAAATCAAGCGCACCTGCAATGCAGTCACCCCATAGTAAACTGATATAACAGCTCCATGAGTTGCATGTTTTACCTTCAAGACTCGTATTTAACTGCTGTTGTTCATAGTTTGTGATGTGAAAACATCAGAGAAATAAAAAGTTTGCGTCCTGGTATTAGTTCAGTTATAAAATCCAAACGCACCACAGAGGAAACACAGTCAGTCTGCGCCGCGCTGCTGTTCTCTGTTTCCATCATCTCACGCTGATTCATTTTAAAAGAGCAACGGCCAATGGTGAAACTTCATCACTCTGCCGGCCAACCAGTGGTGAAACTTCATTACTCAGACACTCACTCACTTACAGATAACCGCGGTTACACGGCTGGTCTGTGGCTCATCCAGCCAAAAAATACTTCTACATTAACATATGTTGAATATAGGCCCTGTTTGTTTGATGTTTTGGTCTTGATTGCCTTTATAGGCTGGATAAGAATTACTTTGATCAAAATATAAAACAAAGTTATATGTAAAATGGATGTTGTTGTAATGCTGCTGCCTCAAGCTCAGAGGACTATTATTACAAGTAGGAAACAGATCAAAATGCTCACAGCTGATCGGAACAGAGTGCAACTCACATTTGAGTTTCAGATGTAGTCAAATTATAGTTTGTTCCTTCATGTAAACCTGCACACTTCTGCTTTTCACATGTTTTCATATTGTCACTTCACAACAGGTGGAAGCATCCCTGATATAAAGAGCCTAGATGGGGTAGAAGTCATATCCAAAGACAAAGAATTCCTGAGCAGTCATCTTACAACTATCTTCCTCCCAATCATCTACATCATTGTGTTTGCTGTGGGGCTGCCCACCAACGCCATGGCAATATGGGTATTCCTCTTCAGGACCAAGAAAAAGCGCCCGTCGTCAATCTACATGGCAAACCTGGCTCTGGCTGACTTGCTCTTTGTCATCTGGGTCCCCCTAAAGATATCATACCACTTCAACGGCAACAACTGGATCTACGGAGAAGGGCTGTGCAAAGTGCTGGTGGCATTTTTCTACAGCAACATGTACTGCTCCATCGTCTTTATCACCTGCATAAGTGTCCAGCGTTATTGGGCAGTGGTCCACCCACTGTCCGCGCAGCACAGGGACAACCGCATACCCGTTGCCATCTCCGTCACAGTCTGGGTGGTGGTCTGGCTTATCACCATCCCTCTCTACCTGTATGACCAACAGGTCAGAATAACAAACTTCAATCCAAAAATCCTTACCTGCCATGATGTCACCAGGGAAAGTCAGGTGAAAATAGCAGCTGGCTACTTCCTGACAATGGGAACTCTGGGATTTGTTGTTCCCACTATTGTGTGTATCATATCCTACATCCTCATGCTCAAAGCTCTCAGGAACAGCATGACAGATGCTGCCATCACCAAGAAGCGACGGAAGGCTGTGGTCTTGATGATCACAGTGTTGGTTATGTTTTTAGTGTGCTTCACCCCCAGTAACATCATGCTGCTGGTACACTATATCCTCTTGTTGGGCGGGGCTGACAACCACCTGTACAGATTTTATATCACCACCCTGTGTCTGGCTAGTCTCAACAGCTGCATCGACCCTTTTGTTTATTACTTTATCTCCAAGAACTTCAGGGATCATGTGAAGAACACGTTCCTCTGCAGGAGTGAGAGAACAGTGAAGAGGATGAAGGTTTCCTTCAGGGCTCTGAAAAACTCACAAGAGCAACACACTATGCCTAACTCAGATAACACACAGAGCACTGAATGCTAGTGGATTAATCATTATTAAGCTGTTTTATGCCTGATCATTATCTCCCTTCAGATAGAGATTTTGTTAACACTTAATTTACAGGTCTCTTTATTTGTATATCAAAATAAAATAAAGTGTTACCTTTTTTTTCTTATTCTACTGTGAAGGAAGATAGGAAATTTAGGAGTCATCTTTGGCAATGACCTCCTGTTTCAGAGCTTTGAGCTGTCTAAATGACTGCTTATATTGTTTTAATACATTTAATTGTCTTTATATCTTTTACGACACACTTGTTTTATGCAGTTTGCTTGATGCAGTTTGCTTGATTTCAGCAGGATATGAATGATTGCCTTTATTCAGTTTTAATGGGTCTAATCTTTTATTCCATGTTGTAATTTGATGAATTTTCTGTCAGTGTTTGATGTGCCAGAATTGAGACCCAAACCTAAAATGGGCAAAATTTAGCAGGTTTAATACTGTAGGATAAAAGTTTTTCTGTGTTTTTTAAAGTAATAATTTTTGCTTGTATATCTACATTTTAGTTTGTCAATAAAAGTCATTGTCTAACTAGCGGTTTCCTGACTCTGTGGATGGGTCGACATGGGAAAGATCAATCCAGGTATTTCTCCTTTTCAAAATAATCCTGATATTTTAACCTTTGCTCACAATCCAGGGTTGTGTTCATCCAAAATTCCTCTCAAAGACAAAATTTCATCCCAATTATTTATTCTGTGTGTAGAAGATTTTTCATACCTCCCAGGGCCTGCCATAATGTCAGAAATGTCTCTTTCTTTGTCCAACTGTAAAAATATCAATTAATTTGTTGCCATTTTGTGAAAACACACATCATCCACCCTTCTTTGTTTTTTCTTCTTTTCTTTTGAAATGGCATTTTAACACCGTAATTGTTCACTTCAGTTAATGATTGTCACTCAGCTCTTGTTCACTCCTCTTCTGTTACACTGCTGCACAGAATACCATGAGAGGTGAAGGTAAACTTTTATGAAACTTTATTTATCACTGTCCTCAGTTTACACACAACATGTTAGCATATGCAACCAATAATAAAATTGACTTCTCCCAACAAAACTCTTCTTCTCCTCTTCTTTTTAACCCTCTCCACAATTTCCCTACTATGGCAAGTAACCTAGGTCACAAAATACATACCCCTCAATATTATTTCCCATTTACTGCCTTACATCATGTTGAAGAACTTCGTGTTTGGTCATCTAACTGGTCATCAAGTCAATATGACCAAATAATGATTTCTTTATTCAGGTGGGATCTGTCACTGTAGATTTCACAAAGCACGTAATAAAAGGCAACTGCAGTTTTCAACATATTAAACATACAGTTGGAGTTTGTGCTTCCTGTTTGGGACTTGACAAAAGTAAGAGAATAAAACTTTCTCCCAAGTAAAGAATAATCTTTACAAATTGAACCAGTTTTTACATACTTTATACTTTTATAAGCTTGCCTTGTGTTTAGACTCAACCCAAAGTCACAACTCCTGCTTGTCCAGAATGCAGCAGTTCAGATTATTAGAGGAGTCGAAAGACATGGTCACATCACGCAGTTGCATATTTACCTTTGTTACTAGATTGCTTCAGAGCTGTTTTTTAAGATTTAACTGATCATCTTACGTGATAAGGTCAGTTTTGAAGTCAAGAGGAAATTAGAGGGATTGACATGAACTTGACCTTCGTTGTAACGTCACATATCAGTAGTCGCACAAAAAGATAAAGTGGACGTGGCAAACTTTGTACAAACCAGAGACATTTAGTCTGATGAAGTACGTTTGTCCAATTAATAATGTCCAATGTCCAGTTATTAATCCAGAATATTGAGTTGTCTTTTTGTTTGTTTGTGGGTTTGTTTCTTTTAGATTTTTTGGGTTTTTCTTTTTACATATATTATGCCATACTAAGCATGTTCTGTAATGAAATGTTGAAAGTAGAGCTGAAACAATAGCTCAATTAATTGATAAGTCAATCAACAGAAATGAACAGGTAGCTATTTTGATGATCGATCAATTGTTGCAGTCATTTTCAAGTATAAACGCCAATACTTTGATGGTTCCAGATTCTCAAATGTTAAAATTAACCATTTGTAGGAAATTTTCATGGATGTTTTTCACAATTTTCTGATGTATAAAAAAAAAAAAACATTGATCAATTGAGAAAATAATCGGCATATTAATAAATAAAGTGAGATATTCAATTCCAGCATCACATCAAACGCATTAAGCGGCAGGAGATTTGGAATTTTGATTCATGACCTCAGTATTTATAAAATCCAACAAAGAACATTGGTCATGAATGAGAAATTTTGACCTGATGATGGCACTACATGAAAGACTAGGGGAAGGGTTCAAAAAAGTTATTACATTTCATCCTTGGCGTAACAGGTACCAAATTTCATTGCGATCCATCCAATAGCTGTTGAGACGCTTTATAAGCTGTAAGTGAATATGCAAATAAATACAAGAACTTACTATTTTGTTAATGTTTTGTATTTCATGTATACATATATACAGGAAACACCCCAGGTGTCACCTTTTCTTGGCCTTGTGATTTATCTGCCTGCTCTCTCTGCTGGTCCTCCAGCTGTTGGCCAAACATTTTATTCAGCCGGGGTTGTTGTTGTTGTTTTGAAGATTGTTTTGTTTTGCTTTGGTTGCTGTGATCACGATGGGACAACGTCTTAAGGGAGGGGATGGGGTGGGTGTCACATTTTGTTTGGCCTTGTGATTTACCTGTCTGCTCCCTCTAGAGGTGTTCATGAGGGCAGCTTGCAACAGCTGAGGGCCCACAGGGTTCCCAGGTTATTTAAGTCCAGGCTGCAGCACAGCTCAGTCTCACATTTTTCTCTGACTGCCTACGGCTGCTGCTGGTTACGGCTCTCTGTTCTCCCCTTCAGCTACTTGGTTTGGTTTAGTTCTGTTTCTGTAGTTTGGTCATTTTATGTTTGCTTTTGACTCTTTGGTTGCTTGTTTGTTTATTTTTGTAGATCACATGACTTTTTTATCTGTTTATAATGTGTAATGAGGTGAGATTATTCCCATAAGCCTCTAGGGGTTTTCTAAATCTCACCTGCACAATTTGTTTCTTCTCTTTTGTTGTGTTGTTTTATGTTGTTTTGCTTTTACTGTGCAAATAAATAAATAAAAATAAATAAATAAAGTTTATGTTCTTGCATTTTAAAACACTCACATACACATTTTATATTCATGCACATCACACATCAATGACTCTACCGATTTCCACACTCCATATTGTGAATGTTTAGTTAATTTTGTTTGATTTGGTCTAATTTGGTTAATTTGTGTTAATAAACTTATTTTCTGTTAAAACTAAGCATGGTGTGTGTCCTATTTTGTTGTGGTCATTATATATATATTTACTGAAAAGATTATTTTATTGCACATATGTTTCACAGTGAAAAGCTTTCAGTCATGTCTTACTTTGTACTTTCTTTAAATATTCACCACTTTTAAAACAAAACAATCTTTTGTCTAAATGTAACCTTTGTATCATTGTGAGTGAAAGACAACCAAGAAACAACACTTATGTGATCAGCAAACATCCCTCTTTGGCATAGTTTGTTTAATGCTTCCCCCTGCTGGTGAGAAATGTGCAGTACATCCTATATGTACATTCATTGAACACTTTATTAGGAGCACCTGTGCAATCTAATGCAATCCAATACAACAGCTCTGACATAAATTCTACTTTTACGAAGCTTATACATTTTCAGTTTTTGTTGACATTGTCAGAAAGGTGATAACTTTGTGTTTATTTATGAGGTTATAGTGGGTGATGGTGGTGAACTGGAGTGCGTTATAAATTATTGCAAATATTTTGCCCCCCTCATGTATGTTAATAGGGTGGAAACTTTTTACTCCACTGGATTCATTTCACAGCTTGAGCTTCTTTTCACATAAAGACTAAAATGTAAAACCAAGTTAAGAGTATATAACCTTGTTAAAATTAGCTCCATTTTGACAGCAATGTAATGCTGCTTACAGGCTACTGCATCAGTAATAATGTTTATAATATTCATAAGTAAGGCTGGATTACCAACCAGGCAGAGCAGCAACTGACCAGACCCCCAGGTGGCCCCAAAAGTTTCCATGTTATTGGGGTCTACATAATTTGATAAATTGCATTTTTTTTTTATAGAAATCTTCATAGAAATTTGCACCACTGAATATCAACTCTGACAGGTCTTCCATTCTCCATCTTGTGGTCCTGGTCTTGAAGAGAGACTGGGTCAGAATCTAGTTATAAGACTTGAATCGTTTTAATTTATATTGAGCTCATTTGTTGTAAAGTTGTGTTTTATCAATTTCCACACAGAAAACTGAGGACAAGGTAGTATTATTCCATCATAGGAGTACTGTAAGGCTGCAACCAACAATTATTTTCATTATTAATAGGTCTGACAATTATTTTCTTTAATAAATGATTGATTGTTCAGTGTATAAAATGTCAGAACATAGTGGATAATTCCTATCATTATTCCTTGAAGTCCAAGTTAACATATAATGTGTTAAACGTAATATTGTCTTAAAACAACAGTCAGGTGTCCATATGAACAGTGAAAAAGGTTTTCCTCGCTGTCATCATTCCCCCTGTTCATATTGGCTATTAAAAGATCCCCTTCAAAAGTACTTTCAATGGAAGTGATGAGGGACAAAATCCACAGTGTGTCCACACAGTCATTTTGCACAAAAATGTATTTAAAAGTCTACCTGAAGTTATATGAGGCTTCAGCAGGTTGAGTTAGTCATATCAAGTGGATATCTGCCACATTTACAGTCTTTTTAGCATCAAATTCCCTCTTTGTGTTTCCTCAGACAGTGTTTCCCTGTTGAGCTGCAGTGGAAGTATAGTAACAAAAAGAGGAACTCAGATATCTGCTTGATTTGACTCATTTGCAAAAAACCTTCATATCAGCTTCATAAAAACTTTTGGATACATTTTTGCACAGAAGGAGGACTGTGGATTTTGGCCCCCATGGTCAGTGTGAACAGGAGGAATGATTATGGCAAGAAAAACCTACTTCAGTGTTCATTTGGGCACCTGACTGTTGGATAAGAGAGGCTTGAAAAACTGTGAACCTGTCCTTTAACATATTCTTTCATCTGACCAATAGCCCAAACCCAATTATATAAGAAATATATGTCATATATAAGAAAACTAGCAAATATTCACGTAGGACAAGCTGGTACCAGAGGATTTCTGGCATCTTTGCTCAGAAAGATTACAATAAATAATTATGAAAATTTCTGGCAATTAATTGTCGATCATATCAGCAAATCAATTAATCAACAAATAAGTTTGGCTCTAGAGTCCTACTCCCATGTGTAGTGGGGCAAAAAACTAACTTTTGCCTGTAGGAGGTAAATCCTGCCATGTTCATAAGGAGTATTTTTACTGCAGTATTTTTATTGCACTGCACTATGTACTTTGACATATTCTTTGATACTATATCAGTAGATATCTAGAGATATCATTGATAAGCGGGTTTTGAGTCTTTCCACATAATGTTCCTGTGGTACAGATGAAGAGAAATGCGTGTTCTTGCTGGTAATGACGGAAGGAAGATGAACTCATGAGTGAGATTATCATCATATTACTGAAATCAACCCAAGCTGTGTCTTGTTCGGTTAAATATAGGCCTGGTTTGTTTCATGTTTTGGTCTTGATTACTCTAATTATATAAATTACATAAGTTATATGTAAAATGTATGTTATAATGCTGCTGACTCAGAATCAGAGGACTTTTATTACAAGTAGGAAACAGGTCAAAGTGTTCACAGCTGAAAGGAACAGAGACCAACTCACATTTGCTTATTTTCTTATTCTACTTTCAATTCTTCCACCTCAGGTTTGGTTCAGTGCATGTAAGGAGTCATCTTTGTCAGTGACCTCCTGTTTTAGAGCTTTGAGCTGTCTAAGTTATTGCTCATGTTTTTTGTAAATACATTTAATTGTTTTTATATTTTTTTATATTCATTTTGCTTGATGCAGTTTTTACTTGATTTCAGCAGGATATGAATGATTGCCTTTAAGCAGTTTCAATTGGTCTAATCTTTTATTCCATGTTGTAATTTGATGAATTTTCTGTCAATGTTTGATGTGCCAGAATTGAGACCCAAACCTAAAATGGGCAAAATTTAGCAGGTTTTATAATGTAGGAAAAAAAGTTTTTCTGTGTTTTTAAAGTAATAATTTTTGCTTGTATATCTACATTTTAGTTTGTCAATAAAAGTAATTGTCTAACTAGCGGTTTCCTGACTCTGTGGATGGGTCGACATGGGAAAGATCAATCCAGGTATTTCTCCTTTACAAAATAATCCTGATATTTCAACCTTTGCTCACAATCCAGGGTTGTGTTCATCTAAAATTCCTCTCAAAGACAAAATTTCATCCCAACTATTTATTCTGTGTGTAGAAGACTTTTCATACCTCCCAGGGCCTGGCATAATGTCAGAAATATCTCTTTCTTTGTCCAACTGTAAAAGTATCAATTAATTTGTTGCCATTTTGTGAAAACACACATCATCCACCCTTCTTTGTTTTTTCTTCTTTTCTTTTGAAATGGCATTTTAACACCGTAATTGTTCACTTCAGTTAATGATTGTCACTCAGCTCTTGTTCACTCCTCCTCTGTTACACTGCTGCACAGAATACCACGGGAGGTGAAGGTAAACTTTTATGGAACTTTATTTGTCATTGTCCTCAGTTTACACACAACATGTTAGCATATGCAACCAATAATACAATTGACGTCTCCCAAAAAAAAACTCTTCTTCTCCTCTTCTTTTTAACCCTCTCCACAATTTCCCTACTATGGCAAGTAACCTAGGTCACAAAAAACATGCCCTTCAATATTATTTCCCATTTACTGCCTTAGAGCATGTTGAAGAACTTTACTTTAACTGTCACTGTAGATTTCACAAAGCACGTAATAAAAGGCAACTGCAGTTTTCAACATATTAAACATGCAGTTGGAGTTTGTGCTTCCTGTTTGGGACTTGACAAAAGTAAGAAAAATAAAACTTTCTCCAAAGAAAAAATAATCTTTACAAATTGAACCAGTTTTTTCATATTTTATACTTTTATGAGCTTGTCTTGTGTTTAGACTCAACCCAAAGTCACATCTCCAGCTTGTCCAGAATGCAGCAATTCAGATTATTAGAGGAGTAGAAAGACGTGGTCACATCACTCAGCTGCATATTTACCTTAGTTACTAGACTGCTTCAGAGCTGTTTTTTAAGATTTAACTGATCATCTTACATGATGAGGACAGTTTTGAAGTCAACAGGAAGTTATAGGGTGCTTTTACTCACTTTCGTTGCAACATCAGGTAATATCATGTATCAGTTGGCACACAAAAAGATAAAGAGGACGTGGCAAACTTTGTACAGACTAGAGACATTTACACTGATGAAGTGCATTTGTCCACTCAATATATATTAATCCATTGAATTTAATTAATCCAGAATATTGAGTTGTTGATTTTTTTTGTTTGTTTGTTTGTTTTTAGATTTTTGGGTGTGTGTGTTTTTTTAAGGTGTATTATATATATTTATCTGACCAAGACTCAAAAACCCAAATGCATAAGAAATATATATATAATATATAAGAAAAATAGCAAATATTCACATATGAGAAGCTGGTAACAGATAATTAATACTTATGTACTTATAGTGAAGCAATAGTTTGAATGCATGGCTTTTGCTTGTAATAGAGTATTTTACGCTGTGTTACTGTCACTTCTAAAATTCAATGCATAATCTAAATAGAAGGACAATAACCACCAAAGTCCATAAATGAAACCTGCAGACCTAAAAAAAAAAAAAAGTCACACACGCTGGTCATTTAAACATGAAATAATATCTTCTGACAATATATGTTATTCTTTGATACTATATCAGTGGAGGCGTAGAAATATAATTGATAAGCGGGTTTTGAATGTTTCCATATAATGTTCCTGTAGTGCAGATGAAGAGAAATGCGTGTTCTAGTTATCAATGACGGAAGGAAGATGAACTCATGAGTGAGATTATTATCATATTACCGAAATCGACCTGAGCTGTGTCTCGGTTGGTTAGATGCGGTCAGCTGACTCAGTGACATCAGCTAGTGTCCAAATCATCTATTTGAAGAGGGGATGGCACTTCAAACAGTGAAGCAGTAACACCATCGGACATTACATTACATTTTATTTTAACACGCTTTTGCAGCCATGACTTTAAAGACTCGATGGTCTCACCTGTTTCTCCTTTTGTGTTGCGTCCAGACTTGTCTTTGTCAGTCAGGTAAGATATTGCTTTGTTTTTTTCCATCACTAATGTTTTATGCTGTCATGAAAACATTCAGCTCAGGTAGATTTAAAATCCAAAAAGACTTGGCCATAACCTAGTAGCCTATATGGCTGGACCGTGTATGGTGAATGTGTGAAATTGTGGACAATTTGTTACAGAGATAGTCAGTGTCAGGGGCGCCGGATTCATTTCAGAAGTGCGGGGTGACCGCGGACGCGCACACGGTTCCATTCATACTTTTCTGGGGTCGCGGACACAGATATTGTATGTTTATGT